>NC_134356.1:202166102-202523474 GCF_048569485.1 Anomaloglossus baeobatrachus
GAAAGGGCCTTACAGGGAGAAGTCACCAGAGCTCAACTGGGTGTGCCGATAGGACCCAGCAGCTCTTCTTTGCCAGGCAGGTGACTATGTGACTGCTGGGTCTATTAGAGGCTGCAGTGAGAAGCCCGCACACATGTGAACTTAGAGAAAGCAGCCACAATGGAGCATACAGGCACTGCTGCTGCCTGGGAGAGGTTAGTTTTTGATCTGGCTGCTAAAATTACCTCAGTCCAGGAAAACACAAGCGTATGATATCGCGTGCACTCTTTGCACTACAAAAAGAAGAGGAAACAGAAGCAGAATAGCGTAAAACAGAAAGAGGTGTGGACTGTTAAAAGAGTGTCATAGCCTAATACAAGAGGGGGTGTAGCCTGATACCAAAGGGGGCATAGCCTGATGCAAGAGGAGATGTAGCCTAATACCATAGGGGGTCTAGGCTGATACCATAGGGGCCACAGCCTGAAACAAGAAGGTGCATAGCCTGATACAAGAGTGGTTGTAGTCTGATACCAGATGGGATGTAGACTTATATTAGAGGCGACGTTAGCCTGATACTAGAGAGGGCATAGCCTAACACAAGAGGGTGCATAGCCTGATACAAGATGGTGTATAGCCTGATACAAAAGGGTGCATAGCCTGATACAAGAGGAGGTGAAGTCTTAAAAAAGAGGGGGCATGCCGGCTGCTTCTCACTGCAGCTTGGGACATGAAAGCTCACAGCCGGGACAGTGGGGCAGAGTTTCAAAATCTTGACTGTTCCGCCGTATCAAGGACGGTTAGAAGCTCTGTTTTAGCAGATTATTCCTAAGGAATTTTGGTACATTCCTCTTTACAATGTTGTTTAAATCACTATTTCAGTGTTGTTTTTTTGTTATTTCACTGCTGGAGTGGTGCTTCGAAGGAAAACTGTCACATGAAAAAAAAACTATCAACCTGCAAGTTAATAGTGTTTAGAACTTCCATAAAGCCTGCACATTGAACCCTGCTGCAGGAAGGAAAATAAGTTTATTCCTCCCAATAGAGTTTGGGTTTCAGTCACAGTAGCAACAATGGCAAGGGTGCAGTCACTGCTCTGTGTATGGAGAATGGGGGCTGTAACCATGCCCCCTGCACTGACTGACAGCCATTCAGCAGTAACGGAATTTAACCAGTTAAAAATAAACAAATCTAAGAAATAATATAAAATACATACTGTATATACTGTATGTTTAGTATGGCCATGTTCAAAAGAATCCAATATATGAAAATAAGAAATCATTTAACCTGTACGATAAATGTTGTAAAAAATGAAAAAACAAAATGCCAAAATTGACGCTTTTTTATTACCATACCTCCTACAAAAAAGGCAATAAAAACAATAAAAATGGAATATACCCCACAACGGTATAACTAAAAATGACATGTAAAACAAGCTTTCATACAGTTCAATTTATGGAAAAATAAAAAAAACTATGGGCATCAAGAAATAACAATGCCAATAAATTTAATTTTGGACAAAGGTCAGAATTTTTAAGCTACTAAAGTAATAAAGAAATGACATCATTATCAAACTGACCTGGAAAATCATGTTTCCAGGTCATTTCACTGCACCCTATTTGTAATTATTTTTTTTTCATACTCTATATGGTAAAATGAATGTTTTTTTTCCAAAACTACAAATAATTTCTGAAAAAAAACAAGCCTTCATGTGTTTATGGAAAAATAAAAAAGTTATGGCTCTTTAAAAATGGGAATGAAGAAATTAAATATGAAAATAAAAATTGTATTTGTCCTTCAGGGGTTAAAGCATGGTATCAAAACATAAGCCAAAGATATGGTCAAAATGTTCTTGCTGTTATCTGATCATGAAAAACGCATAACAGACAAAACATGTTGTCCATATCTGTGACTTGTGTTTTGATACCAAATTTTTAATATTGAAGAAATAAAAGTCAAGTTTTAATGGAGCCTTACCTTGTTTCTGGATTAATTTTGTGTCCCTCACAACAAGCCTGCTGAGCCAAGTAGATATCTGCACAAACTGACAGCCTCCAGAAAGTAAGCTGTGAGCAGATGTTTTGCAGCGTTTGATTCGCATTTATGCTCAGGTAGTTTTATCTCGACCTCAAACCAGTGTCGGACTGAGGTGCCAAGGGTCCATCAGTAACATTTCACTGTCCAACTACATGCAACTATTAATTTACCCTCATTGGGTGACATGATGGCTCAGTCGCTAGCACTGCAGTCATGGGTTCAAATTCTACCAAGGACAACATCTGCAAGGTTTTTGTGTGTTTGCGTGGGCTTCCTCTGGGTTCTCCGATTTCCTCCCACACTGCAAAGACATAATGCTCATTCAGATGACTGTTCCGTTTGTCCTGGTCAGTTCCTTTTTTTTTTGCAGACCTACTGACAAGACCATCTTTTCAATGTGTTTTGTGTAGGATCAGTTGGCACACTTCCGTGTGCCATCAGTTCCCACAAAAAACCCATTGGCGTCAGTATGTCCGTTCCATATTCTGTTCGCAAATGCAGACCGTGACACAATACAAGTCAGTGGGTCCGCAAAATCCCCGGAAGCCACACGGAAGTAATTCTGTGTGGCTTCTGTTTATCGTGCCCCTACAGTCTATGTCCCAGTACCCCTCCAGCCCTGTAGCTGCTTACACAACAGTGCATCTGTCTGCACAGCAGTGTGCGGGGATGAGGAGCACTGACATCAGGAGGTTAGCTAAGTTCATTACCTGTGGTGATGAAATCCACTGTTCTCCTGACATCAGCGCTCATCACTGAGTTCCATGCCCACAGCTATATCACCTCAAGTCACCTCTTGTTGTCTAAAGTTAGCTGATTGGTTGATTAACAAGCTAAATTGACCCATATCTAAGCACAAACCTTCCTATATAATTAAACCTAGCTAAGGGGAAGCATATGTGCAGGGTGCATTTCTGCAGAGTTTAAACAAGTGCTGATTTTAATAAGTGTACCGCAGTTATTAATGGCAGTTGTACAGGGCAGGAGACAGGTAAGGCATGCAAAACAATTAAACAAGCATGCTCCAAATGTTTATGTATTGCAAAATGTTTCCACCCTATGTCTTTGTATCATTTATATGCTAGCTGGTTCAATCCCTCATTTCTACCACTCTTCACCACACCCAGTACACTCTATCCACATTAGTCTCTCCTCCCCTCTCCTCTGTACTGCTCTCACACTCACATTTTTTCAAAATTTAAACCATCCAGATCTAGTCACTCCCACAATGCAACATAATAGACATTCTCATAAATCTCTTAACAACATGTTCACTCTCTATATTCTCCTTCTCCTTTTAGCAGGAGATATTGCACCTAATCCAGGCCTCCTCATAATAGTAAGTTCAATTCCTTCCCTGGCATACTCAGAAAACCCCTTAATCTCATTAATATTCCTTGCATGCCTTCTGTCTCCTTTTACTGTGCCCTTTGGAACCCACGCTCAGAGTGTAACAAACTCTCCTTCATTCATGACTTTTTCCTTTCCAATTCCCTTAACCTCCTGGCACTTACCGAGACCTGGAATCAGCAGTCAGACACCACCGCTGCTGCTGCTCTCTCATATGGTGGCCTACAATTTTCTCACACCCCTAGACTTGACAACAGATCAGGTGGAGGTGTTGGTCTGCTGCTTTCCCCAAACTGCACTTTTCAGATCATCCCTCCTGTCCCCTCACTTATCTTCCCTTCTTTTGAGGTCCACACTGTCAGGCTTTACAGACACTTCTCCCTGCAAGTAGCAGTTGTGTATTGCCCTCCAGGCCCAACCAGTCAGTTCTTGGATCATTTCGCTACCTGGCTTCCACATTTTCTAGCCTGTGACCTCCCTACTCTTGTCATGGGGGACTTTAATATCCCTATTGATGATCCCCTTTCCCCAGCTGCCACTCATCTTTTATATCTAACCTCCTCTCTTGGACTTTCACAACTAACTAACTCTCCTACACATGAAGGCGGGAATACCCTGAACCTGGTCTTCTCCCGCCTCTGCTCAATGAATAATTTTACTAACTCCCCCCTCCCACTCTCTGACCACAACCTTCTTTCATTCTTGGTCAAGAGCTGTCAACCTCAGGAGGACACCCCCACTTATCTCCCATATAGGAATATACACGACATTAACACCCAGAAATTTCTGAAGAAGTTGCAGTCATCACTGGCCCCAATATCCTCCCTCTCATGTCCTGACTCTGCTGTAAAACATTATAATAAAACCCCGCAGAGTTCCCTAGATGAAGCTGCACCTGCTACATGCAGAGCAACTCAGCACAGATGGCAGAAGCCCTGGCACACGTTGCAAACACGCTTTCTCCAGCGGTGTTCAAGGTGCACTGAACATCTGTGGAGAAAATCCAACCTAGCCGAAGATTTCATCCATTATAAGTTTTTGCCCAAAATATACAATGATGCCCTTCACCTCCACCAAACAAGTGTACTTTAATGCCCTCATCACCTTTTTAGCCAACAATCCTAAATGACTCTTTGATACTTTCCATTCCCTCCTCGGACCAAGAGTTCTGACGCCAACCACCAACCTCAGCTCAGACAACCTCGCCAATTATTTTAAAGAAAAAGTGACCATATATGGCAGGAAATTTCCTCACAACCTCATAACACCACACATTGTCTGCCCTCCTACACTTCATCTAACTCACTTTCACTCTTTGATCCAGTCACAGAAGAAGAAGTTACTAGGCTCCTCGCCTCTTCTCGCCCTACTACCTGCACCAGTGACCCTTTTCCCTCACATCTCCTTAACTCTGTCACCCCAGTTGTCACCACTCACCTAAAATATTCAATCTCTCTCTCTCTCTCCTCTGGTGTCTTTCCCTCCTCCTTCAAACATGCTAGCATACACCCATTACTTAAAAAAAATCCCTGGACCAATATTAATTACAGACCTGTCTCTAATCTCCCCTTCATCTCCAAAACTCCTGGAACGCCTGGTCCATTCCCATTTAATCCATTATCTGTCAGATAACTCTCTCCTTTACCCTCTACAATCCGGTTTCGCGCCTTACATTCTACTGAAACTACTGTTACTAAAGTCTGTAATGATCTGCTAACAGCTAAATCTAATGGTCACTACTCCCTGCTGATCCTCCTGGATCTCTATGCTGCATTCAATACTGTGGATCACCAGCTCCTCCTCACAATGCTTTGCTCTATTGGGCTCAAGGACACCATTCTTTCTTGGTTCTCCTCTTACCTCTCTGACCGCTCATTCACTGTATCTTTTGTTGGCTCCTCTTTCTCTCCCCTTCTCCTTAGGCCTCTTTCACACGTCAGTGAGTCTTGTACGTATGTGCTTTTTTATACGTACCAGATTCACTGACATACGCAGACCCATTACAATCAATGGGTCTGCTCACACATCAGTGTCTCCGTGCAGCGTACACCCGTGGCTGTGATTCTGCACGGAGACAAGTCCGTTTTTTTTCTGGCATTACTGATGACCCTCAGACCACACTATGGTGTGATCCATGTGTGATCCATGAAACATGTACCAGAAAATCACGGACATATTAAATATTAAATATTTTTAACTTACCTTGCCTGCGATTCGCTGTGCAGCCTCTGCTCTCGGCAGCTCCTGCCTGGCTCATGAATATTCATGAGAGCAGGAATAGCTGACCAGGAAGTAGCTGCTGAGAGCGGTGGGCGGACGCTGCAGAATTGAGGACTTCAGCACCATGGACAGCAGGAGCGAAGACAGGTGAGTAATGTCCATATGCAATCACGGATCACGGATCACGGATTGCACATGGACAACCCACGTGTGCCGTGAATCACGGAACACGGAGGGACATGTGCGTGTTTTACACGTCAGTGAAGAATGTCAGTGTTTTTCACTGACGTGTGAAACGGGCCTTACGGTAAAGGTTCCTCAGTATTCAGTCCCAGGCCCCCTCCTTTTTTCTCTATACACGGCCACTATTGGACAAACGATCAGCAGATTTGGTTTACAGTACCATCTCTATGCAGATGACACCCAACTGTACACATCTTCTCCTGACATCACCCTTGCATTATTACAAAATACTACCGATTGTCTGTCCACTGTCTCCAACATCATGTCCTCCCTCTATCTAAAACTGAACCTTTCAAAAACTGAACTTCTCCTGTTTCCTCCCTCTCCTAACCTTCCGAAACCCAATATTACCATTTCTGTGTGTGGCTCTACCATTATGCCCCAGCAGCACGCCCGCTATCTTAGAGTTATATTTGACTCCAATCTCTCCTTCACTCCCCATATTCATTCACTTGCTCATTCATGTCAATTCCACCTCAAAAACATCTCTAGAATTCGTCCTTTTCTTACCGTTGACTGCAAAAACTCTTACTGTCACTCTCATTCATTCTCGCTTGGATTATTTTAATTCTTAACTAATTGGTCTCCCTGTTACTAAACTCTCCCCTCTCCAATCCATTCTGAATGCTGCAGCCAGGATCATTTTCCTCTCCAACCGCTTCACTGATGCCTTTGCTCTTTGCCAGTCATTGCACTGGTTGCCTATCCGTTACAGAATCCAACATAAACGTATCACTTTCACTCACAAAGCTCTCCATAGTTCCGAACCACCTTACATCACGGCATCACCACTGAACAAGTGTTCTCATTGCTGGTGGTGGTTGGATGTGATCAGTTGCAGAGCTCCATCAACTGCATGTTGGCTGCGGCTGGATGCTGCACATAAACCCCTATTGATTCGAATAGGAAGTGGATCTGTTGTACCGGAACTTGGCGATTATTCTATTGACGGAGCTGTGCCGCCGACACCCTATCAATCAGTTACTCCACCAATAGCTGATTGATGCTGTACCTAACCAGTCAGCTATTGATGAGTACCAATCCTAAAGATAGGTTAATGTAAAAGTCACGGACAACCCCTTTAATATGTATCCAAATGAACTTTATCTTGTGTAAACATCTTGATGCTTTCATCTACTATAAATACAATGCAAACTCAGTATTTTTATTTCAGCTGATAATTGATTTTTTTCTGGCTTCCCATTTTTGATATTGCAGAACTGATACATTTTAGACTTTAGGTCTTGTTTACCAGCAATCGCCAGCCAGAAGCATTCAGACAGCAGACTGATTCAGCAGATCAGACAGATGTCCAGGCCTGAGGCACAGAGATCATTTAGTCATGACAATTAGTAAGCAAAAGAGCAGTGGTGTGTGAGTGTGCAAGAATCTGGGATACAGGCCGAGAAGTCTTAACCTGTATGAAGAGAACAAAAGCTTCTCCTCTCAGTACAAGTGTCCACTACATGTCCTACATACGGAGTTCTCCACTAGTGTGTTGAGGATATTGAGATTGCTTGAACATTTGACTATATCCACAGACTTTTGAACTTATAAAAAGTCCTGATTGCTGACATAATCCCGTATGGCTTCATTTTTATTCCATTGTTATTAACATAATGTATCAAATAACATAGGATCTCATGAACTGATCTCATACAGATGCATGGAGAGATTTTTTTTCCTGTCTGATTGATGTCATTTGACAAAAAAAACTATATCATGTTCTTTTTGATGCCATTTTACATTGAAATTACTTCCTGGAAATATTGCTACATAGTGCATGATCATGTGCATGATCCATTTACATTTTTATTATTATTTACATTTTTTTGTTTTTACCAAATAATTTGTTGACTAGCTTTCATACAAAACTTCACTCCAGCTACGTGTACCAATGGGCATTCCTCACAGCCCAACACCATGGCATCATTATTTTACTCCAAATAAATGACAGATTAGTCTTAAAGTTGACTGGTCACCTGTGAAAGTCAAAGGTTTATAGTGGCTCTCTTGTTATCTCAGCAGGCACATTGGTTTATTGCATGGTAGGTCTATTTTATTTGTGGTCAATCCACACAATTGTAATCATAATGTTTAAAAGATTACATTCCAGAGGATTATACTGTAATGCACCTTAACCCCTTCACGAGCAAGGATGTAATGGTACATCCTAAATTATTAAGAAGTGATCAAAACCGGCTGCTGCGGTGAGGCGGTAGTGATTCCTGCACCTGTCTCTCAGGCAGAGGTGGATCCATGATTCACCTGCACCTGTTAACCCCTTAAATCGTGCTGTCAAAAAGTGACAGCATGATTTAGGGTGCCAGAGTTGGAAACGTGCCTTTCCCCGCTGCCATTGAGGCTCCGTGACATAATCACAGGGAGCCGATGGTTGTCATGGTAGTATAGAGTCATGTGATGACTCCTATAGCTATCATGACGTAGTTCCTGTTACAGCTGATAGACAGCTGGCTGTAACAGAAGACGAGCATTTCTCCTAAACAGAGCGATGCTGCTCTGATTAACACAAATGAAAGAAGGATCAGACTGATGATCCTTTATGTTCCCCAGGGAGACTAGTAAAATAAGAAAAAGTTTTAAAAATTTAAAACAAAAACCAAAAACCTAAAAGTTCAAATCATCCCCCATTTCCCCATTGAAAATTAAACGGTTAAAAAAATAAAAAATATACACATATTTGGTATCGCCACACTTAGAAATGCCAGATCTACCAAAATTTTAAATCCATTCATCTGATTGGCAAATAGTGTGTCGGAAAAAAAAATCCAAATGCCAAAATTAAGTTTTATGGTCGTTGCAAATTTTGTGCAAAATGAAGTATCAGGAGATCAATATATAGCATGTGCGCTAAAAAGGTACCATTAAAAACGTCAGCTTGAGATACAAAAAAAAACTTTCACTGAGGCCCATATCCCAAAAAATGACAACGTTACGGATTGCGGAATATGGCGGAAAAAGTGAGCCACTTTTTTGGATAAACATTTGATTTTTTTTTAACCCCCTTAGATAAAAGTAAACCTATACATGTTTGATGTCTACGAACTCATACCAACCTGAGGCATCACATTGACACATCAGTTTTAGCATATAGTGAACATGGTGAATAAAATATCCCAAACCCAATCATGCAATCGCTCTTCTTTTGCAATTTTTCTGCACTTGGAATTTCTTTGCTATTTTCCAGTACACTATATAGTAAAACTTATGGTTTAATTTAAAAGTACAACTTGTTCCACAAAAAACAATCTCTCATATGGCAAGATTGATGGAAAAGTAAAACTGTTACAGCTCTCAGAAGAAGGGGAGTAAAAATGAAAAATAGAAAATCACTCGGTCATGAAGGGGCTAAAGGCAGCCTGTCGGGACACGTGACTGTTCCCAATAATGAGGTACTTATGGGGATTTCTTTTACTCTTATAAGGGTATTCAGAGAGATCAGCAATGCCATGAGCTTTGAATAAATTAACATTAATCTTGCAGTGTTGAATATGTTAATGAAACAGGACTAATCCGGCAGGGTGTCTCTTCCCCAACACTAGTCATTCCTAGGATTTTGTAATCACATCCTCCTTGGTTCTGATTGACAACCTGCATACAATGCTCATTATAGTAGGATCATTATAAAAGCTGCTCATCACACCCAGGAAAGCATGATCAGAAGGTTGGATTACTATGGAGAAGAAACATTCTGCTGGACAAGTCCTGCCTTACTTGCATATGCAATACTGCAGTATTATAGCACATTATTCAAATTTGACAGTATTAGTAAGCCTCATGAAACAAATTATACCATTAAGGAAACCAACATTCATACTGCTTTTTTAATGGCTGGGAAAGATCAAGGGACCTGTGAAGATCTGAAATTGTGGGTTGTATTAATCACCTAGGCAGGTTAACAATGCAACAATTTCTATTTCTTCCGTACACTGTCTTACAGTAATCAAAGTTCTTATGCTCCTCCAGATGATGGATATCATAACCGTACAGTGTGTATCCATCTCAATCCGGCAACAATAGTCCTTATGCTTCTCCAGACGACAGATATCACGACCGTGGTATGCATATTAATCTCCAGCCAGCAACAACAGTCCTTATGATAGTTCCTCAAATCCAGATCACAGATATCACAACCGTAGCATATGTATCCAACTCCAATCTCTATAATCCATTCATAGGCACCAGGACCTGGCCACAGCAACAGATCCTCATCCCTCTGTGGCATTGCCCCAAATACCTACAAATCTGTCTTCTCACTTTCCTACCTCTACCTCTGAATGAAGAGAGGTGATCACATTTGTTTCATGTAACTACTAAAGGGACGGTCGAGGGCCATTGTAGTCGTGGCAGAGTCTGCTGTTTGGCTACCGTGCAGCAAAGTGTTCTTCCTCTGCACCCCAACCGCCGCTGTAGTGCAATACAGTAATTACCATACTTTTTCTTCATGCGTCACAAGCACTGACACTGTCACAGATTCTTTCAACCAAACTTCTTTACTTGTCAAAATCAAATACAGTTTATTATCTCGACTGAGGCGGGCAAAATCTTGGTCATGAAGGGGTTACCAATAACAACGGATAATTTATACATTTTTCCAGTCGACCGCTTCCCTGGTACTTAGGCTCCCATTGGGGTCCCTGAGCTCCACTTCTTCCCCTTCAGCTTCACTATCCACAGCAGACTCAACCGTCTTTCCGGTCAACCAGGACCTACTTCTCTCTCAAGAGCCCACTGACCTTTTGCTAACCGAGGGGATTTGTTAGGTCTCTGCCAGTGAATGGCCACCACCCTGGCTGCACTGCGCGGCACCCAAATATGACCCAGAAGGTCACGCCAAATTAAAGTTATTGGGATTTTCCTCTACCACGCCTCTCACAGACGCAGTCTGCTCCTCTCCCTCAGGGGCTCTTGTCACACCAACTGACTTCTTAACCGCTCTTTTTCAAACTAAGCCCCTCCCCTTCACTAACTCCCTCCAGTCCGGGAGTACCAGGGAAGCAGCTCACACACTGTGGCCACCTAGTGGCCGTTTACTAATAATACACACTATACAGTATATTGCCGGTTTGCAGGTCTGGGGTGGGTTGAGCCCTGCACCCCCCTTACATAACTCCAAGTATGAAGGAGGGTAGTCTCTGGCCAGTCTGCAGGATTGTGTATCAGAGAAGCCCCCTGTAACCAGGAACAGACACACAGCCCCCCACCAGATTGAATTCTCCTGTAGGCCTGATAACATTACAAACGATGGAAACCAACTTTTATGACACATTATTACAACAACTTCCCCTTTCTAATTGTTTTCAGACAGGTGACCTTAAACTGACAAGAAAGCAAATCTCTAATAAAACATAACAATAAGATCAATGGGAAAAGTCCAATGGTCTTTAGTTTGTAGCCAGCTCCTCACAGAACCCAACAGACTTCATTTAAGGTCTTGCTCATACCATCGTATAACTCAGCCAAGTGCTATTCAATGTTTTATCAGATAGTGCTCCAATGTAATACTAAGGAGCAGTGCTGGTCAGAATATTTTTTTTCTTAAGCCAATTTTGCATGAGAAAAAAGTGCGGCATGGTACAAGTGGCTAGGCAAATTGGTCGTCGTACACCCATTCAAGTCTATGAGCATGCGGAAATGATTGGAGTGCACTTGGATAACGTCTACTGTAAGTGAAGTCTGATTGCCACAATCTCATACTAGGACAGTGTGCTACGGTTCTCTCGGATGACACTCTGATCAATCTCAAACTCAAAGTTTGATCAGTGTGTCATTAACATAATCGATCCAAATATCAGAGAACATACACTTGTGTGACCATAGCCTAAAATATTTATTATGTAGTATTATTATGTATATGTATGTATTATGTAGTATTATGTAGACAGTAAAGAGCTACACGATGACTTTGGCTGCAGCAGCAGATGGACAATCTGCTATATTGTGGCACTATAGAAGTGAAGTATTGTGTATATTGTTGTTATCTCTTCCAGACTGTTTGATGTCTTGTTAAAAATGTAAAGTTTTTTTTCCAACCAGTCATATTTGCTTTTCATTGCTGTGGAAGTCAACGTCAAATCGTAAAATAGAAAGCAACCAAAACATACCAAAATCAGTAATTAGTAACAACAAAAGAATCAAGAAGCATAGATTCACTAAGCAACATACAGTAACAGCGTCAATATACTGATATAAATAGCAGCTGGTAGCAAACGGCAAGGGTTTTAAGTAGTGCGTGACCCCAAACAGAGCTCATAGCAGAAAGCTAATTAAATTTGATAACTGTTTAGTAATCAACAAGTGGGCAGTGCCACAAGTCCAAGCTATATTAACACTGAGTTGAACCCTGCTTGCATTGCCCGGTGGCATTTTCAGGTTAGGAGTGACGGCACCAAGTAACAGAGGCAGTTGGGACAAGTTCAGACACAGATCCAAAAAGCTGCATTATTCCCTTGGAAGCAAAAAGTATGGGTTGCATGGGGAAAATATAAGGCTATGTGCGCACGTTGCGTATTTGCATGCAGTTACACTGCGATCTGCACTGCAGCGTAACTGCATGCGTCCTGCATCCCCAGCATAATCTATGAAGATTATGCAGGAGACGTGCGCACGTGCCGTATTAGAGCGCAGCGGTTCGGCTGCTGTCCGAAGCGCACGTTCTAAGAAGTGACATGTCATTTCTTTCCTGCGCTCTGCATGCATCCCCCGCTCTGTCTATGGGAGGGGCTGCAGTCAGAGCGCATGGAATCGGCTTTTTTTTTTCATTACGGACTCTTTCTGCAGCGATTTGAAGCGCATGTGTGAAAGCAAAAATTTCTGCAGGGACAAACGCTACGTGCGCACATAGCCTAAGACTTTTTTTTTTTATAAAGTGGGCTATATGACCTAAGAGGAAAACTTGAAAACTTTTCTCCTTTCAGAGACGGACAAACCAATCTGGCTGCTGGTAAGGAGACTTAAGCTGCAATGCTCCTGTGGGAAATATTCAAATTGTCTCTTCAGAGAGGAAGGAGGTGAACTCTAGTACCACCTATTGGAAGTAGCAATCCTGAAAGTCAAAACTGGCCTTTTAATGAGCCTTTTCATATGACTAAAGGGTACTTTACATGCTGTGATATCGGTACCGGTATCGCTAGCGAGCGTACCTGCCCCGTCTGTTGTGCGTCATGGGAAAATCGTTGCCCGTGGCGCACAACATCGCTAACACCCTTCACACGGACTTACCTTCCCTGCGACGTCGCTCTGGCCAGCGATCCTCCTGCTTTCTAAGGGGGCCGTTTGTGCGGCATCACAGTGACGTTACACGGCAGCCGTCCAATAGCAGAGGAGGGGCGGAGATGAGCGGCCGGAACATGCCGCCCACCTCCTTCCTTCCTCATTGCCGGTGGACGCAGGTAAAGAGATGTTCGTCGTTCCTGCAGTGTCACACATAGCGATGTGTGCTGCCGCAGGAACGACGAACAACATCGTACCTGCGGCATCAACGATATTTGGAAAAGCAGTGACGTGTCAAGAAGCAACAATTTTTCACGTTTTTGAGATCATTGATCGTCGCTCATTGGTGTCAAACGCTGCGATGTCGCTAACGGTGCCGGATATGCGTCACTAACGACGTGACCCCCGACGATATATTGTTAGCGATGTTGCAGCGTGTAAAGCACCCTTAAGGATTGATGCCAGATCAGAACCTCAATTTGCAGACACAGTGTTTTGGAATGATTGTCCCTCATCAGTGCAAAGTATGAGGTCTGATCTGGCTGTATAAGAAGCTATAGTGGGGTCTAAGGGGAAAAATACACGACCTTAATTCATAGGTCATGTACGTAAATGAAATTCCTAATTTTTCTCACTCAGTAGCCTATAGCAAGACAAAAAGCATTCACTGGATTAGGTGATACTAGGGGTGAATATGGTGATAGAGTTGATGGTAACTGCGTGAAAAGAATTAATTTACACTCTGATGAGAATTGTTGAATAGGTAATAGATTTCATTCAGAAACAGAGAGAAATTCTTGTACTCTTTTTATTAAAATCACATGGAAAATTAGCTTTTGCTCTGCCAGATGACATATTAATTAGAAAAAAATGTCAAGGCATAGAAAAAAAGTGGATAGGAAAAAAGACATGAGATAAGTATAAAGCATTTACAAAAAATGAAAAGTATATAGTTTCATTGTTTGTAGATATATATGACGTGTGCCCACATTCTTCTTCATTATAAAAGATAAACCCAATGTTTCTGATAAAAATGAAATGAACTTTAACATTTTTCAGTATATTTCAGCACACATAAAGGGGTCAACTAGTCAGGCAACATCTTCTCTTTTGGAATATTCCCCCATGTAGAATAAAAACAGTGTATTTCCAGCATCACTGGACTGGCGCTGACACCGTATTTGATTATAAGGTGACTATATTATGTCATGTGAACCCCACAGCCAGTCAACAGACAAAACATTAGGAGGAAACTTCTTAGCTGCAACAGAAACTAACACCTAAGCTCTTTCAGAGACAGGTGAGACAGGCTCCTTTAGATTGGAAAGTATAGTATGAACTATAATTAACAAAAGGAGGAATAGATATAAATTGCAGAAGGGAGTGGCTGCAGCTGACATTACAACTACCTGTTAGATCACAGCAGGACATAAATGAACCTCAATCCCTTCAGCACCGGAGGATGGAATTAAATGAGCTCAAACTCAGGGTAAATAACGAGTGAGCGCTAAAGAGGATCTACAACCAACTATTCACTGTGACCTTCTGATCCTACAATCCCCCAAGATCACTTCAGGCCCTGACACACTCTTGACAGGATGTTGCTTAGAGGTTACTTTGGGTTCTTTTGTAACCTTAGAAAATATTTATATGCCTTGGCCTTGGGGTGATATTTATTGGTTAGCCGCTTCTGGAGAGGATAATAATGGTCTTGAATGTCCTCTATTTGTATTCAATCTGTCTGAATGCGGATGGTGGAATCCAAACTCTTTAGAGTCAATTTTGTAACCTTTTCCAGCTTAAACAACTGTTCTAAAGCTGGTGTCACACATAACGACGACGACAACGACGTCGCTGCTACGTCACCATTTTCTGTGACGTTGCAGCGACGTCCCGTCGCTGTCGCTGTGTGTGACATCCAGCAACGACCTGGCCCCTGCTGTGAGGTCGCCGGTCGTTGCTGAATGTCCAGCTTCATTTTTTGGTCGTCACTCTCCCGCTGTGACACACACATCGCTGTGTGTGACAGCGAGAGAGCGACGAAATGAAGCGATCAGGAGCCGGCACTGGCAGCTGCGGTAATCTGTAACCAGCGTAAACATCGGGTAACCAAGGGAAGACCTTTCCCTGGTTACCCGATGTTTACGCTGGTTACCAGCCTCCGCTCTTGCTGCCAGTGCCGGCTCCTGCACTGTGACATGTGGCTGCAGTATGCATCGGGTAATTAACCCGATGTATACTGTAGCAAGGAGAGCAAGGAGCCAGCGCTAAGCAGTGCGCGCGGCTCCCTGCTCTCTGAACTGTGACATGTAGCTGCAGCACACATCGGGTTAATTAACCCGATGTGTGCTGCAGGAGAGCAAGGAGCAAGCGCTAAGCGCGGCTCCCTGCTCTCTGAACATGTAGCACAGCGACCTTATGATCGCTGCTTCTGCTGTGTTTGACAGCTAAGCAGCGATCATAACAGCGACTTACAAGGTCGCTGTTACGTCACCGAAAATGGTGACGTAACAGCGACGTCGTTGTCGCTGTCGTTTAGTGTGACACCAGCTTAAGATTCTCAAAAATCTCTTTTGTTTGTGCCAAGATACACTTCCACAGACATGTAATGTGAAGTTTGTACTGATAGATCCCAAAAAGTCAGGTCGCCCACTCACACCTGATTGTCAACCCATTGATTGAAAACACCGAACCCTAATTTCACCTTTAAAATTATCTGCTAATCTTAAAGGCTTGTAAATAGCATTAAAAGTGTCCATTGTTAAAATATAACTTTTAATAGTGAGGTTTAAAAATAGGGATATACCCACAATGATAACCAAGAACCTACGAAGACCACCTGTTAACACGACAAAGGACATAAATAGGTATATCAAAGCATAAGATAAATGCTGATACCAATGAATGCAATTCTAATATCTGTGTCAGTAATAGGTTTATTGCAATATCACCTGATGTAGTAGTAATTTGTGAAGCCATGTAAGGTGCCACATCAGAATGAATGCCCAATTGACCTTAATTCTCCCACCTGCACAAGGGCAGTACTCAAGTGCTGGGGACACCAGGTGCAGCGTTACACTTGGGTACTGCCATGAATATGAGCATTGTACTTTATAGCATTTATGTAATTCTTTGATATATCTATTTATGTCCATTGTCTTGATAACAGATGGTCTTCGTAGGTTCTTGCTTATTATTGTAGTCAGAAACTATGTGAGGTCAATGACACTATTTCCAATAAATAATAGAATATAAAAACAGGTTTATAAATTCAAATATAATCATGTCATCACACACACTGTGCATACACATGTAGATACACACACTGCACATATGATACTTACCGGTCTACTCTTCAGTTCATCTTGCAGTTAAAGGACCTTTGGTGACATCATGGTCACATGACTATGATGTTACCAAAGGTCTTTAAGCAATTTTAATCTTAGAATAGAAATGCTAGGAATCCCTAAGAGAGTGGGGATCCTGAACATTTTCCCAATTTGTCTCATCTTTCACCTAACACCAGCTCTGCGTACTGCATATTAGCCTTTCTCTGCTTCAGTTCCTCTAGACTCCTTCAGTTAAAGTTAAAGAGATAGACCTGGCTCACTCCACGTGGGGGTGCTCTGGAATAATAAGTCCAATAATACAAAAATATATCCGGCACACCACAATGTTAGAGAAGAATCCTGTTTGGTTTGAAAAAAAATGATTTATTGTGTATATACAAAAAAGTCCGTCCAACGTTTCGATCCAACAGGATCTTTCACGGGGACAATGGGACTAGTGTAAAGAAAAGATAAAACATACAAAAAATTAAAAATAAAAACAGAAACAGTAAAATACTGTTGTAGTTACATAGTCAGACAAATAGTGAATATAAAGGAGATGGCAAAAACTGCAGAGACAAAGAAACTCTTAAATGCATTAATTTCATAGGCACCAATGGAAGAAACACGAAAATCTCCATAAAGATATAAAACATATGACAATCTGTTGAGACATGAAGAAGATCATTAGAGAAGTGACTATACATGATAATAACACACGTACCTAAACGTATAAAAGGACTGTCAAATCACATCAGCACAAGTAATAATGGTCATCAAAGTATATGGGAAGACTGCGTAAGCGGTCTATGAAGGAGGTAGACAAGAAGACCGAGTTATAAATGGAATATGTGGATCAAAAATGTCTGATTACACAAGTCAGAAAAGAGGGGAGACATACCTTAATGGTATACTTTGTGATAAGGTGCCAAGGGAGTGTCCGTCAAGGACGTGTTGTGATATCGTGCACGACAGGGGGAATATCCTAGGAAGGATAAATCATGAAAGAGAAGAGGTGAGGGTATGGTCCTCATTTATAATGGAGACAGGATATCACTATTGTAATACACATCAGGAACATATGTATCAACATACCGGATCAGTAGTGCTGATTAATGTAGGTAACACACTATCGGATGTGTGGTCCGATCATGTGACAGAGGTGACGCCAAAGCAGTTCTTATACAACGTTATCTGTATGAGTAATGAAATGTAGAGTATAAGTAACATAAATGAGGATAAAAAGGAAAAGAGGAAAGGGAAAGGAAGAAGAAATCTAGGTAAGAGGGTGTACCTACCAGGGAAGGAGGAATATCAGTAATCGTAAGGGGATAAATGTCAGACACGGAGTAGGTCTCTGAGGGTCACTTGGAATGGAAAAAATATGAAGCATGATCATATACGTTAATAACATTTATAGATTAACACTATTAGGGGTAAAACATTCCATATGAACCTGATCTGTACGTATCATAAGGTGTATATCTGGTTTGTACATTAGGGTATGTTGGAAAGACGTATAGTAGTTCCCTGCAGGTGAGAGGTCCAGCTTGTCTAAGAGAAATTCCCTTATAGAATACAGTGCAGGAATTCTGAATTAAAGAGAAAGACCCTGTATTACACATACTTGTCCCACAGTGGTGCATATAAGTCAGTCAAGGAAGGGTAATAAGATGTAGAAAGTTGTACCTTCCGGGAAAGAGGAATTGGCAGTGCTGCCGGCTAAAGTGAGATGAGGGGAGCCTGCAACTAGAGGTAAAAAAATGAAGAGGAATTGTAAGAAGGTGAAAATGTATGAATGGACCGTAGAGGTGCCATTCAGGACATACCTGCGTTGATGAGGAAGTGGATCTCCTGTGATGGCGTCAGCAGGGTGCGTGGATAGCTGTGAGCTCTTTTATATGCGACTATAATGAAGGCTGCGTCCACTTCCTGTATTGGAGTGGAACGCAGTGAGGTAGGTGGAACGCACGCCAGCGCATGCGTATTAATCTAATACATCACGCATGCGCAGAGCGTGTGGGAAGCTGTGTTTGCTTCTTAATGAAAGAAAGCGAGACGCTGTTGTGAGGTGGTTAGTACACGCTGACAGCTGCTAGGAGGGGTGAATGGAAAGCATAGGCGCATAGCGCCAGGGGCTGTTTGAGCATCATAACATGTATGTGTGTAGCAAATGATTATGGTGATCAAAATCGATCATGTAAATTTAAATGGAACAATTAAAGTGAAACATTGGGTTTGTGTAGAGACACAAGGAGTGGCAGGCCACATAGGATTATGGTAAGAGGATAGTGTGAATGTAAGATAAAGATAGGGAAATAGAAGGAAAAGGACAATGTGAGTTACATTAAGAAATCAAGGGATAAAAATGTGAGTGTGCGGCTCGTGTGGACCAATGGGATGTTGACTGTACAAAAGTGGTGTGTAGTGGCTACTAGTGGGGAAAGTGTAGCTATAGTGGGACATATGTAAGAAGACAATTAAATTAGTGCATACCTAATACAAACCTATATGGTGCTGACAGATGAAAGTGAGGTACGTGACTACTGTGGTGCGAAGTGAGTCGTAATAGAGTGCAGCAAGGTATTTCACGTGACTAAGGGAACCTGGAAGGTAAAGGAAGACAAAATTAGACAAGGTAATCAGACCTTATGTATGTAATGAAGCAAACAGAACATTAAATAAAATAAAAATAAAATAAAAATGGAAATAATTCAACAATGGGACTTCTTGCATACTGGAGAGACTTACACTTATAAAAATGTGAAAAACACTAATGGAGTCCAAGAATCAGGTTTGTACCTCGTATTCACGATTAAGGCCCTTTGGCTCTAATGTGCCCAGAGTGTATATCCAAAAAGATTCCCTTTCCTTGAGTTTCTTGATTCTATCGCCTTCTCTGCGTATGGGTGGGACATGTTCAATGACTTAGAGTCTGAGTTGGGCCACTGTATGGTTGTGTGTCACGAAATGATGTGGAACGGGTAATAGGATTTGTTTACATCGTATAGTAGACTTATGCTTACTGATACGGTCTCGGATATGTTGGGTCGTCTCCCCAACATATCCGAGACCGCAAGGACATTTAATGAGGTAAATGACATATGAGGAGTCACATGTGAAAAAACCTCTGATGGGAAAATTCTTGCCTGTATGTAGATGTGTAAAAATGTTACCCCGAGTGAGGTTATTGCATTGAAGGCAATGTAAACATGGAAAATTTCCATCTTTTGGACTCCCAAGGAAAGTTTGCCATGATTCGGTGTGTGCACACCCTATGTCGGCCCTTACGAGGTTATCTCTCAGATTCCTGGGTCTTCTATGGCAGAATAAGGGTAAGACTGAAAATTCAGTAATGGAAGGGTAAGCTGTTTGAAGGAGGGACCAATGCTTGGAGATTATGCCTTTAAAAAGAGGTGAGAAAGGATGGTATGTTTGAACACAGGTGATATGTGGGTTGTTGTTCTGACTGGATCGTGGTTTCTGCATAAAATTGTGGGCAATGTTACTCGGGTAGCCTCTGGATACAAACTTGTCTCCCATCTCTTGCAGTCGAGTTTGACGCTGCAAGGGATCGGAAACAATGCGTTCGATTCTCTTAAATTGAGAGAATGGCAGTGCTTTCTTTGTGTGGGAAGGATGGCAACTTGAAAAATGTAGAAGGCTATTCCTATCTGTCGGCTTAACAAAAAGGTCTGTACTAATCGTGCCGTTGGGAGATAGAAGAACCATGGTGTCCAAAAAATTGATTTGTTTTGAATCACTGTGGATCGTGAACGTGAGCCCATTCGAGGAGTCTAAGCTGCCATGCCAAATGACAAATATGTCGTCTATATACCTTTTCCACATCAGAGTGTGCTGTATCCACCGAGGATGATCATAAATGTATGTTGTCTCGAAATGCGCCATGTAGATATTGGCGTATGGTGGTGCCATGTTTGATCCCATGGCTGTATCCCTTTGTTGTATGTAGAATTGGTCTTCAAACAAAAAGTAGTTATGACCTAGGACCAGATGTAATAAGTCCATGCAGAAAGACTGCTGTGTTGGTGTTAGTGTTTTATGCAAATCGAGGAACCAGTCTACAGCTCGAACACCATCACTGTGCTCTATACTCGTATATAGACTGTTTACATCGAAAGTGACGAGCAAACAATCAGGTGGAAGTGTCCCCAGTTGTGTTACCTGTGTCAAAAAGTCAGAGGTGTCCTTAAGGTATGATGGAATTCTGGGTATGAGAGGTGTGAGAATCTTATCGATGGTGATTGCAAGCGGTGAGAGTATTGATTCTGTGGAAGCCACTATAGGTCGCCCTGGGGGAGACTGGAGATTCTTATGAATTTTTGGTAGCATGTAGAAGTCACACCGGTTTTTGTTTGAAGACCAATTCTACATACAACAAAGGGGTACAGCCATGGGATCAAACATGGCACCACCATACGCCAATATCTACATGGCGCATTTCGAGACAACATACATTTATGATCATCCTCGGTGGATACAGCACACTCTGATGTGGAAAAGGTATATAGACAACATATTTGTCATTTGGCATGGCAGCTTAGACTCCTTGAATGTGTTCTACCAGGATATTAACTCCTATAGATCAGGGCTCACGTTCACGATCCACAGTGATTCAAAACAAATCAAATTTTTTGGACACCATGGTTCTTCTATCTCCCAACGGCACGATTAGTACAGACCTTTTTGTTAAGCCGACAGATAGGAATAGCCTTCTACATTTTTCAAGTTGCCATCCTTCCCACACAAAGAAAGCACTGCCATTCTCTCAATTTAAGAGAATCGAACGCATTGTCTCCGATCCCTTGCAGCGTCAAACTCGACTGCAAGAGATGGGAGACAAGTTTGTATCCAGAGGCTACCCGAGTAACATTGCCCACAATTTTATGCAGAAATCACGATCCAGTCAGAACAACAACCCACGTATCACCTGTGTTCAAACATACCATCCTTTCTCACCTCTTTTTAAAGGCATAATCTCGAGGCATTGGTCCCTCCTTCAAACAGCTTACCCTTCCATTACTGAATTTTCAGTCTTACCCTTATTCTGCCATAGAAGACCTAGGAATCTGAGAGATAACCTCGTAAGGGCCGACATAGGGTCTGCACACACCGAATCACGGCAAACTTTCCTTGGGACTCCAAAAGATGGAAATTTTCCATGTTTACATTGCCTTCAATGCAATAACCTCACTCAGGGTAACATTTTTACACATCCACATACAGGCAAGAATTATCCCATCAGAGGTTTTTTCACGTGTGACTCCTCATATGTCATTTACCTCATTAAATGTCCTTGCGGTCTCGGATATGGTGGGGAGACGACCCAACATATCCAAGACCGTATCAGTAAGCATAAGTCTACTATACGATGTAAACAAATCCTATTACCCGTTCCACATCATTTCGTGACACACAACCATACAGTGGCCCAACTCAGATTCCAAGTCATTGAACATGTCCCACGCATACGCAGAGGAGGCGATAGAATCAAGAAACTCAAGGAAAGGGAATCTTTTTGGATATACACTCTGGGCACATTAGAGCCAAAGGGCCTTAATCGTGAATACGAGGTACAAACCTGATTCTTGGACTCCATTAGTGTTTTTCACATTTTTATAAGTGTAAGTCTCTCCAGTATGCAAGGAGTCCCATTGTTGAATTATTTCCATTTTTATTTTTATTTTTATTTTATTTAATGTTCTAATTGATTCATTACATACATAAGGTCTGATTACCTTGTCTAATTTTGTCTTCCTTTACCTTCCAGGTTCCCTTAGTCACGTGAAATACCTTGCTGCACTCTATTACGACTCACTTCCCACCACAGTAGTCACGTACCTCACTTTCATCTGTCAGCACCATATAGGTTTGTATTAGGTATGCACTAATTTAATTGTCTTCTTACATATGTCCCACTATAGCTACACTTTCCCCACTAGTAGCCACTACACACCACTTTTATACAGTCAACATCCCATTGGTCCACACGAGCCGCACACTCACATTTTTATCCCTTGATTTCTTAATGTAACTCACATTGTCCTTTTCCTTCTATTTCCCTATCTTTATCTTACATTCACACTATCCTCTTACCATAATCCTATGTGGCCTGCCACTCCTTGTGTCTCTACACAAACCCAATGTTTCACTTTAATTGTTCCATTTAAATTTACATGATCGATTTTGATCACCATAATCATTTGCTACACACATACATGTTATGATGCTCAAACAGCCCCTGGCGCTATGCGCCTATGCTTTCCATTCACCCCTCCTAGCAGCTGTCAGCGTGTACTAACCACCTCACAACAACGTCTCGCTTTCTTTCATTAAGAAGCAAACACAGCTTCCCACACGCTCTGCGCATGCGTGATGTATTAGATTAATACGCATGCGCTGGCGTGCGTTCCACCTACCTCACTGCGTTCCACTTCGATACAGGAAGTGGACGTGTCGCGGGCGGGGAGGAGGGTGTCAGCACACTACGCTCACCCCTTCTGCTCGGGTCCGGCGGCTGCTCAGTGGTGGCTCGAGCTGTGGGCCGGATCCCGGGGGTTTCTCGAGCGGCACTCCTCGCCCGTGAGTGAAAGGGGGTTGTTGGGTGTGGGGATAGTTTATTGTCCGTGACGCCACCCACGGTTGTGGTGATTGCACCACCGCTGCTCTGGATGGGGATCCCGGGGATGGTGATGCGGAGCAGCCAGGTGTTGTGTTGCCCCTCCGTGGGTAGGGGTTGGTGATCCCGGGACCCGGTGATGGCTTGGGGGGTGCAGGGCCTGGTGGGCGCAGGGACGCGGGGGCAGCGCTGTGCCTTGCGGCACTGTGGTACTCACTCAGCCTGAGACGTTGACACAGTTTTTACGGTAAACCAAACGGCTGGTAAGACGGTCCCACGGACGGCTGCACTTGCTCTCCCGGTAGGTGACGGTGATGTCCCTTTTCCTAGCACCTTGGTGTACTTGTTGGTTGCGATGGGTCCCCACCGGTAACCCGCTCCCCGGCTTCAAGCTGGACCGGAGGAGCTCTACTCTGTGCCCGCAGGCGCTGGCCCTAAGAAACTGGTGCCTTGGCGGTGGCGGTGTCTCTCTTACACTGGCTGGGCTGTTGCCTTCAATCGGGACTTGGTTGTTGGGGGATCTACGTCCCCTTCACTGACGGATTCGGCAAATTAGGGCGACTCCAAGCCTTGCCGGGGTCCGAGAGGCCCCTGCCCTGGTGCTGACTGTCCTTCGGAACACTGCTCCAGACCACCGGGCACACAGCCTACGGGGTCCTTCCAGGAACTTCCAAACGGTCCCCCTTCAGACAGTCACCGCCGTTGCTGACCTTGCTGACCTGCCCTGCACTCAGCTGGACTCTTCAGGCTTTTCACACTCTTTCTGTTCTGTCCCCACTCCTGCTTTCCTCCTTTACTACTTTTCTTCCTTCACTTTCACTTAGCTGTTTACTTTAGCCCTGTCTGGGCTACTCCTCCACTCCTTCCACTTCCTCCTCCCTGACTCGACTCTCTTCAACTGCCTGGTTTCTCCCGCCTCCAGAGCTGTGAACTCCTCGGTGGGCGGAGCCAACCGCCTGGCCCACCCCCTGGTGTGTATCATCAGTCTCTGGAGGAAGGCAACAAGGATTTTTGGTTAGCTTAGATGTTCCTACCTGGGATGTAGGGTGTGGTGGTGTGTGACCTGTGTCCCCTGGCTTGCCCAGGGCGACACAGACGCAGCCTTCATTATAGTCGCATATAAAAGAGCCCACAGCTATCCACGCGCCCTGCTGACGCCACCACAGGAGATCCACTTCCTCATCAACGCAGGTATGTCCTGAATGGCACCTCTACGGTCCATTCATACATTTTCACCTTCTTACAATTCCTCTTCATTTTTTTACCTCTAGTTGCAGGCTTCCCCTCATCTCACTTTAGCCGGCAGCGCTGCCAATTCCTCTTTCCCGGAAGGTACAACTTTCTACATCTTATTACCCTTCCTTGACTGACTTATATGCACCACTGTGGGACAAGTATGTGTAATACAGGGTCTTTCTCTTTAATTCAGAATTCCTGCACTGTATTCTATAAGGGGATTTCTCTTAGACAAGCTGGACCTCTCACCTGCAGGGAACTACTATACGTCTTTCCAACATACCCTTTTGTACAAACCAGATATACACCTTATGATACGTACAGATCAGGTACATATGGAATGTTTTACCCCTAATAGTTTTAATCTATAAATGTTATTAACGTATATGATCATGCTTCATATTATTCCATTTGTTCCATTCCAAGTGACCCTCAGAGACCTACTCCGTGTCTGACATTAATCCCCTTACGATTACTGATATTCCTCCTTCCCTGGTAGGTACACCCTCTTACCTAGATTTCTTCTTCCTTTCCCTTTCCTCTTTTCCTTTTTATCCTCATTTATGTTACTTATACTCTACATTTCATTACTCATACAGATAACGTTGTATAAGAACTGCTTTGGCGTCACCTCTGTCACATGATCGGACCACACATCTGATAGTGTGTTACCTACATTGATCAGCACTACTGATCCGGTATGTTGATACATATGTTCCTGATGTGTATTACAATAGTGATATCCTGTCTCCATTATAAATGAGGACCATACCCTCACCTCTTCTCTTTCATGATTTATCCTTCCTAGGATATTCCCCCTGTCGTGCACGATATCACAACACGTCCTTGACGGACACTCCCTTGGCACCTTTTCACAAAGTATACTATTGAGGTATGTCCCCCCTCTTTTCTGACTTGTGTAATCAGACTTTTTTGATCCACATATTCCATTTATAACTCGGTCTTCTTGTCTACCTCCTTCATAGACCGCTTACGCAGTCTTCCCATATACTTTGATGACCATTATTACTTGTGCTGATGTGATTTGAAAGTCCTTTTATACATTTAGGTACGTGTGTTATTATCATGTATAGTGACTTCTCTAATGATCTTCTTCATGTCTCAACAGATTGTCATATGTCATATCTTTATGGAGATTTTCGTGTTTCTTCCATTGGTGCCTATGAAATTAATGCATTTAAGAGTTTCTTTGTCTCTGCAGTTTTTGCCATCTCCTTTATATTCACTATTTGTCTGACTATGTAACTACAACAGTATTTTACTGTTTCTGTTTTTATTTTTAATTTTTTGTATGTTTTATCTTTTCTTTACACTAGTCCCATTGTCCCTGTGAAAGATCCTGTTGGATCGAAACGTTGGACGGAATTTTTAGTATATACACAATAAATCATTTTTTTCAAACCAAACTTAAGATTATTCTCTAACATTGTGGTGTGCCGGATATATTTTTGTATTATCCTTCAGTTAAAAGACCATTGGTGACCACATTGTCACCAAAGCCAGTTTTAACCTCAGAATGGAAATGCTGGGGACCTCAAAGAGAGCGGGGGCCATAGGCAATTCACCAGTCCCCTCCTAAACACCAGTTTTGACTGTACGTGGTGCTAATTTTTGGAGTTGGGCTTATATTTCAAACATACTCCAAAAATCCTGTAAAATCATGATAGGGTTTATTTTTGGTTTAGGTCTTATTTTTGTATTTTTGGGGAAACAGGGTTATAGGTCAAGTGAATACTGCAATGGACGTGTGGTCCCATAGATGGTGCTCTAGATTAGATCAAATTAATGTCAACGAAGAGTAGGATTGATCCATACAGTTGTGTAATTTTAGCATTGTTGTATTAAAGTAAATTCCTTTTTTCTATATGAAAAATAAATTGTATTAACTCCCCATTAGATGTAGCATCTATGTCAATAAAGGCTGAACATAGACCGAGCTTGGCATCAATAGCTGAAGTTTCTTTTAGTCCGCTTCTATTATTTTCACTAGTTTCACAATCTTGATATGAAAACTGCTAATATGAAGATGATGAAACCTTAACCTTCCATGTATGGAAAGAAGCAATACATTAAACCTTATACAGTAAAATAAACTTTTCCGAGATCTCTAGAAAATGACAGGCAGACTTGAGATGCATACCCGCCTTCTTAAAACAAAATAAAATAAACTGATTTGATGGGCCAGATGGTTCCTATTTGCCATCAATTTCCATTTCAATTATTGTGTATGTGAAAAATGCACTTGAGTACATTTTTCATGATTCTTTTCCCAAGGACTAAGCAGAAGATAAATTTGATTTAACGCTTTGTTGGTATGAAAATTATATTATAGTAAGGAATGAGAGGTAAAATAGTTGTTAAAATTATGCATAGACAGAAGCGAGAAGAACAATGTGGCACAATGAAGGTAAAATGTTCGGCTTTTATTGAAAAATTAAATTCTGTTTATGGTAATTAAAAATATTAAGACAATATTAAAATTCACTAAAGGTCGTGTAAGTAAAGATAAATAAAAAATAATAATAAAGTGTAATACACAGTAATAACCTGGGTCTCATGAGAAGGAGCATCCTCCATTACAATATTGTTATTACTGAGCCCTTCCACTCACACAGGGATGAACAAACTGGGGGAGATGTTAACCACACGTCCCTATACAGACTAGGAGTACCCTAAACCTGACCCTGTTTTGCTGCAAACTTCACTCAACTACATTACTGAGTTTACTTTACTTCCTTTAAAATAACAATTTGAGATGAGTGAAAAAAGGCAACATTCAAGTTTGCCTATTCCTGCATCTTTTCCCAGAAAGTTTTATTTTCAGAGGACTTTTTCTTAAGGATGATCGAATACTTCGATTTTTCGGCTTCGCAAATATTTTCCGAATATCTCACCGCTATTTGACTATTCACGAATATCAGATGTGCAATGTAAGTCTATGGGAAACCCGAATAACAACTATTCGGAACTATTTGGGCTTCCCATAGACTTACATTGTGCATCGAATAGTCGAATAGCGGCTTGGAATTCGGAAAATATTCGAGAAGCCAATTAATAGAAATATTCGACCATCCCTACTTATTCTCCATTAATATACAGCGTAACTGTCATTTTAATTTTTATTTCATAACTCAATAGTACATATAAAAATAAACAACTTTGTAATATATCTTATCAGAGAAGTTTGCTTCTCTCTCACAAAATTGATGTGTCATTATCAAAATTCTTCAAAAATTAAAAAACTTTCCAATTACTGAGATTGATGGCAGCTGTTACTGACGAGATTCTATGACAAAGGGAGGAGGGAGGAGCTAGATGCAGAGGGGGAAGCTAGAGACTGAGCTCCACCACCTCCTCCCTCTTCTTTCTACCGTGTTTCCCCGAAAATAAGACCTACCCCAAGAATAAGCCCTACCATGATTTTATAGGATTTTTGGAATATGCTTGAAATATAAGCCCTGCTCCAGAAATTAGTCCTAGTTAAAGTCAGTGTTAGGGGCAGTCAAACATCGCAATTTCTCAAGGCCCCACTTTCTTAGGGACCCCAGCAGTTGTATTTTATGGTTCAGATTGTTTAAGGACCTTTGAGAACTTCACAGTCATGTGACCAAAAGTCTCTTAATTGCAGAAAATCTAAAAGAACTGTATAGCAGACAGGCTGGTATGCAATCCAGGCATTAGGGGAAATGGAGAGCAAATTGGGCAATTTGACAGGGCCCCTATTCTCCTAGAGGCGACAGTGTTTATATCTTAATGATCTTCAGTATAATAGGAGAAAAAGGGGTTAAACCCGCGCAATCCGCCAAATAAGATGTAGAGATGTTGATGGATTAATCACTGTTTTATTTCATAGGTCTATGCATTTCAAGGTAGAGAGACCTCTTCCTCAGGACTAGAAAATCAACATTGCATGTGCAGAGAGATAACACACTTATATACATATGGTATATCACAAAAGACCGCCTACTAGCACTTTGAAAAAAATCGGCCGGTAAAGAAAAAAACTGTTTAAATGACACAGCATTTTCCAGCAACATTGCAAAACTCAGTCAGTTGTTCATATAGTGATACATTACATCTATATGGATCAGTGATTGAGGAAAAGGAATGAAATTATGAAAATGGAGGAAGAATTAAAGGAAAGGAGAAAAAAAGAGAAAAAAAGAAAAAAAAAAGGAAAACAAGAAGGATATCTGTTCTTATAGGGGCTAGAACCACAAGAGCAGTGAATATATCAATGCAATTGCAATAACATCGGTGGTTGATGCCACTCGAGTTACTTGTTTCTATGTCTGAAATAAAAAAGTAGAAAGTAATAATTAAATAAAAAATTGTAGTTTTTTTTGTTTTACTCTTTCTCTTTTCTTCTTTAGCATTATGTGGATCGCCAAAGGATATATACAAAATGTGTATACTATTTATATATATGTACATCTATCAGTAATAAAAGAACATATAAAAAATATGTTTGAAGAAAGAATATTGGGTAGACCAGGAAGAAATATATATCTAAAAAAAAAAATTATTTTCTTAAAAATGTGTGTTAAATTTTATTTTTTAAAATGAATGAAACAAGGATTAAAAACAATAAGTGTATCTTATTGGGAGGGGAAAAAAAAAGAAATTTCATCATATAAAACTAGGTAGGATAACGAGCCAGAAAGACTTCACGGGTTATTAGGGTACAACAGCGTGGGAAAATTGTATATGCGCATGCTCTAAGTCTCGACAGTAAAGCCGCATAGGGCAGCGTTATGAAGCGGTCACAAAAATTCAAAGCGTGGGAAAATTGTATGTGCGCATGCTCTAAAGCCTGCTTTACATGTTGCAAATTCGCATACAATATCGTATGCGATTTGCAACACCCCCATCGTATGTGTGGCACTTTCAATTTGTTGAACGTGCTGCACAAACGATTAACCCTCGTCACACGTACTTACCTTCCATACGACCTCGATGTGGGTGGCGAATGTTCCCTTCCTGGAGTGGGAGGGACGTTCGACATCACATCGATGTCACGTGGCAGCCGGTTAATAGAAGCGGAGGGGCGGAGCTGAGCGGGACGTAAACATCCCGCGCACCTCCTTCCTTCCGCATTGTGGGCCGGGAGCTGCAAAACGTAGGTAAGATCTGTTCATCGTTCCCGGGGTGTCACACACTGCGATGTGTGCTACCCCGGGTACGATGAACAATCTGACGTGCAATTCTAGAGAAAGGTACGATGTGTATGCGATGAACATTTTAACGTTCAATTGCAATCACACGTACCTGTCACACACTGCAATGTACCTTACAATGCCAGATGTGCGTCACTTACGACGTGACCCCGCCGACACATTGTAAGATACATTGCAGCGTGTAAAGCGGGCTTAAGTCTCGACAGTAAAGCCGCATAGAGCAGCGGTATGTAGCGGTCACAAAAGTTCAAAGGGTGGGAAAAAAGAAGAAAGAAAAAGCCCTCATACGCTGGAAGGGATACATAGGTTCAAGCACCAGGAGGGAGATTTTTCATCACCTTGTTCAAAGGAAAGAAAGTAGCAAATGATACATTAATATAAAAGCTATATATGGCACAATGTGTGAAACTAAATATATATTCTCACAAAGAAAGTTCCAAATGATACATTGATATTCACACCAGAGATCTATATATTACATGTAGCACAATATGGGAATTTAGATATAAATTTTCACAAACAAGAATAAACAATATACAGTGCCTACAAGTAGTATTCAACCCCCTGCAGATTTAGCAGGTTTGATAAGATGCAAATAAGTTAGAGCCTGCAAACTTCAAACAAGAGCAGGATTTATTAACAGATGCATAAATCTTACAAACCAACAAGTTATGTTGCTCAGTTAAATTGTAATAAATTTTCAACATAAAAGTATGGGTCAATTATTATTCAACCCCTAGGTTTAATATTTTGTGGAATAACCCTTGTTTGCAATTACAGCTAATAATCATCTTTTATAAGACCTGATCAGGCCGGCACAGGTCTCTGGAGTTATCTTGCCCACTCCTCCATGCAGATCTTCTCCAAGTTATCTAGGTTCTTTGGGTGTCTCATGTGGACTTTAATCTTGAGCTCCTTCCACAAGTTTTCAATTGGGTTAAGGTCAGGAGACTGACTAGGCCACTGCAACACCTTGATTTTTTCCCTCTTGAACTAGGCCTTGGTTTTCTTGGCTGTGTGCTTTGGGTCGTTGTCTTGTTGGAAGATGAAATGATGACCCATCTTAAGATCCTTGATGGAGGAGCGAAGGTTCTTGGCCAAAATCTCCAGGTAGGCCGTGCTATCCATCTTCCCATGGATGCGGACCAGATGGCCAGGCCCCTTGGCTGAGAAACAGCCCCACAGCATGATGCTGCCACCACCATGCTTGACTGTAGGTATGGTATTCTTGGGGTCGTATGCAGTGCCATCCAGTCTCCAAACGTCACGTGTGTGGTTGGCACCAAAGATCTCGATCTTGGTCTCATCAGACCAGAGAACCTTGAACCAGTCTGTCTAAGAGTCCTCCAAGTGATCATGAGCAAACTGTAGACAAAACACCACTATTAAATCTACTCTTATAAAATCGATTAGTTAAAACAGAACAAACATATTGTTCTTCTCATAAATAGGCATAGAAACATATAAACATACAGATCAGGTGCAGGTGCAAGTGTCAGACAAACAGTGCCCTCGCCTAGGGACAGCCCCAGACAATGTAGCTGAATAAGTGAGGTAGGGGTATAGATTCGTCACTGTCAGAATGATACTGCTTAGTATGTGCTGTGACTCTCCCTCACAAGTTAGCTTACTTCACTTTAATTGAGCCTAAGTTGGCATAGTAGATGTATGTCAGACTCGCCGTCCTTGCTCATCTCTAGCGGGGGTTACCACCACCAAATTATCGTGATTAACATATAGTACAGATATACAGAACCATAGACAACAGAGACAATAGGCGTTAGGTGTCCAGGGTTCTACTGTTACATAGATTTCCCTAGTTTGACAATACTGGAAGGTTAGATTAGAGTCTAGGATGCCACTTAGCTTGTGGATCTCCTAGCTCCCCCGACGCGTTTCACCCCCCTAACGCAGTATAGGGGATCATCAGGGGATATATAGAGGAATCACTCCTTGGAGAGAATGACACCTGAAAATAAATGATGCATAAATAAGTAAAAGGGTATTAATATGAATATTCTTTAGACTGCTATCTTTATGAGGTCATAGCCCTCAAGATAACTTACAAGGTAGTAGATCCCTGTGATAAAGTACTTGTGTTCTTAAAAGATGCCAGGGAGACTATCTCCAAACCAAATAGTGGTTACAACTTCCCATCGGATAGTGCCTGTATGTCAAAGAAGGCAATGAATATCCATTGTGTGATGCATAATGTATCATAACTCATACTCATGATAGAGTTGGAAAGGGTCTTGTCGGCATGAGGCTATCTATCTTTTACCTTGACTCTCCGGGGTTGAAAGTACAGGTATAACGGGTTTGTCTATTGTAGCCAGGAAGTTAGATCCATTCCTGATGTTCAGGTTATCACTAAGTGTCTGGATCAAATATAGGTCCTGTGAACAAATATAAGATATGTTTGAGCCTATATCCCATCTATCAGATTTTACATGAACTGGGTAGCAAATACCTTTTGTCGACCAGACAAACAAAATGATCTATAGGATTTGGAGAATACAGCTCCTCCAGATGTGGCTGATCACTGGTTTTTGCCTATAGGAAAGGTATACTACGTTACTGGATGTCCTCATAATTCTCACCCACAAATCTCAGTGAGAAGCCAGAAATGGCAGGGCATTTTACCTGTAGGGAACAGTTCATATATAGGTGTGGACAAACGGGTGCAAAGGTCCCTAGTCGCCTGCGTTCAGACCGTGTGTAGGGTTTATTCTTTTCTCCTGTAACCAATTATTACATCATACAGTTAGGCTCGCTGAATAATGCTCAATACATGCATAGATTAAGATACACAGTGGTACATGTAATTGGTCTACCTGTAAGGAGGCAAAGAGGGGAGGTTTGTCATGGGACTATGGCTGCCTGTAGACCCCGAGTATATATTCCCTGTAACAGAAAAAATAATAATAATAATGACCTGTATTCATGTACCGTATTCTTAGATTCCAGAGATACAGATACAGGGGGCACAGTGCATACTCCAGTACATATTATGTATGTCATATAGATAAGTTCACGTCATAGTGCTCAGTACATGCATTAATGACAGTAAAGGGCCTTATATAATGATACATATGGAGTAATTCTTTTAAGGAGGCAGCTGAAAGAAGCCCATGAAGGGACTGTGATAGCTTATAGATTCCAGGTATGTATTCCCTGTAGACACAACGGAGGTCCCGTATTCATGTGTGGTATTTACCTCACAAATCCCATAGACATTGCCAGGCAGGGAGCATGAGAAATGAATTGCATAGAAGGCCTAAAAACTAGGTTTGGAGCTATATTGCAGTTATATAGGGTCCTGTCCCTCTCCTATAAGTGACGTTGGCATTGACAGAGATTGAGTCGCATATATCTGGGTCGGCCTTCAAAATAGGCCAATGTCTTTTAAGGATTTCCATTGTCCTCATGCTCTGATCATCATAAGTTGCGATAAGCCTGATGATGTCGTTCTTATTCTCGTTCTTTTTGGAAACCAGTAGGTCTTTCCTATTCCTCTCTTTGGCATGCCGATATGATTGTTCCACAATAGGGTCCGGATAGCCCCTACTGTGGAACCTTCCCTTCATATCAACCGCCTGTAGTTCGAATTCTCTCAGGGATGAGCAATTCCGCCTAAGGCGCAGGAATTGCCCTTTCGGGATGCCTTTCTTCAAGGGTGTGGGATGATGACTCTCCCATCTGAGAAGACTGTTGGTGGCTGTGGGTTTCCTAAAGATAGAGGTGGATAAAGTACCATCCATGTTCTTAAATATTTTGACATCCAAAAAGGCTAGAGATTCACCTCCTATTTCATGGGTGAATTTCAGCCCTAGATTGTTTATGTTCAATTTCTCCATAAACTGGAGGAACAGAGAAGTCCCCCCCGTCCACAGAACGAGGATGTCGTCGATATAGCGACCCCACATATAAATGTGGGGACAGAACACCGTATCTTCTTCTCTAAATACACATGTGTCTTCCCACCAGCCAAGGAACATGTTGGCGTAGGTGGGGGCACACGGGCTCCCCATTGCCGTGCCCCTCAGCTGGTGGTAGAATTTCCCCCCAAATAGGAAATAATTGTGTGTCAATACGAATGTTAACATCTCCATCACAAACTCGTTATGTGCACTATATTGATTCCCTCTTGTTGATAGATAATATCGTACCGCTTCCAGCCCTTTTTCATGTGGGATGCTGCTGTACAGCTGTTCCACATCTATTGAAACTAAAATGGTTCCAGAGTCCAAAACGATACCATCTAGTTTAGATATTAAATCGTTCGTGTCTCTGACATAAGATGGTAAACTGATGACGAATGGGCGAAGGATTTTATCCAAGTACATACTAGAGTTCTGACTAAGAGCATCTATCCCAGACACAATTGGGCGCCCCTTAAGTGGAGATAGGCCCTTATGAATTTTTGGGGTAGCGTAGAACGTAGCTATTACTGGGTGTTTAGGGAGGAGGAAATCCAATTCCTTATCAGAAGGGAGGGAGATTGGGACAGAAAAATCCTGCAGCGAGAAGCTAGATGGACGTTTCTGCTGGACACAGTCTCCCCAAATGGCCTCAACGAAATGATCAGCTTTCATAGCTTCATATAGTGATTCTGGCCACAACCGCCTCTAACTGACAGGATAGGATCTGTTTTTACGTTCTATACCCCGCGTATGGTCATTGCATACCATATACTAGTAACATTAATATTAGACTGCAACAATTATGGGACAATTCCCTTATATGATTTAAGAAAGATGTTATCCCGGACCCAGGGAAAGCAAGAGCAATTATCTTTTGTTCACTATTGTCTATCCAATACTGAATACTCCAATACTCAATGGTCCTGTTAAAAATGCACCCCATCATGCACGATACCTATGTGCCAATCAGGTGCGCCCTTTCTATTAAGTAATGTTATGCATATATTCCGTGACACTAGTGCTTATGGAACTGTATGGAAAGCAATTATGCGCTCCATAATCATGATCTCCGCCCCTATATGACATTACGCCGCCCAGACGTAGAACGCTATGCGCTCCACTGTGGGACCCAGAACATCCTCCAGTACCGCCCCTGGCAAGTCACCTGACTTACATAGTATATGACGCATAGCAATATATGTATCGCAATGCGTACCGTGTGTACACCATATCACTTTCCCCAGTAAAGCCACTGGCAGGTCACCTAACCTACTAATGTGTGTGACACATGGTGATGGATTTATCGCGATGCATTTAAATTACACGATCTAGTACATCCCTCAGCACCGCCCCCGGCAAGTCACCTGACCTGAGATGCATGTGACATACAGGGATACATCACTTCCGGCCGACGGCGCCGTGACACATAGCGATACGTCACTTCCGGCCAACGGGGCACTTCCGGTTTACGGGCGGGATTTTCAATCCTGCCCGGAAAAGGTTTAAATACCTTATCCGGGAGTTTGGAACGGACAGGAACAAGCAGACGTGGTGGTCTCCCTGACATCCTCCCCTGGCATCTTCCCCTGGCATCCTTGGACCGTGGGCTCCCAGCGTACATAGAGTGATTTCCACTCGGACTAACAGTCCTTGCTGGTTGAGCCCATAGGATGGTAAGTGATCTGCCTGCCTAAGATTCAAGTATCATTTGCTGAGTCTCATGCAAATTTTCAGGGTTTTCTTGAGCATAGATACTAATCCTGTCCCCAGTTTGTATGGGACAGGACCCTATATAACTGCAATATAGCTCCAAACCTAGTTTTTAGGCCTTCTATGCAATTCATTTCTCATGCTCCCTGCCTGGCAATGTCTATGGGATTTGTGAGGTAAATACCACACATGAATACGGGACCTCCGTTGTGTCTACAGGGAATACATACCTGGAATCTATAAGCTATCACAGTCCCTTCATGGGCTTCTTTCAGCTGCCTCCTTAAAAGAATTACTCCATATGTATCATTATATAAGGCCCTTTACTGTCATTAATGCATGTACTGAGCACTATGACGTGAACTTATCTATATGACATACATAATATGTACTGGAGTATGCACTGTGCCCCCTGTATCTGTATCTCTGGAATCTAAGAATACGGTACATGAATACAGGTCATTATTATTATTATTTTTTCTGTTACAGGGAATATATACTCGGGGTCTACAGGCAGCCATAGTCCCATGACAAACCTCCCCTCTTTGCCTCCTTACAGGTAGACCAATTACATGTACCACTGTGTATCTTAATCTATGCATGTATTGAGCATTATTCAGCGAGCCTAACTGTATGATGTAATAATTGGTTACAGGAGAAAAGAATAAACCCTACACACGGTCTGAACGCAGGCGACTAGGGACCTTTGCACCCGTTTGTCCACACCTATATATGAACTGTTCCCTACAGGTAAAATGCCCTGCCATTTCTGGCTTCTCACTGAGATGTGTGGGTGAGAATTATGAGGACATCCAGTAACGTAGTATACCTTTCCTATAGGCAAAAACCAGTGATCAGCCACATCTGGAGGAGCTGTATTCTCCAAATCCTATAGATCATTTTGTTTGTCTGGTCGACAAAAGGTATTTGCTACCCAGTTCATGTAAAATCTGATAGATGGGATATAGGCTCAAACATATCTTATATTTGTTCACAGGACCTATATTTGATCCAGACACTTAGTGATAAACTGAACATCAGGAATGGATCTAACTTCCTGGCTACAATAGACAAACCCGTTATACCTGTACTTTCAACCCCGGAGAGTCAAGGTAAAAGATAGATAGCCTCATGCCGACAAGACCCTTTCCAACTCTATCATGAGTATGAGTTATGATACATTATGCATCACACAATGGATATTCATTGCCTTCTTTGACATACAGGCACTATCCGATGGGAAGTTGTAACCACTATTTGGTTTGGAGATAGTCTCCCTGGCATCTTTTAAGAACACAAGTACTTTATCACAGGGATCTACTACCTTGTAAGTTATCTTGAGGGCTATGACCTCATAAAGATAGCAGTCTAAAGAATATTCATATTAATACCCTTTTACTTATTTATGCATCATTTATTTTCAGGTGTCATTCTCTCCAAGGAGTGATTCCTCTATATATCCCCTGATGATCCCCTATACTGCGTTAGGGGGGTGAAACGCGTCGGGGGAGCTAGGAGATCCACAAGCTAAGTGGCATCCTAGACTCTAATCTAACCTTCCAGTATTGTCAAACTAGGGAAATCTATGTAACAGTAGAACCCTGGACACCTAACGCCTATTGTCTCTGTTGTCTATGGTTCTGTATATCTGTACTATATGTTAATCACGATAATTTGGTGGTGGTAACCCCCGCTAGAGATGAGCAAGGACGGCGAGTCTGACATACATCTACTATGCCAACTTAGGCTCAATTAAAGTGAAGTAAGCTAACTTGTGAGGGAGAGTCACAGCACATACTAAGCAGTATCATTCTGACAGTGACGAATCTATACCCCTACCTCACTTATTCAGCTACATTGTCTGGGGCTGTCCCTAGGCGAGGGCACTGTTTGTCTGACACTTGCACCTGCACCTGATCTGTATGTTTATATGTTTCTATGCCTATTTATGAGAAGAACAATATGTTTGTTCTGTTTTAACTAATTATAATAAACGATTTTATAAGAGTAGATTTAATAGTGGTGTTTTGGATAACTACTACTCTATACAACATTTGTCAGTGGTTCAAACTGTAGACAAGCCTTGACATGACGCTTTGAAAGTAAAGGTACCTTACGGGCTCGTCTGGAACGGAGACCATTGCGGTGGAGTACATTACTTATGGTATTGACTGAAACCAATGTCCCCACTGCCATGAGATCTTCCCGGAGCTCCTTCCTTGTTGTCCTTGGGTTAGCCTTGACTCTTCGGACAAGCCTGGCCTCGGCACGGGAGAAAATTTTCAAAGGCTGTCCAGGCCGTGGAAGGCTAACAGTAGTTCCATAAGCCTTCCACTTCCGGATGATGCTCCCAACAGTGGAGACAGGTAGGCCCAACTCCTTGGAAAGGGTTTTATACCCCTTGCCAGCCTTGTGACCCTCCACGATTTTGTCTCTGATAGCCTTGGAATTCTCCTTTGTCTTTCCCATGTTGACCATGTATGAGTGCTGTTCACAAGTTTGGGGAGGGTCTTAATTAGTCAGAAAAGGCTGGAAAAAGAGATAATTAATCCAAACATGTGAAGCTCATTGTTCTTTGTGCCTGAAATACTTCTTAATACTTTAGGGGAATCAAACAGAATTCTGGTGGTTTGAGGGGTTGAATAATAAATGACCCTCTGAATAAACTTTTCTCAATTTAAGAAAAGAAAAAAAAAAGAAATAACATTCTTTTTTGCTGCAGTGCATTTCACACTTCCAGGCTGATCTACAGTCCAAATGTCACAATGCCAAGTTAATTCCGAATGTGTAAACCTGCTAAATCTGCAGGGGGTTGAATACTACTTGCAGGCACTTTAAGTGAAAGTTGATAATATTGGGACAACCAGATTTAAACATATAAATATTAAGAGATCATAAAATATATCATAAAAAAGGATAAAAATATACCTATAAAAATATATAAAGATATAAATACACACATACATATATAGATATATATATATATATATATATATATACATATATATACATCTACATATATATATATATATATATATATATATATATATATATATATATATATATATATATATGATAAAAAATGAGACAAGAGATCTGGAAATATAAATCAATAAAAAAGATCTGTCACTTCATTTAACCCTATTGGTTTTAATGTGTTGAGTCTATAGATCCAAAAGGTCTCTTTTTTACTTAGAGCCTCCAGTCTATTCGGAATATCAGTCGGTATCTGTTCAATGGGTGTAATGGTAACGTCCGCCTTTCTCTCATGTATTAAAGTACAGTGACGAGAAAGTCCATGTAAGAGGAAACCATTTTTGATGTTGTGTCTGTGGGAATTAAGTCTGTTATGTAGGGCTTGTATCGTGTTATGTAGGGCTGTATTGCTTCTCACAATTTGTAGAAAATGATACAAGATTGCCTGGCTCACAAAAGAACTTTATTTTAGAAGGAATGTGTTTCATTTTGAAAAACAACTATTTTACCTTCCTGGATGTGCTGTATCAACAGACACTTGACACCGCGATGGGTAGTAAGATAGCACCTACTTATGCAAACCTGTTTATGGGTATCTTTGAATCTATTCATATTCAGCATTCTATGTATAAAAATAATATTATACTCTATAAAAGATACATAGATGATCTGTTTATTATTTGGGACAACAAAGATGAGAATATGTTGGATTTTATTACACATATCAAGGATAATAATTGGGGATTAATCTTTCCTCTGGTCATAAATAACGTTACAATAGATTTCCTTGACCTTACTATATCTCATAAGGGGAATAATATTATTACGAAAACCTTCTTTAAGAAAGCAGATACCAACGGGTATATACACTTTAATAGTAGTCTCTTTAATAAATGGCCTCTTAACATCCCAATTAATCAATACAGAAGGATCAGAAAAAATTGCACACTTGATGATGATTTTATGATACAAGCAGGAGTTTTATATGACCGTTTTAATGAAAAAGATTACCCTAAGAAACTTTTGAAACATGCTTTTAGAGTAACCAAGAATATGAGGCAAGTTGATCTGGTTTTACCATCAAAAAAGGAGATCCCGTTGGTTGATCTACCTAATTTTAGTTCAAATTTTATTACAACGACGTGTGACTTGACCTTGCACGCTCATGTGCAGAACCAGCGAAGGATTTCAGCTCTCATGTCAGTGATAATAAGATGCAACAAAGACTAAACAGGTGATGGTGAGGAGCGGAGGGGCTGGAGAGGTGAGCTGTAAGGTAGAATTTTTTTTCTTTTGATAGTGTTTTGCAACTCAGCAAACTGTCAACCATCTGCCGCCATTCTGCTGAATTAACGCAGAAGCGAATTCTGAAAAGTATCCGCATTTCATAGAATGCAGATTTTTGTAATATTGCAGTAGAATCCAACTCCACTCAAATACATTTTCTCATCCCTAATTACAACACTGCAATGTTTTTGCCGATTCTTGAACTCACAGGTTCCTGCGGTTCTACTTCTCTACTTGTATTCATGTCATCTAGACACTCCAGTCTTATTGGTTCCATCAATGTTGTTCTTTTTATCAGGTTGAAGTGCTATATTTTAAATATTCACATATCATATATAGAATATTGTACATTTCGTACATTTCAATAATGTATAATTACAGCTAAATTATACAAGTCTGATTTGAATGTCTTCATACTTTAACTGTAGTATTAATAGACCTATTATATCATAAATGCAGAATTAATAAACTAAGGTAAAGGGTAAAAGGGTTAAGAGGGTGTCATTAATCTTGTATTTAATTTCAATATAATGCCACTGTATGTAAAGATATTTTCTAAAATCCCCAGGCTTTATTCAGTTGTAACCATTTATATCTCTTTCACACTCATTGCTACATATGTATAATTACAGTTTACCTTCCCAGTTATCTTGAAGACAGATTGGATAAAATCTGATTTCCATTGTGAACTATGAAGGTAATGTTTGTGGTACATTTGTGACAAAAAATAATTTTGTATGGATGAGGGATATTATCTATACTCAGTATCAGTAATACCATCTCCAATGCAACAGGGAAAAGACTCTGAAAATTTTGAAGAACCAGTATCTGTACAGAGTCTCATAATGGAGGAAGAAGAGGACATTCCCAAAAGACATGGAATGATGTACCAACATATCCACAACAACCTCTCTAAAGCTGAGGCCACATGGGGATTAGTGCGAGTGCTCGCATGACACTCGGCTTTCACTCGAAGCACAGAGGGAGCCAAGTGTAATGCGACTGAGGTACGATTCTGCGATCAGACCACATCTGCGGAGGGGAGGGAGGGGTTTATCTCCCCATCTCCTCCATTGCCAGCTGATGCGAGAATCACATTGTACTCCACTGTAATGCGAGTGCAATTCGATGTTTCCCTCGCTCCAATAGACTTGAATGAGTGCGAGTGAAAAAGGATCGCATTCCACCCGCAGCATGCTGCAACTGTTTTCTTGGTCCGATTAGGGCTGAGAAAAAAAATCACACATGGGAGCTGCCCCATAGAGTATTATTAGTTCGAGTGGAATGCCATTTTTTATCGCATTCCACTCGCTCCGTATTAATCGCCACGTGTGCTTACCCTACCATTCTGTAGATGAGTTGGAGAACAAATTAGCTAGCTTGTGTAGCATATTATTGCATCTAAATAGTATTTTACAAAATATTTCATGGAGTTTAGTTCATTTTGAGCTTTTTACTAAAATAAAGGGGTATACTAAAAAGAAACAAGAATTTTCTTCTGGAGGGCAGGGAGATTGTAGTATTGGCTGTTGCCACCAACTTAATTCTTGGGGAACTCTTCAGTATGTCAGCCAATGTTGCACGGGAAGGTTGTATTTATCTCCAGTGATTGTTTTTTTAATGAGTTGCTCAATCTTTTGCCTATATTGTAATGGCTGGGTCACACTAATAATTTGCGGCTATGAAATTTTGTCTCCTTTTCAATTGGAAACAGTTATTATGAGGAGGTACCAAAAGAGACCATTTATAAAAAATAGATAATGAAATTTGTTTGTCCATGTAGCTTTGGTTGTCTCTGAAGTACTACATTCGTAGTCAAGTTATTTTCTCTGTGGTCAGAGGTGAACAAGAGAAGCAGAAATTTTGCTGTAGGTCTTAATGTGCCTAATTCCCTGACAAGAACTCCATGATCTTCCAGTCAATGTCACGAGTTCATCAATAGTCTGATGGGAATCTTACAAAATGGTTTCATGAATTTTTATCCCATTTTCATCAGTTTGGGTGTTCGATGGTAATAACCAAAAAAAAAGCAACATAGGAAAATGATTGAACAAAGGGAAAAAATCACTGTAGCCAACTGCAACTTTTCCCAACAATGTCGACCGGCAAACTGACTCAAAAGGGCACCGCGAATATTCACCTAATGGCAATTGAGCATACTATAAGTGCACCACCCTTCATGAGACAATCCCTGTTTCTTTTTGGTGCCCTCCATTTATTAACTTATCAAATGTTAGTAAAAGATTTATTTACATTATGTTATCATTTAAAGATATGAGGTTCTTGGTTACTTATGCTAATCAGAGTGAATAAAAAGTACTGATTCAATTTTTGTGTTTTCGTAGCATTATGTAGGAAAAGTAAGAGTATTTCAAGAAATGGATAGTGAGAAGAAGATGTTCTTAGAGAAATGTTCTAATCTGAAACTATTTATAGGAATTTTCTCTGGATAAAATATATATATTTTTTTTTTTGTAAGTCTTGAGAAACAATAATTTGCTTTCTTTTTATATAAATCTAAATAATTATTTCCAACAGAAAACCAAGAGATCAGAGATAAATTAGAAATAAGAGTCTCTAGGAAATTAAGTGGAGTGAGAATCTTGCTATGTTAACAATTATTATTTTTGAGGGTGTGTACCTTATTCCAAGCCTTAGATTTTGAAAAGCAAGTAGTTGAATTTTTTTTGGTGTGATGGAGACCATCAATATTTAATCTGACCTAGTATGTTTAATAGTGATGAGCAAACCCGTGGATATTGAGGTAGGCCGAACCAGCACGGGAAAAAAAAAAATCGGGTTTGGCAAGCAAACTTGACCCCGAATTTGACTCCGAACAACAAACCCCATACAAGTCAATAAAGGCAAGATGTTTGGGGATGTAAAAAGGACGTATTAATTGCTAGGGGGCTCCAAATGTAAGTGAAATGGAGGTATAAGCAGGACAGTTGTACATTCCATGTTTCCTGGAGTATCACGCTGCAGTCAGACTCTCTTCCATGCCCACTAATTAAGGTTGATGAATATTCAATGCTTCCCCACCCTCCCTTTGTGACAGTGTCTGTCATTGGTTGCAGACTGCTATACACGCCCCCCCACTCTGTGTCCACGTCTGTGATTGGTTGCTGTCTGTTTGCTGTATAATGGTGTAAAAACAAATAAATAATTAAAAAAAAAGTAGTCTCCTGCCATATTTTGATAGCTAGCACGAGTAAAACAACATCTGCAGCCCCCCATCCTCCCGTGAGCTTCACTGTTTTTTGGATCTCAAAATAGATGGGGAAAATAGACGTTGTGTTCCCCCCGTTTTTATATTCAGCCATGGTAAAGCAAACAGGTGGGGATTGGTATTATCAGGGTGGGAGCAGCGTTAGTTGTTGGCCCACCCAGCCAAAAAATACCAGTCCTCAGCTGCCCAGAATTGTCTCATTCATTAGATGCGACAATGACGGCGTTTTAACCAGCTGATCCTGAGTGCCCTGGTGCAGTGGCAATCGGGTTAATATAAAGAATTAATGACAGCTGTGATTTGCCAGCTATCATCAAGCCCTGAATTAGTAATGGGTAGGGGTCTGTAAGACACCCCCATTAATAATCCTGTAAATGAAAAGAAAGAAAACACAACACCGAAAAATCCTTTATTTGAAATAAAATACACACAATCCTCCTTTACCTCTTTATTAAACCCCAACAACCTTGCAGATCTGATGTAACCCATATGAAGTCCTATACAATCCTGGCTCTGCTGCAAACTGAAGTCGCAGGGCATGGGCACATCAGAAAATAGGAATTACAACCTACCGATAATGATGTTTCCAGGAACCATCATGACAGCACCCCAGGAGTTGCTTCCTCCGCCCTCTACAGGGACAGGAACACAAGAGGTTAAAAACCCCTCCCCTTCCCAACCTCTCCAGTGGCTTTGCAAGTACCACACCAGGATGGGTATAACACCAAGTTTATTTATGCTTGAGAGCTACATACAATGTTAATGCACACGAAGTAGAAAACAAAGGGAGGGAAATAAGGGTGCTGTCATGATGGATCCTGGAAACATCATTACCGGTAGGTTGTAATTCCTATTTTCCAGGACCACATGACAGCACCACAGGAGAGTACCAAATTAACTTATCGTCAGGGGGGGGGCAATGCTTAGAGCACCTTCCAACCGAACGAGGTCTGATGGGGAGACAGTATATCCAACTTGTAGTGCCTACAAAAAGTGTTTGGACCTGACCAAGTGGCTGTTTTACAAATCTGGTCTAGAGAGGCCTCCGCTCTTTATGCCCATGTGGTAGACAGTGATCTAGTGGAGTGGGCTCTAAGGTGACCAGGCAGGGACATTCCTGCCAATTGATAGGTCGAGGATATTGCAGACTTAACCCACTGAGATAGGATAGCCTTAAATGCCATTTTCCCTGATTTTTACCCCTGAACTGAATGAATAAGGTTGAATCCAATCTCCAGTTCCGTGTGGCCTCCAAATAGCTCAGTACTGTTTGTTTCAGATCCAACGAATGCAGACGCTGTTCTTTCTGGTTCGAGTAGTTGTGGCAAAAGGATTTTAAAACTACTTCCTGTTCCAGGTTAGCAGAGGACAGCACTTTGGGACGAAACGTCGGATCGAGTTTCCGAACAATTCTGTCATCCAAAATCTGAAGATATGGCTCCTTGATAGACAAAGCCTGTTATTCACTGATTCTTTTAGCTGTGGTGATGGCCACTAAAAACACTGCCTTGAAGTACAAATGTTCCATTGAAATGGCAGACAAGGGCTCAAATGGAGAATCACAAAGGCCATTGAGTACCAAGGTCAGATCCCAGGGAAGCACTGTGGGCGGAATGGTAGGCCGAAGCCGCTGTATGCCCTTTTATGAATTGGGCAACCCAGGGATTGGAAGCCAGTGGTATGTCAAAGAAGACGCTGAGTGCCGAGATCTGGACCTTTAAGGTGCTAGGCGTTAGACCCTTGCGGAATTCCAGTTGCAGGAAATCCAAGATTTTTGGAATATTAGGACGAGAACTGTCATCAGGTTCTTCACCTAAAAATGAGCAGAATTTCTTCCAGATTTTTCTGCATATTGTCCGGGTAATCTGCTTTCTACTTGCCTGGAATGTAGAGATGACATCAAGTGACAAGCCTTTCTTTTTCAGGAACATCCCTTCAAGATCCAGGCCGATAGTTGCAGGTGATCCAGGTCTTGGTGAAGAACTGGACCCTGGCTGAGGAGATCGCCCGTCAAGGGAAGCAGGACTGGATCTGCAATCGCTAGGCTTCTGAGTAAAGAGAACCAACTCCTCTTGGGCCAAAAGGGGGCTATGAGTATCACATTGACTTCATCTTGTTGAATCTTCTGGAGTACCCTGGGGAGTAATGGCAGGGGTGAAAAAGCGTACAACAGACCCAAAGTCCAGGGCTGGGCCATGGCGTTGATCACAGCAGGAGCATCCCGTGGATTTAGAGAGAAGAAATCCTCCAGCTTCGCATTTGGTCTGGACGCGAACAAGTCTACCTGGGGTCTGCCCCATCGTCTGACCAGATCCTGAAAGACACTGTCCTTCAGTTCCCATTCCGAGGGGTCGATCGTGCGCCTGCTGAGGAAGTCGGCGAGATGTTTTTCCGAGCCTTTGAGATGAACCGCTGACAGGGAGAGAACCGAAATTTATGCCCACTGAAAGATTTTTGATGCCAGAGCTTGCAAAGGTGGGTGGCGAGAGCCCCCCTGATGTTGAAGGAAGGCCATTGTCGTAACATTGTCTAACAGTACCCGAACATGTTGACCCCAGAATAAATGAGGAGCTGTCTTCAGAGCCTGCCAGACAGCTTTCAGCTCCCTGAAATTGGTTCGACACTTCTGGAGGCCATCTGCCCTGAAAGTAAATGGAGTTCACATGGGCGACCCAGCCCGTCTGACTTGCATCGGTCGTGAGCGTGATGGAGGGCGAACAGTTCCATAGAACGCCCAACCGAAGATTTTTCCTGCACATCCACCATCTTAGAGCTTGAAGGACCTGAGGGGTCAGGGAAATCTTGTAATGGAGGGACCAGCGGGATCCCACAGTGTAAGACAAGACTAGTTTTTGAAGTGGCCTGGAGTGAAATTGACTCCATCGAACACATTGGATGCAGGACGTCATCATGCCTAGGACACTCATGGCCTCTCTGATGGAACACTGTTTCTTCCGGCTGAGGGCTTGGATATTTGACCTGATGTCTTCCACTTTTTGAGACGGCAAAAAGGATGTGCACGCATTGGAGTCCAGAAGAATGCCCAGGAACATCTTCCTTGTCTCCGCAGTGAGATTGGACTTTTGATTGTTTATGACCCAGCCGAGGGATTCCAGCAAGGTCAAGGTGGTGGTGATTGTCCGGGAGAGCTCCTCCGGGGAATCTGCCCACAGCAGAAGGTCGTCCAAGTAACGGATGATGGAAACGTTGGATCTTCTCAGTTGAGCCACTACTTTCGTTATTATCTTCGTGAACACAGTGGGGGCAGAAGAGAGGCCAAATGGAAGGCACCGGAACTGGAAATGATATAATATCCCGTCTCTCTCTAACACAAATCTCAGGTACTTCTGGTATCGCGGGTGAATGGCTATGTGGTAGTATGCGTTTTTCAGATCTACTGTGGCCATGACTGCATGCGTGTTGAGGAGAGGGATGGTAGATTTTATTGATTCCATCCAAAATCGTTTGTACCGGACCCACAGATTGAGGGGCTTTAAATTTATTATTGTCCGGAATTTTCCGGAGGGTTTGGCAATAGAGAATAGGGAAGAATAGTGGCCCAGGAACTGTTCTGAGACTAGAACCGGGAGGATTGCCCCGCTGTGCAGTAAGTCTTCCACATCTGACCACAGGCTGTTGGTAAGGGACCGCGACTGGGGTTTCGTCAGGATGAACCTGTTTGAGGGGGGCCCTGAAAATTCTATCTGTAGACTTTTCCCGACCACCTGAAGGACCCACAGATTGGAGGTTATCTGTTGCCAGCTTTCCAAAAAATTGCTGAGCCTCCCCCCCGATAATGGCATCAGGATCTATCCTGCTTCTTTCTGGGGTCGAAGTGGGGCTGCCTATCTGGATCGCTCTTATGGAAACCCCATCTGCCTGCTTTACCCCTGTCTTTATAGTCCTGCCTAGCAGGACAAAACCTCCTGGAGGGAAGAGAACGTGAAACCGCCCTGTTTATCGGAAGCCTTGTCTAGAATTTCGTCTAGAGCAGGACCGAACACCCGGGCACCTGATAAGGGGATTGAGCACAGCTTATTTTTAGATGCCCCGTCACCAGACCAAGTTTTCAACCAAAGGCCCTGCGGGCAGAATTAGTAAGGGCCTCATTCCTGGCAGAAAACCGCACAGACTCAGCGGAAGCATCAGCCATGAATGTTATCTCGAACCTGAGATTCCAGGTCCAACAACCAACGAGACATAGACCGTGCCACAGAAGTAGCGGCTATGCTGGCCTTCATGGTGGCTACTGAAGCCTCCCAAGCCTTTTTAAGGAGGCCATCAGTCTTCCTATCCATGGGGTCTCGTAGACCCGAGGAGTCCTCAAACGGGATTGACGTCTTCCGTGCGACTTTCGCTACTGGGACATCAATCTTAGGAACGTCCTCCCATTCTTTGATGTCATCGGGTTCAAATGGCAGCCTGGCCTTGAAGTCTCGAGGAATTATCAATCTCTTTTCCGCCTCTTCCCATTCATGCTTGATCATCGCAAGCACGTGGTAATTGACCGGAAAAACCCTGTGGCGCTGAGACCTGAGTCCCCCAAACATCTCGTCCTATACGGTTCGCGGTTTCTCCGCATCCTCCATATCATAGCTTTCCATACAACTCGGAGTAGATCATCCGTGTCACCCGCCTAAAACAAGTAACGCCTCCCCTCCTCCGGTAACGGACCCAGGACCTCATGTTCTCCCGGTGAGTCGGAGTTACCGGACATCTCATCTTCTTCCGAGGAATCTAACATATGGCGTTGACGCTTTTTAGGGGGCACCGGGTGCTCTGGTGGAGAAACCTTGCTGGTTATGACAGCCTAAACTTCCTCCCGTATCAGGGACCTCATGTCTGACAGGAGGGTAGTTTGTTCCTCAGAGATCAGTTTGGTAATGCAGGTCTCGCAGAGCTTTTTAATATAGGCGTCTGGGAGTTTTGCATCACACACTGCACAGCGTCTAACTTTAGTGGTACATTTCTTTTTGGGGATGGTGCCAAAACCCACAGAAGAACCTCCACCCTGCAAAAAAGAGCAAGGCTCAGACAAGTCCTCCGACTACATGGCAAGGAAACCCTGACAAGCTGATACTTACAGAGACCTGGAGATCCTTAGGGGGTTTTGTGTCTGAACGCTCACTCTCATCCATAACCGAACAGCACTGGTGTGAGGAGCCTAACGGAAATCAATGTACCCCCCCTACCTTTCCAGGTTTTTATTACCTGAGTGAAGGTGCCTCCAGGTCACAGTTCTGCCTCCCGAATTCCGGATTTGAACTCTGTGACTCACACTATTATGAAATTTCAGCGTATAGTGTGCGGGAACAGCGCATTCAGATCACTGCTGTTTGGAAAATGGCGATCGACGTTTTTTTTTTTTTTTCCTTGTCTTCCTTCCCTAAGCGCGCGCGTGTAGTGGGGCGGGCCAGCATGTCAGCCAATCCCAGACACACACACAGCTAAGTGGACTTTTAGCCAGAGAAGCAACGGTATGTGTGATAGGATGTCCATGTCACATGTCCCTGCATTATAAAAACGGACATTTTCCTCCAGCACGCCATTATCTGCCTTCTGCGTCTTGGTGTCAGTCACCGCTGGTGTAGCTCCTGTCTCCGATACTGCTGTGTACGCTCTATACACAGCGCTATACAGAATAGGGATAGAAGTTTCTTTCAGCCCTTGTAAGGGCTAATACCGGCAGGGTCACAGCCATAGGTAACAGTCAGGTCCGTGAAAACAGATTTTAACAGCTACACAAGATGACAGCGTTTGTGTAGCTAAGGTCAGGGATTTCCTTGCTGCATTTCCCCATTACGAGGGATAGAAAGAGAGGCTTCCTTTCCTCTACCCAGACCCACAACCCTGCCACTGTACCCTCCTGCCCTTTGCACACTCAAACTCATTGTTACTAAGCCATTATACTAGCAAACACTGAGTAAACTTAGTGGCATCCTAAAAGTGGCTGTTAGACTTCCATTAGTGCCCCACTGGTGCAAACCTATGTGCAGCACCTCTGCATTGCACACTCAAACTCATTGTTACTAAGTCATTATACTAGCAAACACTGAGTAAACTTAGTGGCATCCTAAAAGTGGCTGTTGGACTTCCATTAGTGTCCCACTGGTGCAAACCTATGTGCAGCACCTCTGCATTGCACACTCAAACTCATTGTTACTAAGCCATTATACTAGCAAACACTGAGTAAACTTAGTGGCATCCTAAAAGTGACTGTTGGACTTCCATTAGTGTCCCACTGGTGCAAATCTATGTGCAGCACCTCTGCATTGCACACTCAAACTCATTGTTACTAAGCCATTATACTAGCAAACTATGCTGCCAGTTTAAGGGCCGTAGTTGCATTGTCAGGGATAGTTATTGTTGTTTATTCTGCTGTTAATAAAGATAGACCACCACTGCAATCTACACCACCTCTCAATTTTTACTACCACATTTTAAGTGCACAATCTTGTCGCAATCAAAATGAGTGGCAAAATGACAGATGCTGGTGGAAAGGGGAAGAGGCGTGTTGGAAAAGGAAAAAAAGGGTTTGTCCGTGGGGAAGGTGGCAAAGCTCCATTAACATCTGCTGAAGATAGACCATCTTCCAGCAAAAGTAAGATGTCTACTACTTACCGTGGACAATCCGATGTGCTCCCTTTTTTATGGACACAAACAACTGGAACAAAGGTAGATTATGGCCAAAAAAAGAAAATGCGTGAATGGATCTCAAGTGGTCCAACAAGTGCCCTCTCCTCCACCTCAACTACCGCATCCAAAAAACACCAGTCCTCTGAGTTGTCATCCCAATCACACTTGCTTTCTCCCCACTCTGAAGTCTCCATCCGCCCTGCACAGTATGGTGGAACTGAGATGGCTGAGTCTGCAGAGCTGTTCAGTCCCACTATAGCCTGGGAATCAGAGGTCTGCTCCCAAGCTACAGTGAGTACAGACCAGGAAATGGTCTGCAGTGATGCCCAGAACCTTTCTAACTCTGATTCAGGCCGTAAGGACCAAGTTTCTGAGCATAATGTTGACTCTTATTCACAAACTGAAACACCTGTTGTAATAGACAATGAGGAACATACTGATGACGATGAGACGCACATACCAGATTGGGATGACAACTTAAATATTCAGTCAGGGCAAGAAGAGGCTCAGTCTGAGGGTGAGGGGAGTGCAAACACAACAATTGATGAGGAAGTTCTAGATCCCACCTACTGTCAACCCACAGTCAGGCCCTCGAGGAGGTCAACAGAGACGGTGGAGGAGGATGCAACTGACGACGAAGTTACCTTGCGCCTTCCTGGACAGAGTCGGAGTACTGGTAGCACGTCTACAACTGCATCCTCAGCCACCACTGTGCCTCTGAGCACTAGTCGGGGTGGATCAGCAGGTCGCATGCCCTCTAAGCCTTGCCTAGCCTGGTCTTTTTTTGACATAGCAAAAGATCGCCCAAATTATGTGATCTGTAAAACTTGTCGTGATTCTGTTAGTAGAGGGCAAAACCTCAGCAGTTTGACAACTTCTTCCATGAATCGTCACATGAATAAATATCATATGTCCCAGTGGGAAGCTCACCATGCTGCAATGCGGCCTAGCGGAGCGAACCATCCACCGCCTGCCCCTTCCAGTGCATCCGTGCGCTCTTCATCTTCTAGGACTGTGGGGACAGCTGTCACACCTGGTTTTCCTTGCACAACTTCTACCACTGTAACCGCAACAGGCAGTTTGCTTGGTAGGTCGTCAGTTGGTTTGGAAAGGGAAACAAGTGCATGTGTACAGCTCTCTCAGACATCGATAGCACCAACGTTGGATGAAGGCACCATCATGTCTATGCCTGCACTTTCCTAACAAACCTGCATTTTTCCAGGGACACCCTACTCAACACCGTCTACACACAGCAGCCAGATCTCTGTCCCTCAGATGTGGACAAATAAAAGGCCATTTCCTGCGACCCATGACAAAGCTAAGAGGTTGACTTTATCCGTCTGTAAGCTCTTGGCTACCAAAATGCTGCCTTTCCGCCTGGTGGACACACAGGATTTTAGAGACCTTATGTCTGTCGCTGTGCCCCAGTACCAGATGCCCAGTCACTACTCCTTCTCTAAGAAAGGTGTGCCCGCGCTACACCAGCATGTCGCACACAACATCACCGCTTCCTTGAGAAACTCTGTGTGTGAACGGGTGCATTTCACCACCGATACTTGGACCAGTAAGCATGGACAGGGACGTTACATGTCGCTGACTGGGCACTGGATAACTATGGTGATAGATGGTGAAGGGTCTGCTGCACAAGTCTTGCCATCCCCATGACTTGTGTGTCAATCCTCTGTCTGTCCAAGTTCCGCCACTGCTTCTGCCTCCTCCACCTCATCTGGGTCCTCCACCTCCGCCCCAAGCCTGCCTGGTCAGGCCACCAGCATTCTCACTGCGCAGAAGGAATCACGCACCCCTCATTACTATGCTGGCAGCAGAGCGCAACGGCATCAGGTGGTCTTTAGCTTGACATGTCTTGGAAATAGGAGTCACACAGCGGATGAGTTGTGGGCAGCTCTGGAGACTGAGTTTAATAAATGGTTGTCTCCACTCAACCTGCAGCCTGGTAAGGCCGTGTGCGACAATGCTGCAAACCTGGGTGCGGCCCTTCGCCTGGGCAAGGTGACACACGTGCCTTGTATGGCTCACGTGTTGAACCTTGTTGTCCAGCAATTTTTAACACACTATCCCCGCCTAGATGGCCTTCTGAACAGGGCACGAAAACTGTCTGCTCACTTCTGCCTCACTTCTGCCATTCAACCACCGCTGCTGAGCGACTTGCATCTCTCCAGAAGTCTTTTGGCCTGCCGGTTCATCGCCTGAAATGCGATGTGGCGACACGCTGGAATTCGACTCTCCACATGTTACAGCACCGCCGAGCCCTGGTGCAATACGTCATGACGTATAGCCTGGGCCAACGAGATGCAGAGGTTGGGGAAGATCACCCTGATGGAGTGGTCTCAGATCAAAGACCTATGCACCCTTCTGCACAGTTTCGACATGGCGACGAATATGTTTAGCGCTGACAATGCCATTATCAGCATGACAATTCCAGTCATTTACATGCTGGAGCACACACTAAACACTATTCGGAGTCAGGGGGTGGGACAACAGGAAGGGGAGGAACTACAGGAGGATTCATATGCGCAAGACACAACAACATCACCAAGGTCCAGACGTTTATCATCACCAACGCGGCAGGCATGGGACCATGGGGGACAGGGATCAACAAGGGCGCATGGTAGCAGGCGAAATGTTGAAGAAGGTGCAGGAGAACATGAAGTATTGGAGGACGAACTGTCCATGGACATGGAAGACTCAGCGGATGAGGGAGACCTTGGTCAAATTTCTGTTGAAAGAGGTTGGGGGGAGATGTCAGAGGAAGAAAGAACGGTTAGCACCTCTATGCCACAAACACAGCGTGGACTTGGTCCGCATGGCTGCGCAAGACACATGAGCACCTTCTTGCTGCACTACCTCCAACATGACCCTCGTATTGTCAAAATTAGAAGTGATGATGACTACTGGCTTGCCACACTATTAGATCCCCGGTACAAGTCCAAATTTTGTGACATAATTCCAGCCATAGAAAGGGACGCACGTATGCAGGAGTATCAGCAGAAGCTGTTACTCGATCTTATCTCGGCTTTTCCACCAAATAACCATGCAGGTGCAGGGAGTGAATCTCCCAGTTGTAACTTGACAAACATGGGACGGTCTCGTCATATTCAACAGTCTACCCGTACCAGTAGGACTGTATCTGGTGCTGGTAACAGCAATTTTATGGAATCTTTTCATAATTTTTTTAGACCCTCCTTTGCAAGGCCACCAGAGACAACAAGTCTGACACATAGTCAACGGCTGGAGAGGATGATACAGGAGTATCTCCAAATGAACATCGATGCCATGACTTTGCAAATGGAGCCTTGATCATTTTGGGCTTCAAATCTTGAAAAATGGCCAGAGCTCTCCACTTACGCCTTGGAAATTTTGTCGTGTCCAGCTGCCAGCGTTGTCTCTGAACGTGTCTTCAGTGCTGCTGAGTGTGTGCTGACAGATAAGCGCACGCGTCTGTCCAGTGACAATGTGGACAGACTAACGTTCATCAAAATGAACAAGTCATGTATCCACAAGGAATTTACTACCCCTGTGTCATCCTGGGGAGAGTAAATGCTTGTGGATTTTGAATGTGCTTGATGCAAATCTAGCTGTGAAGTGTACAACTAGGACACAAATGCTGCCACTGATGGGGTGTCTGTGTGGCCCAATTTTTGGAAAAAAGGGAGACTCTTCTTGGAGTAACCCTTGCTTACATTGTTTTTAAAAATGATCCAAGATGCACAGCACTGGGATCAGGAAAGGCTTTGCTACCTACCCCGGTGTCATCCTGGGGACGGTTAAGTATGGCATATTTTTGAATGTGCTTGATGAAAATCTAGCTGTGAAGTGTACAACTGGGGCACAAGTGCTGCCACTGAAGTGGTGGGTGTGTGTGTGGCCCAATTTTTGGAAAAAAGGGAGACTCCGCTTGGAGTCACCTTGCGGTGTTTTACATGATTTTAGAAGGGCGTGCCATGCCTATATCTGTATCTCCTTCTCTTTTTCCTTGTCCTGCTCTTTTGTTTTCGCATGAGTATATGTCCTTGTCATTTTCCCATGTGTTTGTGTTGTGTTGTGAGTTGTTTGTCACCTTTTGGACACCTTTGAGGGTGTTTTTTTAGGTGTTTTTATGTGTTTGTGATTGCCTGCCATTGTTTCCTATGCGGTTCGAGTTCGGTTCGTAGAACCGAACTTGAGCCGAACCGCGACCGGTTCGCTCATCTCTACTCATAATGTGTTGACAAAAACATGACAGGCCTCATGGCTAGAGATGAGCGAACCTTTCAAAGTTCAGTTTGCTGAACATTAACGAACAAACGCTATGTTCGCTGAACAGATCAAAGAACAGAACTCTGAAACCCAATTGGTTTCAATGCAAGGCCAAACATAAGGCAGGGAAAACACCTTTAGGGGGTCAAAAAGTTTCCAAAACAGCAAAAATACATCTTACAGTGCAGTACCAATGTTTTGGCATAGTCATTAGCTTCCTAGACTATTGGCATAGGAACTATAGAGGTGGATGAGAGAGAGGTGTAAGGCTGGTGCTCCCATACCCCTGCCAGTACAGACAACGCACATCTTGGAGACCAATCTTGGAGTCTTGAGATTTAAGAACCTTTCAGGCATTTTTCCATTTTAAAAAGTGAGCACACAATGACCGTGCCTTCTGTAGCAGTGCATTCCAAGCCAGAATAGTGCCAAAGAATTTTCTGTACAACCTGGCTGAGGACTTGAGCCATGCAATGCACATGTGATGTCACTCAGGCTTATTGCCACCAACAGGTTTGCAGCATTATCCCACACGGCCTTCCCTGGCTCCAGGTTCAGTGGAGACAGCCATTGGTCAAACTGGGCCTGGATAGTGGTCCACAAATCTGCAGCTATGTGACTGAGTTCACCAACACATATTAATTTAAGTCCTGCCTGAATGGATTGACTTACACACAGGATGTGGCCTGGCATTTCAATTATAAAGAGATGCATCAGTGACCGGCTTAGGCCTCTTACTCAAAGAATACTACCAAAAACACCCTCTTATACTTGGTTGGACATGAAGTGACAACGCACTCAATTATTAGAAAAATAGAAAAACTTTATTTCATTAATTTTTAGCAGATAGTTTAAAACAGGAAAAACCCAAGCGTGACATGTGATCCCAGGAGAACAAACCGATAGCGTTATTTTACAATCAAAAATATTCACAAGGAATTAATATAATTTATAAACAATCTATAGGATAAATAATTGTATAACAATAAATGCTAGAACATTACCTTATTTATAATTGACAAACAATCTTTGGTCAGTATAGTTTATTAATCTCATATTCACATAAAGGGTCATTATATAACACGTGGGATCCATTCCCACATAGCAGATTTAAACAAAGTATTGCAAGGGTTAAATACCCTGCAACATATGAGATCAATAATCATATATTAGTCCCAATCTTATTCCAGAACCATCCCGGCAAATACTGTTTAATTTATAAGTACAATGAGATGAAATTACCTATTAGTGAGTCTAGAAAACAGTCAGCAAATCGTGTATTAGTATATACTGACACTCATTTAGGGACTCGCTCAAAGGAATTGTTGTATATTTACCTATGATTGAAATCGAATCATCTGGCCATTTGTCCCGCCACCCCTGACGCTGTTTCGCCTTGCTTCATCAAAAGGGGCGCCCCTGTTAACTGTCAAGCAGCAGCGGTGGCAGCACCTTCCCTAATGTTTAACATTCACAAAATGGTGCCAATGCCACATGTCCACATTTTATATGCAAAGAACATGTGACTTAAGCAGCCAATGACACAAGCCCTTGTGTCTGAACCTTGTGGATCTTTGCTGTGCCATGATTGGCTGCAGAAACATTTGCAAATAAAATAAAATCCCCACCCCCTCCACTCAATAAACACATCCCCCCATTCATCACACAGCACCGCAATCCTTGTTATTAGAAAATAATTTTTGGAAAACGCGATCGAACAAAACCTCACATTGCCAATTTTGGGGAAAATGCTCTGGTTACCAAGCCCGAGCCGAACAGGCTGAGGCTCATACCAAACTTGTAATTTATCGAACACGTTCACTCAACTCATGGCCTAGAGAAGACCCGCCGAACATGAATGACGAAGGGAAGGGTTACTTTTACACCTTACATTTATTATAATCTATGGACTGGAAATACCCCAGACCATGATAAATCACTTTGATTCGCATAGAATAAATATGATGAACATAGAATTTTCTCATGTGAAGTGTTGTGTTGAGTTTTAATTTCAGTATATGTGCTCATTATTACCAACTAGCTCTAGTTTGGAAAAAAACAGCACACAAACGCAAAGAACACTTATTGTTTAATGGACTCATATCTATATTTGTGCAATATGCTTTACTTGGATCCTGTTCCTTGGAAAGTTTCCATCTTGTGTACATTGTATGTAGTGTGCAGTAGCTGGCTATGAGAAAGCACTGTGCAGTGAATAGAGTTTTGTGTGTTATGTAAAGTACATCATCTATGACGTGAAGAGAGCGCCTGGGAGGGTTCATTGTGTAATAATTATTGCAGGTTGTTTCTTTACATAACTGACATCACAGAGACCTTTATTATTGTGTGACGGATGTCAGAGTAGACTGTTTTTGTTAGGAATTTTACACTGGTTTTTCCAAATTTGACATTATGTCTATCATACATTTAGAGCACGTTTAGTGCTCAGCTACATTGATATAAAATGACACAATGCTCTAAAATAGTGGTGTATGGAGTGAGCACTGGCCTACAAATTTGCACTGTTAAGTACCATTAAGATATCGGAGTGGAGCTTTGAATATGCCATCAGCAGCAGCCGAGTTCTCACTGCTCAGAGGTTAATGTGCGCATGCGCCGACAATGGCATTTTTTACTGAAACCTGCAATCAGATCGATCTGCACAAGTGTCGCCCACTGCTCAGTTTCATGACGGCACAGATCTTTAAACAGCACAACGATACTTTCACCAGAGGCAGCTGAAGGGCTGTGGCAGAGAGTAAGAGTAAAGATGAATTAGCCCGTATTTTAAAGTTCGGTGTTCGTACTAACAGACTTTACAAAAAAATCAGAGCTCAAGTTCGGAATTCCGGAGCTTTATGTATGCAAACCATTTGAGTGGGCATCGCTGTGCACGGGTACGCTCGGTGCTCAGCCCAGTGCGAGCCGCTTGCAGTATCTGAACGGTTTGCACTGGGAGTAAAATCAGCATTATCCGATGTAATGTGTACAAAAAAACCCCTTCCTCCCCCGGATGTGCTCTGAATATGGCTGGCTGTATTTGAGTGGAGAACCGAACTGCCCAATCAATGATTTCCAATGAGGTTCTGGTCAAGTTCAGGTCCAGAACAGAACTTTATCTAAAGTCCAGATGAACCCACAGAACCCAAACTTTAACAGGTCCACTCATCTCTAATAAAGGACCTACACACAGTTCCACCCCATAGTTCCGCCCCAATGCACAAATAACTCATTGCACTGAAATTCTAATGGTGATTACAGAATAATCAAGCTGTGGATTTCTACAGTGAAGGGGCCTGTTAAATCATAAAAATATCGCTTTTATGCCCATACCTCTACGTTATCATTCCGTATCCTGATGACAGGTTCTTTTTAAGATCGGAAACCAGGAAATCTTGTGAAATTTGAAACTTGTCTGCTTCACGAAATTCTTCTAGGAATTAATATTCATGCAAAATTGATTCACCACAAATTATAAATCATCCATAATCTCCAATAACCCTTAATATTTGTGTATGACACTCTGTGGTCTCATAGCTTAGCTTTAATAATGTCAAACACAGCCTTAGGGATTTCAAAGTAATCTGAACTTATTAGTTATGGGTAAATTAATGGTAACCGGTCTTCATTCCTGTACTGTCACACACTATCTAAATTGTCCCTCACATTGTCCTGACATATTCTAGCGCCACCTATTGGAAGTAGCAATCCTAAAAGTCATAAGTGGCTTTATAAACAAGCCTTTTCATAAGACTTAGGATTTATTGCCAGATCAGAATCCCAATTTGCAGACACGGTGTTTCGGGGTCATTGCCCCTCGTCAGTGCAAAGTGTGGGTATCTGATCTGGCTTAGACATTTTATTCTATGTTTTCCGGCTTCCTTCCCAATCTCCAAGGCTAAACATCTATCGCTGACCAGTTTCATCATAAACTGGCAGCTGCATTACCTGCTTCTGCTTTATGCAGGCTATGACCTCTTGGCTGATTTTTTTTATACAATGAGAAAATGTAATTTCAAAGCACTACGAGAAAACCCATCAAGCTGTGCCCAAAATCATGTGATCCTTCTCTAACTGATGCAATTTATAAAATGCCAACAATTTAGGCAACTTCCACCAAGTACAGTAAATCACAAATTGTTTGAATTCGCCATCTTCAGTGAATTCTTAAAAATTCGCCCAAACCAGCTGTATACAAATAGGGATTCTGGGTTTGGTTTATGTTGACTGTTCAATTTTTTCTTGTTTTTTTTTTTTATCACACTTCTTAATTTCTTTCCATTGTGTTCATAGACTGTAATCAAGCCTGAATCTTGAAAAATCCTCACTTTTACATTATAAAATAAACAACCTTTTATCTATTTGCAATCTTTCTAATCCTTCCTATTTTACCCAAATGTGTTTTGGCACCTTCATAGTTATATACTGTATTTGGTAGTATAAATGAGCAAAAGAATGCACTCTACCCTGGTCTGACATCTACTTCGGTACTCCATGGAAGCCCGACCATGGCAGTGCAAACCTCTTTGGTCAGTAACAAGATTGGGGCAACATCACTTCATATGGAATAAACTGTCATTTTGATTTCTGCATTTGACACACTCAGATTACTTCTCTTTTTTTTTTTTAGTTTGGAGAAATATTTAACATGGCTACTTTTTGTTTTAGGCTATATGACCACGTTGCGTTATCCTTCCAGAAATTTCTGCAGCGATTTGAACAGCACATGTGCACTTCAAATCGCTGCAGAAACACTGCGTAATGAAAAGCTGATCTGGATGCAGCCTCTCCCATAGACAGAGCGGGGGCTGCATCCAAAGCGCACAACAGAAGTGACATGTTGCTTTTTAGAACGCAGCAATTTGGCAGCATGCAAATCGCTGTGTACCGCTCCACGTCAGTGGCCGAGCCGCTCGGATCTGGAGGCGCAGTTGCTCGAGGAGTCTCCGGATCCGGGGGGTCCGAGCGAACATTCGAATTAAAAGAAGAGGGGGATATGTAAAAGGGATATAGAAAGTTTGTGACGCCACCCACGGTGCGTGGTACTGTGAGGGACCACCGCTGCCGTTGGGGGAGCCCGGGGTGACGGTGGTGTGGCAGCCTGATGTTTAACCCCTCCGTGGGTAGGGGGTGTGTGTCCCGGGGCCCGTTGGATGGTTGGCGTTTGGGTGCCATGGGAGATAGAAACAGAGGTTTTCAGTTTACTCAGTCCAGGAATAACAACACCTACAGCTTGTAAACCAGAATTCTGAACACCACTGCAGCTTGTAGGGAGCACGCTTTAGTCCGTGCCCTTGGTGTCGCTGTTCGCCTGTGGCCCTGTCCTTGGAACCTTTGTCTCTGTTTGGACTCTTGGGTATAAAACTCCTCGGGTCCCACTCACCCATATGGCTAACGGAGTGAGCTTGCTCTCAGGGTTCACGCGTAGGATTTCTTTGAACTGTATTGGGAAAGTCCTATTCCATCGGTGCGCTAGTACCCCGATTTTGGAGCGGGTTGGTGATGAATCTTGAAGTCTTCACCCCCTTCGGGTAAAGCTACTTTCCGGCCTAGGGTCCACGTACCCCGTCGTGCCCTGGCCCCTGCCCGGTGATAGCTCAAGGTCGCCGACTGTCCTCCTCGGCTGTCTGTGCCCCCTGACACTATTCCCTGCGGCCGGGGTTCCAGCTCCTACCAGGCCCAGACCAACGTCTGCCACCTAGTACTCAGAAGCCCTGCTCCTCCTGTGACCTCTCCACACGAGAGTCACTTCCTCCTCCTCTCCTCAACTTCACTTCAGCTCAACTCCAGCTCAATTGTCACTTTCCCCTCACCAATCCCCCATATGGGCGGCCCTATTCCCTTCAGGCCCCCCAACGGTGTATCTAGTGGGTAAAGTGTAAAGTGTTCCTAGGATTTTGATTGGCTAAGTTGTTAGCAACACCAAAGGACCAGGATCCGTAACCAAGGAGGGTGGATACTGTGCAGAAGGGCAGATTGCACAATACCCTGTGACAACCTGATAGGTCAGGGCATCACAGCTGGGTTCTTAAACACAACGTGCGCATGGATTATGCACAATCTTCATAGATTGTGCTGAGGACGCAGGACGCATGCAGTTACGCTGTGGTGCAGAATGCAGTTTAACTGCATGCAATACGCACACGTGGGCACAGAGCCTTAGACAGCACCACAACTTACTGATATTGCAACTCAGAACCATAAAAGTTAATGGATGATGCACTACTTATGGTCAGGTCGAGGAATAATATGCTCTTTCTAAAAGTATTAAGTGGAGTTTATATTTTTTTTAATTCTGGACAACAATGCCTTAAGTCAATTTCCTAATTAATGATAACCAATTCACATAATGGATGCAGCAAGCACTAACAGAACTCTTATATATTGTGTTGGACACACATATATAATTGTGTATTGCTTGTGAGTTCAAGTGGGAAGTGGACCCACTAGGCCTGAGGACACAGCAAACTCAAAGGGGCTTTACTTTGGTTCCACACCAGGTATTCACCAGAGCCTTTAGTGATGAGGGAGTTGCATTGCAGGTAGAAACCAGGTGCAACTCAGTAAGACTGGTGCTGTGACAGCTGTCCCCTAGGGAACTGACCCAGACAGTCGCTGATGAGGCAAATGGAGCCAGAATGGCTGATACGGCAGATTCGGCCTATAGGGTACAATGCAGCAGCGGCCGGTATAGCTAGTGTTTGTTGAGTCATTGTTTTCCCCAGGACTATTGGAGCCTCCCATTGTCTGAGAATGTGGATTGCTAAATTAATGTAACTTCCCCTAGCCTCTCTGTCTACCTAACTCAGATGAGAATTACCTATGCGGATTGAAATGCCAGCCAATCAGAGCACAGCCTTATTCCACCAATCTAGTGAGACCACATTCCCTGGAATGAGTGCCCAGGAGATTTAAAAAGGGATTGTTGGAGTCACCAGGTTGTTATTTTGCTACATGGCTGTAATCTTGGGGTTTTGACCCCGATTGGAAGTCCATAACTCAGCCTAGGCATTTTGACGCTGGCTAGGGAATATAAAAATGAAAGGACAATGTGCAGAAGCATCACCAAGGATCCTAGAATTCAGCTGAAAGAAACCCATGTTGGGGATGATTTGGTTACTTAGCTACAGACTTTGCTGTGCTCGTGAAGCTTCCTACACTTATCACTATCCTATTCTCAGTGGGTGCCTGCCAAAAGCAGGGTGCTCCTGGTTTGGGGAATGTGGCCCAGGAAGCTCTGAAGGCACCAATAGTCTACTCCCTGGTGAGCCAGAGGAAGGCTGATACTCTGTTGCCTGTTACATCATGTGGTTGGAATGGTTTTATGCCTTTGACTATTGGGGATCCAATATAGTCTAATTATTGTGGTTCCTGCACCCTGTGTTGTCTGAGTACTGTTCTGCCCATGGGTATGGAGTTCGAGCGTTCATTTGAGATGAGCCCTGGTCCATGCGGTCTTTCTAATGATGGCCATGCCAGCAGACTAGAGCACCCACTGACCTCCATGTCTCCACATTCTATGCTACAGAAAGGTAATGTATCTGTAAAAAATAGACTTCACACGGAGGTCACATGGATGCCATATGGACTTGCGTGTGACTACAGAATTTTCCTACACCTATTGACTTACATTGACAAGTCATGTCTGATAGACGAGTGCAATCACAACATGCGGAGATTTTTTCTTGAGTCTGATTTGACCTGAGGAAAAACTCACAGATCTACTCTGTCTCACTGACTAACATTGGTCTGAGTGTGCTGCGATTTTTTTTCTCATATTTCACTTGTCCGTGTGAGAGTACTCTAAACTATATACACTAATATACTTGAGCTCTGTTGAAGAGCAGGGAGACATGATCTCCCTGTACTACCACTCTCCGTTCTGTTGACCACTTGTTGATTGAAGCCCGCAAGCTATAGAATGGCAGGGTGATGTACTGGCTGAGGTGCCAGCTCACGCACAGGACGTCAAAATCCTGGTTTGGCATGATGGCACGTTGCTCCATCCCCCGCTTTGCCAGAGGACTCATCAGGATCTAACATTAGTTATTTTAATTAAACAATGTGGTATGACTGTTGGATTATCTTAAAGTATGGAGGCCATAATACAGTATGAAGGAGAGGTATTTTCGGACCCTCCTATATGCTCACTCCCTACCTGGGAATTCGGTAATAGCTGCTAAGGACCTGCCAATCTAATCAGAGAATTCAGCTGGAGAACGTTGGATCGCAAAGGAAACCTGAGATCCAAGGTGCCGGTGGATACCAGGAGCCACAAGCGATACCAAACTTGGATTCAGCAAGCGCGGTCACAGCAATTGGAACAGAGGAGAAATCCCTGCACTTTCACGCATCACTTGGGTTGTGCGGGGTTGCACAACCTAAAAAGGTGAGCAGATCTTAATCTAACATACCCAGTAATATACCCACGGGTGCCTCTCATATTGCGCTTGTATTGTATTTTCTATTGCATAATACAGTATGAGAGATAATGTGTGGAGCCATCTTACAGTGTGAGATCTATTGTGAGAGCCATGATACACTGTGCGAGCCATATAAAGTGTGTGAGCTACTGTGGGGGCCCATTATATATTATGGGAGCTAATGAGGGGGCCGTTATACAGGTTGGAGTTTACCTTAGTGACCATCAGACAGTGTGTGAATTACTGAGGGGGCCATTATATAGTTGTTCCTGCTAATAAATCAGTATGAAACACAGGTTCTGATACTACACAAGTCCTCACAATCTCTCCATGTCAGAGGGCATTTTAAAGGCACACCATGTTCTTGGTGAGGATTAATAAGAAATAAAAATACAATGAGCCATGGAAATTGGCACCGAGAACTGCTTTGAAGTGAGTTCTTTTTAACTAGACTGAAAAATGTGTTGGTTCATGATTGTTAGTAGTAAAGGGACACCTTGGATAAGATGACAAATCAGCCATTAAGTAAATGCGTTTATGTATTTCTTATCTTTATATTGTTTTTATAGTACATCACAAAAGTGAGTATACCCCTCACGTTTTTGTAAATATCTTATTATATTTTTTTCATACATTTGACACTTTGATACAATGTAAAGTAGTCAGTGTACAGTTTGTATAACAGTGTACATTTAGCATGTCCTCTAAATAACTGAACACACAGCCAAAAATGTCAAAAATGCTAGCAGAAAAAGTGAGTACACCCCATATGTGAAAATTGACAATTAATATTTAGTGAGGTCACCAATATTTTCAAGAACTGCCCCAACTCTCTTGGAGATGGAGTTCACTAGAGCTTCACGGGAGCCACTGGAATCCTATTCCACTTTTCCAACATGACATCATGAAGCTAGTGGATGTTACAGACCTTGTGCTCCTTCACCTCCTGTTTGAAGATGCCCTACAGTTGATCAATAGGATTTTGTTCAGGAGACATGCTTGACCATCCCAGCATCTTTACCCTCAGTTTATTTAGCAAGACAGTGGTCATCTTGGAGATGTGTTTGGGGTTGTTATTATTTTGGAATACTGCCCTGCAGGGAGGGAATCATGCTCTGCTTCATTATGTCACAGTACATGCTTGCATTTATAATTCCTTCAATGAACTGTAGCTCACCACAGCAGGCAGGACTCATGCAGTGCCAAACCATGACGTTCCCACCACCTTGCTTGACTGTAGGCAAGACACTTGGCTTTCTATTCCTCAACGGGCTGCTGACACACACTCTTGACACTGTCTAAACTAAATAAGTTTATCTTGTTCTCATCAGAACATAGGACATGGTTCCAATAATCCATGTCCTTAGTCTGCTTGTATTCAGAAAACTGTTTGTAGGCTTTCTTGTGCATCATCTTTAGAAGAGATTTCCTTCTGGGACGACAGCCATGTAGACCAATTTGATGCAGTGTGCAAGGTATGGCCTGAGGACTGACAGGCGGACCCCACCCCTGTAACCTCTGCAGCAATGCTGGTAGCACTCATATGTATATTCTGAAAAGACAACATTTGGATATGACGCTGAGAACGTGCATTCAACTTCTCTGGTCGACCATGGAGCAGCCTGCTCTAAGTGGAAACTGTCTTGTCAAACCACTGTATGGTCTTGTCTACCATGCTACAGCTCAGTTTTAGGGTGTTGACAATCTTCCTATAACCTAAGCCATGTGTAAATAGAGCAACACATTTTTTTCAGATCATCAGAGAATTCTTTGCCATGCAACGTCATATTGAACTTCCAATGACCAATATGAGAAAGTGTGTGTTGGATAACACTAAATTTAACACTCCTACTCCTCATTCCCATCTGACACTACACTACAGAACAGAAGAAGGACTTCGGTATTCTCAATACAAATAGGTTGAGCAGCAGTACTCAATGTTAAGCAGCAGCTGCTAAAGCAAACAAGATTTTAGAGTGTATAAAAAGAGAGATTAGATCCCGTGATCCCAACGTATTGTTACCCCTCTATAAATCACTTGTAAGGCCATATCTGGAATATGGGATTCAGTTTTGGGCTCCACATTTTAAAAAGGACATTTTGAAGTTAGAGTCAGTTCAAAGGCGGGCAACTAGACTACTACAAGGAATGGAAGGCCTCCCATATGATGACAGGTTGAAAAAGTTAGATATGTTTAGCTTAGAAAAAAGACGTCTCAGAGGAGATCTCATTTATATGTATAAATACATATGTGGTCAATTTAAAGGACTGGCACATGACTTATTTCTTCCAAAGAAAATACTAATGGGGGCATCACACGAGACGAGCTATTGCGTGATACATCGTCGGGGTCACGGTTTTCGTGACGCACATCCGGTATCGCTTGCGACGTCATTTCGTGTGACACCTCCGAGCGACGCAGAGTCGCTCACAAATCTTGAGTTGTGTACTCGTCGCTTATTTTTTAAAAAATTGTTTATTTTTAATGGCGCCAGTTGTTCATCGTACCCAGGGCAGCACACATTGCTCCGTGTGACACCCCGGGAACGATGAACACAGCTTACCTGCGTCCCGCCGGCTATGCGGAAGGAAGGAGGTGGGCGGGATGTTTACGTCCCGCTCATCTCCGCCCCTCCGCTTCTATTGGCCGGCCGCTGTGTGACGTTGCTGTGACGCCGAACGTCCCTCCCCCTTCAGGAAGAGGATGTTCGCTGCCCACAGCGAGGTCGCTCAGCAGGTAAGTACGTGTGACGGGGGTTTAACGACTTTGTACGCCACGGGTAACTAATTGCCCGTGACGCATAAATGATGGGGGCGGGTATGATTGCTCATGCAATCGCACGATGGATCGTACCGTGTGCAGCCCGCATAAGGACCAGGGGGCACTCACTGCGAGTGGAAGAAAAGCGATTCCAGCAGCTAAATAGGAAAAGGTTCTTTACAGTTAGAGCAGTCAGACTGTGGAATGCCCTACCATAAGAGGTAGTAATGGCAGATACTATAACAGCTTTTAAAAAAGGGCTGGATGATTTCCTCTGTACACACAACATTGTTGGTTATAAGTGACTCAGTGACCAAATATATAATTGGTGGAGGAAGGTTGAACTAGATGGACCTAGGACTTTTTTCAACCTAAGTAACTATGTAACTATGTAACATTAATTATTCACATGACACCAGGGAGCTAAAATGGTTACTTTGCTTGGCCATTTTCACTTGGGATTGTGATCACTTTTGTTGCCAGCGATTTAGACATTAATGGCTGTATGTTCAGTTATTTAGTGGACACACCAAATATACACTATTATGCAAGCTGTACACTGACTACATTACATTATATCAAAGTGTCATATCTTCAGTCTTGTCCTATGAAAAGATACAATACAATATTTACAAAAGTGTGAATGGTGTATTCACTTTTGTGATATACTGTATACTTTGCATATCAAGTCACTATATCCCTACATATACTCCTCAATATTGAAATTGCAACACCAATATCTAAGGGGTACTTTGCACGCTGCGACATCGCAAGCCGATGCTGCGATGTCGAGCGCGATAGTCCCCGCCCCCGTCGCAGCAGCGATATCATGGTGATAGCTGCCGTAGTGAACATTATCGATACGCCAGCTTCACATGCACTCACCTGCCCTGTGACGTCGCTCTGGCCGGCGACCCGCCTCCTTCCTAAGGGGGCGGGTCGTGCAACATCACAGCGACGTCACACGGCAGGCGGCCAATAGCAGCGGAGGGGCTGTGATGAGCAAGATGTAAACATCCGCCCACCTCCTTCCTTCCACATTGCAGGTGGGACGCAGGTAGGAGATGTTCCTCGCTCCTGCAGCTTCACACACAGCGATGTGTGTTGCCGCAGGAAAGAGGAACTACATCGTACCTGTCACTGCACTGGCATTATGGAAATGTCGGACCCTACACCGATGATACGATAACGACGCTTTTGCGCTCGTTAATCGTATCAAAAAGGATTTGCACACTACGATATCGACTGTGACGCCAAATGTGCATCACTTTCGATTTGACCCCACCGACATCGCACCTGCGATGTCGTAGTGTGCAAAACCCCCCTAAGAGTCATGGAATTATAGAAATCATAGGATCAATAGACATGCTAACTATATGCAAATGATAAAAAAATAAACTAAATTTTCAAAACATCTAAATGTATTCAATATCTAGTATGAATGACACACAATACATGCACTATGATTCATTGGCATTCTATTAATGAGGTTATTAATAGTTGTCTGAAGAATGTTGTGCCACGCTGAATGCACTTGGGCACACAAGTCATCAAGACACGCAGCTGGCAGCTCCCATTATAATTTTTGACTAATGATTTCCCAAATGTGTTTGATGGGAGACAAGTCCAAAGATGCTGTGAGCCATGCTAGCACATTTAAGCCACATGGACTGCTCACAATCGGACGAGCAGCATGCAATCTAACGTTGTTGCATTGAAAAACAGCTCCTGTGAAACTGGGATATTACTTCATCACTGGTTCTGCAACCAAATCAATGTAATGTCAAGCTGTTAGTATACCTAGCATTAAGTATAGAAGGGTCCAGCTACTATCCAACCATACACCATAGTCCAGGAGTAGGACTGCTGAGACATTCTCTGGTGAAGGCGTCTTCATCGCATTGCTCATGTGGTCTCCAAATTAATCTTTGGGTATCATTGTATCCAAGAGAAAAATGGAACTCGTCGTTAAAGAAGATAGATCTCTATTCCAGCCTTCATTGACATCTTGCTCTACACCATGATAGGATTGGTGTGAGGTCAATGGAAATCCTGTAGTTGGACGTTTGGCTCATTATCCAATGTATGCAAGTTTATGCCTTATGCTTGCTAATTAATGTCTAATTTCACTTACAGTACAGTTTACTATTACCATGCAAAGGCTTGTCTTTATGCAACTTTTCCTGTTCTTCTCCCAATAACTGGAACAGCCTTGAACAGTGCTAATATCTTGGGCAATGCACTCTGCTAGAGTGATAGACTAAGGTCTCTCAGTTCAAGCATTCTGTCCTTCTTGTTTTGTGACAAGTTAAACCAATAGGACACATCATATCATTCGACAAGACTTGATGCAATTTTTGAGGTTTCATTGACATGCTTTCAAATTGGTGTTAATGCTCCTCCATCATGTCAAAAATATGAACTAGTTCCTTGAAAATTTAATGTGCAAAGCTTAATGATACCTGCTACTTTTTCCATTAGCATAACATTATGGCTTTTCCTTCTTTCTGTTATAATTTCAACCTTGATGAGTGTAAAGGTTAGTTGGCAGGTGAATTTCTGGGGCCAAACTAAAAAAAAATAAGCATTTTTATATCATAGCCTATTCTTTAGTGTCTTCTTAGTATCATGCAGGAAGGTATCAACCATCAGGAGCAGGCACAAGCAGAAGAATGCCACCTATTCCTAAAATTTATATAGGTGTCTTGCTCTTCAATAGGTTATCATTTAACAATCCACCAGTAATTGTAGATAATAAAATACATTTCTTTAGCCCCTATTCTGGCCTACCATCGCCAATCTTATTGATTGGCTGCAGCAGTCATGTTTGTGATATTACCTCTGCAGCCTGCCAATAAAGACAGGAACAGTGGTGGAGAGGCAGCGCTAAACCTGGTGTTAAACTAGATATGGGGAAGTACCAAGCAAGTGGCAAAAGGTAAGGGAAGGGGACCCTTGCATCTAGGGAAGGGGGAGATGGTGACCACTGACTAAACCAGCTGCTAGTCCCTGGGCTTCCTCACCACCCTAGACAGGTTCTTCACCTAGGCGCCGAGCCAGATACCTGACCCTAGGTATCCCTAGTGTTGGTCTCTAATTAGAGAACGGGTGAGATGAGGTCTTCTTCAACCCCACTAAATGCTAAAGGAAGACACAAGTAAGACACATGGGGGAAAAGTGCATGAACTATTTATTATCCATAGATGACTCAGGCAGATGTCCAGCAAGCTTCAGCAACAATACCACAGATGAGTACAAGCGACCTGCCTGCAACCAGAGCTTAAATGAACTGAATAATATCACCAGCACAAGTCCAGAAAAGATGGGAGTATTTAAGCACAAGGGGAATACTCATAATTAGTAGCTAGATGGAAGGAGGGCTCCACTTGGTCCTAAAAGGAAAGAGAAGAAAACCCAGCAGGAAACTACCTAATACAGTAAATACTAACAGTAGGAATAACAGAAACTCAGGGAGCATTTTGTGCAGCCAAATGCTGTGACCTTCTATTGCCAGAAACCAACTGACTGTCTGACACCCGTGACACCTCGCGAGGTTGGGTATATCTGAGTTTGTTATCTGTAATGCTGAAAAAATTATACCCTCTTCTTAAATTAACTTATCCAGGCTCTTTTAATCAGTGTGAATCATCCAGTGATAGCCACTATACAGTCATGGCCAAAAGTTTTGAGAATGACACCAAAATTATATTTTCACATGATCTGTTGCCCTCTGGTTTTTAATTGTATTTGTCTGATGTTTACATCACATACAGAAATATAATTGCAATCATATTATGAGTACCAAAAGGTTATATTGAATGAATGAGTTAATGCAGCAAGTCAATATTTGCAGTGTTGACCCTTCTTCTTCAAGACATCTACAATTCTCCCTGGCATGCTCTCAATCAACTTCTGGACCAAATCCTGACTGATAGCTGTCCATTCTTGTATAAACAATGCTTACATTTTGCCAGAATTTGTTGGTTTTTGTTTGTCCACCCATCTCTTGATGATTGCCCACAAGTTCTCAATGGGATTAAGATCTGGGGAGTTTCCAGTCCATGGACCCAAAATCTCTATGTTTTGTTCCATGAGCCATTTAGTGATCCCCTTTGCTTTATGGCAAGGTGCTCCATCATGCTGGAAAAGGCATTGTTGGGCGCCAAACTGCTCTTGGACAGTTGGGAGAAGTTGCTCTTGGAGGACATTCTGGTACCATTCTTTATTCATGGCTGTGTTTTTAGGCAAGACTGTGGAGTGAGCCGATTCCCTTGGCTGAGAAGCAACCCCACACATGAATCGTTTCAGGATGCTTAACAGTTGTCATGAGACAATACTGGTGGTAGCGCTCACCTCTTCTTCTCCTAATAAGCTGTTTTCCAGATGTTCCAAACAATCGAAAAGGGGATTCATCTGAGAAAATGACTTTACCCCAGTCCTCAGCAGTCCACTCCCTGTACCTTTTGCAGAATATCAGTCGGTCCCTGATGTTTTTTCTGGAGAGAAGTGGCTTCTTTGCTGCCCTCCTTGAAACCAGGCCTTGCTCAAGCAGTCTCCGCCTCACAGTGCGTGCAGAAGCATTCACACCAGCCTGCTGCCATTGATGAGCTAGCTCGGCACTGCTGGTAGTCCGATCCCGCAGCTGAAACAGTTTTAAGATACAGTCCTGGCGTTTGCTGGTCCTTCTTGGGCGCCCTGGAGCTTTTGGCAACAATGGAAGCTCTCTCCTTGAAGTTCTTGATGATGCGATAGATTGTTGACTGGGGTGCAATCTTTGTAGCTGCGATACTCTTCCCTGTTAGGCCATTTTTGTGCAGAGCAATGATGGCTTCACGTGTTTCTTTAGAGATAACCATGGTTAACTGAAGAGAAACAATGATACCAAGCACCAGCCTCCTTTTAAAGTGTCCAGTGGTGTCATTCTTACTTAATCATGACTGATTGATCGCCAGCCCTGTCCTCATCAACACCCACACCTGTGTTAATGGAACAATCACTAAAACAATATTAGCTGCTCCTTTTAAGGCAGGAATGCAATGATGTTGAAATGTGTTTTGGGGGTTAAAGTTCATTTTTTTAGCCAATATTGACTTTGCAAGTAATTGCTGTTAAGCTGATCACTCTTTATGACATTCTGGAGTATATGCAAATTGCCATTAGAAAAACTTAAGCAGTAGACTTTGTAAAAATTAATATTTGTAGCATTCTCAAAACTTTTGGCCATGACTGTATAGATATTAATTCCAATGGGCACCTTGCAAAGTTTTTTCTTTGCTGCGTGCACATTAGTGAAAGGCGCCACCTTAGAAAACTGCTGAGAATGGCGCCCAACGTATTAATTTATTCTACTGGCTCAATGTTTTAAATTCAGCTCTATTTTAACACTTTTTTTCTTCCTAGTATAAAACAACTCAATTCAAAACAATTCTATGCTTAGCAAAATGTTCCCTGAATTTAATGTACTTTTTACAAGCAGCCAATAAAAGGTTGTATTATTGTGGCTGCCAGCATATAGGAGCTTGTGAATGATGCTCTCATCTTTTGGCTATACACTAAAGTGAAATTTAATTATGAATAAGATACATTGCAGTTAATTAAATTTGAATTTTACTAATTAAAAAGCCAAAACACCTTTCCTTCCCCAGGGTATTTGCGCTAAAACATGAATCCATTTCCTCATAATCCCATTGTTCTTTTACTGATAATACACTAAGCTCCTGTATGCAGGAATTGCTTACGTTGACTGCATTCACTTGTGTATCAATTAGTACAACCACATATTACGTTATAGCCTCCAATTTTGACAAAAAATAAATCAACAACACAGTAGTTCACAAATTATATTGCTTTATTTTCTTTTGTACTGTGCAATCAGGGACTTAAGGCCACTTTACACGCTGCGATATCGGTACCGATATCGCTAGCGTGGGTACCCGCCCCCATCTGTTGTGCGACATGGGCAAATCGCTGCCCGTGCCGCACAACATTGTCCAGACCCGTCACACTACTTACCTGTCCGGCGACGTCGCTGTGACCGGCGAACCGCCTCCTTTCTAAGGGGGCGGTTCGTTCAGCGTCACAGCGACGTCACAGCTGCGTCACTGAACCGCCGCCCAATAGAAGCGGAGGGGCGGAGATGAGCGGGACGTAACATCCCGCCCACCTCCTTCCTTCTGCATAGCGGCCAGGAGGCAGGTAAGGAGAGGTTCCTCGTTCCTGCGGTGTCACACGGAGCGATGTGTGCTGCCGCAGGAACGAGGAACAACTTTGTTACTGCTGCAGTAACGATAATTGAGAATGGACCCCCATGTCACCGATGATTGATTTTGCACGTTTTTGTGACGATGCAAAATCGCTCATAGGTGTCACACGCAACGGCATCGCTAATGCGGCCGGATGTGCGTCACCAATTCCGTGACCCGAACGAGTTCGCATTAGCGATGTCGTAGAGTGTAAAGCCCCCTTTACAGTAGTATAGAATGCACTGAACAGTACAGGTTAATTTTTGCACCATATAAAAGACATAATACAAAAAGTTGCCTCCTGTATTATTTATGCACTATGGCTCCCATTCATTAAGGTGCTACGACCAGAATTCTGGCATAAAACATCCTTAAACTTGAATTTAACCAAATTGATTTTTTTAATTTTGGTGCCTTTACCTCAATCCTGGCCAGTTTTGCCGAATGGAGTGGATCTGTGGTGGGACTGATCTTGGTGATGCTACAGATGCCAAGATGGTAGAAGGTCTGCAAGCCATGTCATGTGAAGACCAGCTAAAAGAACTAGGAATGTTTAGCTTGCAAAACAGAAAGCTGAAAGGAGACTACAAATATCTGAAAGTTAGTCACAGTGCAGAGGGAACTACCCTATTCTCATTAGAATAAGGAAGTATAAGAAGCAATGGGATGAAACTAAAAGGAAGGAGATTTAGATGAGACATTAGGAAAAACTTTCTGATAGTGAGAAAGTGGTACAAGTTACCACAGGAACAGTCACTGCTACGGGGCCCGTGAGCCGGAGGGGCCCGGGGGCGGATGCCTGTGGTGTGTGCATTTTCACCTTCATGCATCATGCCCCCGAGGCCATCACCAAGCAGCTGATTAAGGCCCCTGGGTGCCAACACTGTCTGTATAGCTGCAGACTGGCCAACGCAGAGATGCAGACTCGCCCACACTGCACACTGTGCGCGGCTGTGCTGTAGAGGAGGGAGTGGCCTGGCAGCGTCTTCTTTCAGTCAGAGAGCTGTGAGCGATGTCAGGAGGAGAGTCGCCAATCAGGAGAGGGGGCGAAGATTGTTCAGTACATCACGGGAGAAACAAAGATGAACAGGAAAACACAATGCTGGAGTGGAGAAGGAGTAGAGACCAGAGAAATGGAGAAAAGCAAAGAGAGAGCAGAAAAAAACAGTGAGAAGCAGAGAACAGAAGGAGTAGAAAGAAAAAGCAGAGGACAAGAACTGAACACAGCCAGGAGGGCCCACAGGAAATGCAGCAGAGAGGCCGGAGCCACTAGCATCATCTCTCACAGCACATGAGCAAGTGCAGTAGGTATAATAATGTACAAATGTCTGCCTGTATCACTACAGAAAGAAACTGCCCTGTGCCATCACTGTGTGTGTGTGTGTGTGTGTGTCTGTGTGTGTCTGTGTGTGTGTTGCTCCTGTGCTGTGCCATCACTGTGTGTGTGTGTGTGTGTGTGTTGTGTGTTGCCCCTGTGCTGTGCCATCACTGTGTGTTTCCCATGTGTTGTGCCATCACTGTGTGTGTGTGTGTGTGTTGCCTCTGTGCTGTGCCATAACTGTGTGTGTGTTGCCCCTGTGCAGTGTCATCACTGTGTGTGTGTGTGTGTGTGTGTGTTGCCCCTGTGCTGTGCCATCACTGTGTGTGTTGCCCCTGTGCTGTGCCATCACTGTGTGTGTGTGTGTGTGTGTGTGTGTTGCCCCTGTGCTGTGCCATCACTGTGTGTGTTACCCCTGTACTTTGCAGAGTTTTACTATAGTTCCAAAGGCTATAAAGGGGGTCATAATTGTTACCATTATATGGGGTAGACAGATGTGAATATTTATATTGTGTGAGCAGAGAGGGGAACGAAGAAGGACATCGCTACTTTAGGCCAAGTTCACATATTGCAGATTTTTTGGGGATTTGCGGTGGGAATCCACTGGTCTTAGTGCAGTGGACTTTACTCAGTAACATGACAGTGGTTATTTTTAGACTCTATGTGGTGATATTTGGTCATGGAGTGGCAGCATTATTTTGCAGTGTATTAGTGGCCTTGGTATGGTGGGTGTTGTTCAGTAACACTATGTAGTAGTATGTTATTTCTGACTATAAGCTGCCCCCAGTAACATGTATGTCACCCTCAGTAATGTGTGCCAGCACCCAGTAACATGTATGATGATTATTATGTTAATAATGTTTAAATGTTTATTGTATATTTTTTTTATTGGGGGGTCCCAGTCAGACTTTTGTTATGGGGCATTTTTAACACTTTTTCTCACTGGAAGTGGAGCAATAAGTACATACAGTATATCATAAATCAAAATTACCCTTAAAAACAAGTTTTTATTTAATTATTATTAAAATTTGCACTAGGTGAGTAATGCAGTGAATATATGAGTGCACAGGAAAGGGAGAAGATAATACTGACCCTGTGCCAGTCACTCCCTCCTGAGCCCTACCTGTTAGCGGAGGTCGGCACCCTAAATAGTGCAATGGCGCCCCTGCCCACTGTAGGCTTACCCAGCCTGACCCTGTATAACCCTGTGTAGTGCCTAATAAAGTGTCATAGTAAATTAAATTAAAGGTAAATTAAAGTGCACAGTGCTTGTATTGATTTATCCAATCGACAGACACAGGGTAGGTAACGTTAGAGGGTACTCATCACTTTCCAAACACATGGTCAAATTTAGTTATAGGTCTGGAGCCTTTCATGGACATGAACACCTCAACGCATTTCCCCTTCTCTTTGCTTCATCAGGAGGTTGATGAAAACCCCCTATTCTGTGGGCTAATCTCCATGAAGTACTCAGTAGTCAAGCTATGTAGGAACCAGTTCCCAGCATAGTAACCAGAGGTGAGACCAGTTCCCAGCACAATGGCTGTATATCAGATAGATGTGATAGCAACGCTATCACTCCTTACCTTCCTGTAGGGACACGCTCTGACTCACTACCGCTGTTGGGTCCCTCCACCCTGCCCAGCATCCCGGCCTCTCCTCCATGTGGGTTCTCCTTCTCCGCCTCACGGAGACTGCCTCCCCATCCCCGCCTCCTGGGAGCGCTCCTAAGGAGTGCGCACGTTCACCACTGCTCCTCTCTTAAATGGACAGTGCGCCACTCCCAGAAAGTGCCACTGGGTATTTAGGGCAAGCTCCCACAAGAGGAGTTGCCTGATCAACATCTTATCTTAGCAAGTTAGGTTCCAGTGCTTCAGCTAGCTAGTTGTCAGGTTTCTGTGTCTGTCCCATCCGTTCCCATCCTGTTGGCTCCTGTCCTGTTGGCTCCCTGCCTGTTGATCCTGTCCTGACAGTACCAATTTCCCTGCCTGTCTGAACCGGCCATTTCTTTGGCCTCAGCAATCCCAGTGGCCGTTGCCACGCCAAAGACTATGCTTGTCCATCCTGGCTGTGCCATTTCCGGCGTGATGAGTGTCACTGGGACAGCTGGTGCTGGAGCCTTAGCTATCCCGGTGGCCCTCGCCATGCCTGAGACTGTGCCTGTCCATTACAGCTGTGCTTCTACTCGCAGCAATCCCAGTGGCTCCCGCCATACCAGAGACTGGGCCTATCCATCCTGGCTGTGCCTAAAGCCTCAGCAATCCCAGTGGCTCCTACCATACCAGAGACTGTGCCTGTCCAGCCCGGTCGTCCCTTAAGCCTTAGTCATCCTGCTCTTGCCACACTTGCACACTAGAGACTGTGCCTTCCCACCCTGGCCATGCATTTTCCTATGCTACCCTTGTGGTCCCAGTCTATACTTGAGACCCAGCCCTGTCTACTCCTATGTCCAACCATACCCTGGGAGTCAGCTGCCACAGTCCTGGTCCCTATCCTGAGAGTAGCATTTGGCGTCTGCCTTACAGTGGGCGCTTAGTCAAGCCCCTCCCTTTAAAAGGGCAAACCCTGGGTCACCCTGTGGTCCAGTGGGTCTACTTTTGCTCGCCGCTGTACCACCACCTAACAGCGAGCGTTACAGGCGGGCAGCCACAAACCAGACTTATACCAAGTCACTAACAGTGACCAAAGAAAACTGCACTGACTTATAGCCAAACTTAAAAGAGGACATATCGGGAAACGCAGAATCAGTACTGCCATGATATAGATAATGTAACCAGTGATATGAATTGTGTGAGCAGAGGTATTGATTGTGTGAGCTGGGTTATCCATCCTGTGAACAGATGTATTGATCGTGGGCAAAGGTTTTAATTGTGTGAGCAGTGGGGAGCATGCATATATATCTCCCATGAGACTATATAGGGGTAGAGAAGGTAATTTGGTAAGTAGAACACCTACGTCCTAGTATAAGAGACAGCGCCGATGCTTATAACCTAATGGCATACGTAGTTAGTAGACTTCTGCTAGGGTCCTGGTGTGTCGGCTGCCCCTAAAGTTGGGTTGGGCTGTTTCAATGTGAATGCTATCAGGAGACAGGTTACCGTATTCTTATCAGCAAACGTTATTGTCCATTAACCCAATTATTGATAAGCACATATATATATTGTACTTGTGTGGTGGTTGGCACGGGGCAGGCAGCAGTGTAGTCGTCGTGGTAGCAGGGGAACAACAAGTCACAGCACAACCTGCTGTTAACCACTCATATCCCCGTCGCCGCACCACTTACAGCAGGGACTCCGTTACAGTCTCAGGTGACACACATTTGCTGGAAAAAAAGTTCAGTAATAGTCTCTTTTCTTAAAAAAACAAATCAACTTTATTTCCTTCTGTCTTCAGCAACATCGTGGTCCGCAGTTCACCGGCACCGGAATTCTTTCCATAAGGGTTCTTTTCATATCCATTCTCACATATAATTTAGCAGCAGTCCATCTCCCTGGCACCTCGGCATTCTCTGTCAGTACTAGGCCTCTCCTTCCATCACTACACATCACAATGGCACGGTATAAGGTCATGAAGTCCATTGGGCCCATTCACCCCACCCACAGGGGACACCATCGCATAAGAAGGACCGCAACTAACAGGGCTCTCCATTCGTGCCCAGGCCATCCAGCCATACCCTACTACCTGAGGGTGGACTAACCTTTCCGTGAGTGTGGAATTCTTTGAGTATTAGCAACCAGGTGAAACGGACGCCAGACCCCCGACCGTTAGACTATACCCCTCTCCTGGCGGATACAGTTGATCAATCCGGACTGGATCCCTCGTATTACAGCCGCAGGGGTGACCCCTAGGGTCAGAATCATCATGGTGGGGTTGTTACTCATATATCTTCCTGGAGACTCTCCTCCAGTCTACTTCCTATCCCTCCCTTATTTTCTCCTATCCTCCTCCTACTACTGCTCTCTGCCCACCCAGGTGCCAGGAGAACTGTGTTGCAACACTAGCACCTGAGATTACACAAACAAGGCATTTAAAGTTACACTGACATTTTGCAGCTAACAAACAGGACATTAGTGTGCCGTATTCAGATGCAGGGGTGGGTGGTATGATTCAGTGACCAAGGAGGATCCGAAAAAAGGACAAAAACTGGAAAACCCAGAGTGTTACCAGAGTTGTTGGAATCTTAGCGGACTGCAGACCTCACACTGACACACAACTAGAAGTAGCCATGGGATGTGCCTACGATGACCTGGTCACCTCGACACAGCCGGAGAACTAATTATTCCTACAGAGAGAAATACAAGAAAAGCTAATCTGCCTCGGAGCAGTTCCCCAAAGATATAGATAGCCCCCCACTTATAAAGATTACGGTGATGTAGGAAAACACAATACACAGGAAGAAAACAGATTCAGCAAAGATGAGTCCCAAACTATCTATATAGGAAAGGATAGAAAAGAGCACTGTCTGCAGCCGTTCAAAACCCTAGAAAATAACCAACATGCTTGTCCACACAGACTCTGCCCCCACTATAATAATACTCTGGTGTTACTGGGATCCAAGCAAAACACTAATATAGAGGAGGGACTGAAATCAGTACCAAGCATGAAAAAACAAAATATACTGCAGAAAATGAAGCAAGGTACACAGACATTCCCAGCAGGGAATGATCCAACTCCACCCAAGCAAAAACAGAAAATAAACCTTAGTACTTAAACAGCAAACAACAAGTAAGAGGGAGCAACCAGCAGGGTACAAAGACCAGACTTATCTGTAATGAGTCCAAGTAGAAACAGAAGGTTAGGCTAGCTTCAGGATGTCCTAGAACCCAGGAGGAAACATTGAGCACCGGTCAGGAACAAGAAAACACTACATAGTTATATAGGCCAGTCAGACAAACCTGATTATCAAACCCCAGGGCTGGTGATGATGTCACAGTTGAGGTGTTCTTGCTCACCACAGGTGGAGCGGGATCCCGGGGCGACGGTTGGGATTTGAAAAGTCTGCCAGGGGAGGCTGTGACGCAGGAGAAATGGAGACGACACCAGAGCTTTGCAATGACAGTCTTTTACTCACTGAACCAGTTCTTCAGGTTGACAGCCAATTTATTCCATCACAGTATGCTGGGATCCCTGGTGATGGGCAACAGCCGATCCTGAGTAATGCAGGCATCACATGGTATGATCTATTGTGCGATCGTACCCGCCCCCGTCGTTTGTGTGTCACGGGCAAATCGCTTCCGTGTCGCACAAAGTCGTTAAACCGCCGTCACACGTACTTACCTGCTGAGCGACCTCGCTGTGGGCGGCGAACATCCTCTTCCTGAAGGGGGAGGGACATTCGGCGTCACAGCGACGTCACACAGCTGCCGCCCAATAAAAGCGGAGGGGCGGAGATGAGCGGGACGTAAACATCCCACCCACCTCCATCTTCCGCATAGCCGGCGGGTGCCACGGGACACAGGCAAGCTGTGTTCATCGTTCCCGAGCGATGTTTGCTGCCCCGGGTATGATGAACAACCGACGCCATGGAAAATAAACGATTTTTTAAAAATAAGCGACGTGTACACGACTCACGATTTGTGACCCATTTAGCGTCGCTCGGATGTCACATGAAACGATGTTGCAAACGATGCTGGATGTGCGTCATGAAAACTATGACCCCGACGATGCATCAGATAGATCGTCTCGTGTGATGCCCGCATAAGTCCAAGGCCAGTACCAGTTCTCCCTTTTGTTTGCGTTTCCTAGCCGTCTCTCTGCGCTGACTTTCTCCCTCCTGTCCTGCGCCTCCACATACAGTGCCCTGAGCCAGGGGCCTCGGACCAGCAATGGGACTTCTGCCTGCCTGGCTCCCTCTAGGGACCTTCAAAGGGATTTCTGCCTGCCTGGCTCCCTGATCCTCTGTGGCTCCCTTCCAGCGGATTTGTGTGCTGCTTGTGGCCCAAAGGTGTGTACAGCCACCCTGGCCTCCGGTGTTACTAGGAAGTCCTGAAGTATCGTCCTAGCCTAGGGATGGGGACCCCGTTTGCGACCAATCCCTTCACTTTGAACTACTGTCTATAAAACGTGACTATAGGGATATCTGACACAATTCCCCTAAGTCACTGGGATCCTTTCTTCTTTCTCCTCAGAGTTGAGCAGGACCCCTGGGGTTTTCACCCCTAGTCGGTCTCCTCCCTCCTCCCGACTGACTGACTCTGTCAACTGTCAACTTTTAAGCTTAACTACGCCCATTTTACCTCAGACTGCTCACCCACTAAGCTCCACCCCCTGGATGGTTTTAGAGACAGTGCACGGGGCTTAAGTGCCATAACCAGACTACTGGTCGCTAAGCATTAATGGGACCTGCCCTGGCCCTGATCTAATGTGTGAGCTAATAATTGGGTGTCTGCAGGTTATTGGTGTGTGAACCAATAGATGGCCTCTTTCTTACCCAGGATGGGGCACCACACCTCTGACTGAGGTGCAGTACCTCTGTGGCAATGGCAGCCTCAGGGGCGCCACAATAACAATTTTTATCGCTTTTTATTCAGATTCTCCAGTTGCAGAATGAACAAAAAAAGCATTTCACTTATTGTTTGCTTGTTTGTTTGCTTTTTGCGCAGTTCATTGTGCAATAAAAGTGATAAGACCGATTTATTCTTCTGGTCTCTGCAATTATAGCGATACTAGGCTTGTTTAGCTTTTTTATGCTTTGCTACTTTTACACAGTAAGAATGATATTTTGCAAAAATTTATTCTTTTTGCATCCCCTTATTCTTAGAGCTGTAAGGTTTTTTTTTTTTTTTGTTTTTTGTTTTTTTAGGAATGAGCCATTATAAGTCTTGCAATTTTATTTTACATATGACATATTGATCTCTTTTTTTACAGTTTTTTGTCATCATGATGATGTTTGCCATATAGAACAAATAACAACAGTTTTATAATTCGTGTTGTTTCAGACATGTCATTACCAAATATGTGTACTCTTTTGTTTCTTTATGTTCAATTCAATTCAAATGCTGCACTTTTAGTGGCAAAACAGGTTTTTGTGATTTTTGTGCACTTTTTGAGGTTTATTTTGCTTTTTTCCAACTTTTTTTTTACTGTTTTTCTAACTTTTTCACTTTTTTCCCACTGTGCAACAAGAGTATTTTTCATGCAACCGCACACCATGAGGCCGGCTTCTCACTTGCGATTTTCTCGCAGTAGTGCAATGCGAGAAATTCTCGCATTGCACTCGGACACATGTTTATCAATGAGGCAGCTCCCATCTACTATTTTTATCTCAGTCCAAATTGGACTGAGAAAAAAAATCGCAGCGTGCGGCGTTTTGGAGAGTTTCTCGCGCGAGTCTCTCCAATGCAACTCTATGGGAGCGGGTAAATAAACGGATGTCACACGGACCGGCACTCACACCATCCTAGTGACATTCGTTTTTCTAAATACATTTATCGCATGTTTTACAAAACACTGGAAATGATTGAGGTCTCACAATGTTGGTCAATCTCTATCTCTGCCAGTCGGTCTCTCTCTCTCGGTCTCTATTCTCTCTCTGTCGGTCTGTCGGTTGGTCTGTCTTTCTGTGGGTCTCTCTCTCTCTCTGTCCATGTCTGTCTATTCCTCTCTCCCCTCTCTCATACTCACCGATTCCCGATCACCGGCGTGGCGCTGCACGGCGTTCACACTGCTCCAGCAGCTTCTCCTCTTTTGAAAAAGCCGGCCGCTCATTATTCAATCTCGTATTCCCTGCTTTACCCGCCCACCGGCGCCTATGATTGGTTGCAGTCAGACACGCCCCCACGAAGAGTGACAGCTGTCTCACTGCAACCAATCACAGCAGCCGGTGGGCGTGTATATATCATACAGTAAAATAAATAAATAAATAATTAAAAAAAAACGGCGTGCGGTTCCCCTCAATTTTAATACCAGCCAGGGTAAAGCCACATGGCTGGATGCTGGTATTGTCAGGATGGGGAACCCCACGTTATGGGGAGCCCCCAAGTCTAACAATATCAGCCAGCAACCACCCTGAAAAGCCGCATCCATTAGATGCGACAGTCCCGGGACTGTACCGGACCATCCTGATTTGCCCTGGTGCGGTGGCAATCGAGGTAATAAGGAGTTAATGTTAATACAAACATTTCCATAGTTCCTACAAAAGGATGTCAAAAGACATTATAGACTACTCCAAAAGGACTACATGAACAGCAAAGAAAAAATGGAGTTTCCAAGTCCATTAAAAAATTGTAAATTTTATTTTATTTTATCACATAATAAATTAATTACAAAAGATCATATACAAAAATACATTACAGAAAAAAAGTGAGGCAAAAGAAGGGGAGGAAAATACCCCCGAGCAAGGTGATATGGCTACAATAACATGTGGGGGTTAAGTATTAACCTTTTCCAAGAAGGGTACAATCCAATTACAACTGCATTCCTATCAGCAGTGGATTAGTCACAATGGACATTAGTAAACTGCAGTTATTTGCTTACTAGTGATGAGCGAGCATGCTTGTCACTACTCGGTACTCGCACGAGTATCGCTGTACTCGGGCTGCTCGGCGGGGACCGAGTAATCTCGCGATACTCGTGCTGTACTCGTGGTCTTCATTTCTGCATGTTGGCGCTCTTTTGAGAGCCAGCCCTCATGCAGGGATTGGCTGGCAGACCACTGCAATGCCACAGCCCTGTTAGTTGTGGAATTGCAGTGATTGGCCGGCCTGCACAGCGTGACCGAGCCTTTATATCGGCCGGCGCGCTGTGCTCTGCTCACAACTATCCAGACAGTGAGTGCAGGGAGAGTGTCGCTGATTCAGGGAAAGTTTTGCGGCCCTTTATAGTTAGTTCCGGAGCAGGGCTGCAAACAGTGTGACCAGAAGTCCTTCTCAGGACTATTCTAGTTGTATACAGGCAGGCAGGGTATAGCCAGGTCGGAGTACAGTAGCAGAGTCCTTCTCAGGACTATTGTTGCTATATACAGGCAGGGTATAGCCAGGTCGGAATACAGGCTAGTGACCAGAAGAGTCCTTGTCAGGACTATTGTAGCAGTATACAGGCAGGCAGGCAGGGTATATAGCCATTCCTAGTGGTGACCGTATACCAGCCTTCATCATATCTGGGGCTGGTGTACACAGTGTAAAACAGTCCAGATAGTGTCAGACTTCTCAGTAATTGTCGCTCCTAAAAACCAGTTAGGTTCTTATTGCGTCCGTGCTTGCATTTAAAAACAGCACGTGTGTGGCAGTCAGTGGCAGCGTACAGGTGCGCGTTTTGCACAAACTATTATATAACGCACAAGTCTAGTGTATAATACACGTCAGTCAGCAGTGTCTGATAGTGTCAGACTTCTCAGTAATTGTCGCTCCTAAAAACCAGTTAGGTTCTTATTGCGTCCGTGCTTGCATTTAAAAACAGCACGTGTGTGGCAGTCGGTGGCAGGGGACAGGTGCGCGTTTTGCACAAACTATTATATAACGCACAAGTCTAGTGTATAATAATACACGTCAGTCAGCAGTGTCTGATAGTGTCAGACTTCTCAGTAATTGTCGCTCCTAAAAACCAGTTAGGTTCTTATTGCGTCCGTGGTTGCATTTAAAAACAGCACGTGTGTGGCAGTCGGTGACAGGGGACAGGTGCGCGTTTTGCACAAACTATTATATAACGCACAAGTCTAGTGTATAATAATACACGTCAGTCAGCAGTGTCTGATAGTGTCAGACTTCTCAGTAATTGTCGCTCCTAAAAACCAGTTAGGTTCTTATTGCGTCCGTGCTTGCATTTAAAAACAGCACGTGTGTGGCAGTCGGTGGCAGGGGACAGGTGCGCGTTTTGCACAAACTATTATATAACGCACAAGTCTAGTGTATAATAATACACGTCAGTCAGCAGTGTCTGATAGTGTCAGACTTCTCAGTAATTGTCGCTCCTAAAAACCAGTTAGGTTCTTATTGCGTCCGTGCTTGCATTTAAAAACAGCACGTGTGTGGCAGTCGGTGGCAGGGGACAGGTGCGCGTTTTGCACAAACTATTATATAACGCACAAGTCTAGTGTATAATACACGTCAGTCAGCAGTGTCTGATAGTGTCAGACTTCTCAGTAATTGTCGCTCCTAAAAACCAGTTAGGTTCTTATTGCGTCCGTGGTTGCATTTAAAAACAGCACGTGTGTGGCAGTCGGTGGCAGGGTACAGGTGCGCGTTTTGCACAAACTATTATATAACGCACAAGTCTAGTGTATAATACACGTCAGTCAGCAGTGTCTGATAGTGTCAGACTTCTCAGTAATTGTCGCTCCTAAAAACCAGTTAGGTTCTTATTGCGTCCGTGGTTGCATTTAAAAACAGCACGTGTGTGGCAGTCGGTGGCAGGGGACAGGTGCGCGTTTTGCACAAACTATTATATAACGCACAAGTCTAGTGTATAATACACGTCAGTCAGCAGTGTCTGATAGTGTCAGACTTCTCAGTAATTGTCGCTCCTAAAAAACAGTTAGGTTCTTATTGCGTCCGTGCTTGCATTTAAAAACAGCACGTGTGTGGCAGTCGGTGGCAGGGGACAGGTGCGCGTTTTGCACAAACTATTATATAACGCACAAGTCTAGTGTATAATACACGTCAGTCAGCAGTGTCTGATAGTGTCAGACTTCTCAGTAATTGTCGCTCCTAAAAACCAGTTAGGTTCTTATTGCGTCCGTGCTTGCATTTAAAAACAGCACGTGTGTGGCAGTCGGTGGCAGGGGACAGGTGCGCGTTTTGCACAAACTATTATATAACGCACAAGTCTAGTGTATAATAATACACGTCAGTCAGCAGTGTCTGATAGTGTCAGACTTCTCAGTAATTGTCGCTCCTAAAAACCAGTTAGGTTCTTATTGCGTCCGTGGTTGCATTTAAAAACAGCACGTGTGTGGCAGTCGGTGGCAGGGGACAGGTGCGCGTTTTGCACAAACTATTATATAACGCACAAGTCTAGTGTATAATACACGTCAGTCAGCAGTGTCTGATAGTGTAAGACTTCTCAGTAATTGTCGCTCCTAAAAACCAGTTAGGTTCTTATTGCGTCCGTGCTTGCATTTAAAAACAGCACGTGTGTGGCAGTCGGTGGCAGGGGACAGGTGCGCGTTTTGCACAAACTATTATATAACGCACAAGTCTAGTGTATAATACACGTCAGTCAGCAGTGTCTGATAGTGTCAGACTTCTCAGTAATTGTCGCTCCTAAAAACCAGTTAGGTTCTTATTGCGTCCGTGCTTGCATTTAAAAACAGCACGTGTGTGGCAGTCGGTGGCAGGGGACAGGTGCGCGTTTTGCACAAACTATTATATAACGCACAAGTCTAGTGTATAATAATACACGTCAGTCAGCAGTGTCTGATAGTGTCAGACTTCTCAGTAATTGTCGCTCCTAAAAACCAGTTAGGTTCTTATTGCGTCCGTGCTTGCATTTAAAAACAGCACGTGTGTGGCAGTCGGTGGCAGGGGACAGGTGCGCGTTTTGCACAAACTATTATATAACGCACAAGTCTAGTGTATAATACACGTCAGTCAGCAGTGTCTGATAGTGTCAGACTTCTCAGTAATTGTCGCTCCTAAAAACCAGTTAGGTTCTTATTGCGTCCGTGGTTGCATTTAAAAACAGCACGTGTGTGGCAGTCGGTGGCAGGGTACAGGTGCGCGTTTTGCACAAACTATTATATAACGCACAAGTCTAGTGTATAATACACGTCAGTCAGCAGTGTCTGATAGTGTCAGACTTCTCAGTAATTGTCGCTCCTAAAAACCAGTTAGGTTCTTATTGCGTCCGTGGTTGCATTTAAAAACAGCACGTGTGTGGCAGTCGGTGGCAGGGGACAGGTGCGCGTTTTGCACAAACTATTATATAACGCACAAGTCTAGTGTATAATACACGTCAGTCAGCAGTGTCTGATAGTGTCAGACTTCTCAGTAATTGTCGCTCCTAAAAACCAGTTAGGTTCTTATTGCGTCCGTGCTTGCATTTAAAAACAGCACGTGTGTGGCAGTCGGTGGCAGGGGACAGGTGCGCGTTTTGCACAAACTATTATATAACGCACAAGTCTAGTGTATAATAATACACGTCAGTCAGCAGTGTCTGATAGTGTCAGACTTCTCAGTAATTGTCGCTCCTAAAAACCAGTTAGGTTCTTATTGCGTCCGTGGTTGCATTTAAAAACAGCACGTGTGTGGCAGTCGGTGGCAGGGGACAGGTGCGCGTTTTGCACCAACTATTATATAACGCACAAGTCTAGTGTATAATACACGTCAGTCAGCAGTGTCTGATAGTGTCAGACTTCTCAGTAATTGTCGCTCCTAAAAACCAGTTAGGTTCTTATTGCGTCCGTGGTTGCATTTAAAAACAGCACGTGTGTGGCAGTCGGTGGCAGGGTACAGGTGCGCGTTTTGCACAAACTATTATATAACGCACAAGTCTAGTGTATAATACACGTCAGTCAGCAGTGTCTGATAGTGTCAGACTTCTCAGTAATTGTCGCTCCTAAAAACCAGTTAGGTTCTTATTGCGTCCGTGCTTGCATTTAAAAACAGCACCTGTGTGGCAGTCGGTGGCAGGGGACAGGTGCGCGTTTTGCACAAACTATTATATAACGCACAAGTCTAGTGTATAATACACGTCAGTCAGCAGTGTCTGATAGTGTCAGACTTCTCAGTAATTGTCGCTCCTAAAAACCAGTTAGGTTCTTATTGCGTCCGTGGTTGCATTTAAAAACAGCACGTGTGTGGCAGTCGGTGGCAGGGGACAGGTGCGCGTTTTGCACAAACTATTATATAACGCACAAGTCTAGTGTATAATAATACACGTCAGTCAGCAGTGTCTGATAGTGTCAGACTTCTCAGTAATTGTCGCTCCTAAAAACCAGTTAGGTTCTTATTGCGTCCGTGCTTGCATTTAAAAACAGCACGTGTGTGGCAGTCGGTGGCAGGGGACAGGTGCGCGTTTTGCACAAACTATTATATAACGCACAAGTCTAGTGTATAATAATACACGTCAGTCAGCAGTGTCTGATAGTGTCAGACTTCTCAGTAATTGTCGCTCCTAAAAACCAGTTAGGTTCTTATTGCGTCCGTGCTTGCATTTAAAAACAGCACGTGTGTGGCAGTCGGTGGCAGGGGACAGGTGCGCGTTTTGCACAAACTATTATATAACGCACAAGTCTAGTGTATAATACACGTCAGTCAGCAGTGTCTGATAGTGTCAGACTTCTCAGTAATTGTCGCTCCTAAAAACCAGTTAGGTTCTTATTGCGTCCGTGCTTGCATTTAAAAACAGCACGTGTGTGGCAGTCGGTGGCAGGGGACAGGTGCGCGTTTGGCACCAACTATTATATAACGCACAAGTCTAGTGTATAATACACGTCAGTCAGCAGTGTCTGATAGTGTCAGACTTCTCAGTAATTGTCGCTCCTAAAAACCAGTTAGGTTCTTATTGCGTCCGTGCTTGCATTTAAAAACAGCATGTGTGTGGCAGTCGGTGGCAGCGTCAGGCTCCATATTGTCCCTGGATAGAGACGTGCATGATGGCCTGTAAACATGAAGTGCCCATTGTAAGGAAGTGGGTCTATTGTAGTATAGCCCTTAGGCAGGGCAGCCAAAAATTGGGAGGCTCCACGTTGTCCCTGGATAGAGACGTGCATGAGGGCCTGTAAACCTGAAGTGCCCATTGGAAGGAAGTGGGTCTATTGTAGTATAGCCCTTAGGCAGGGCAGCCAAAAATTGGGAGGCTCCACGTTGTCCCTGGGTAGAGACGTGCATGAGGGCCTCAAAACATTGTTCCCATTGCAAAGGAGCGGGTCTCCTGTCGTTGTAATGTCCATTCTGCAAAGAATGGGCGAAAAAATTTACCACTGGGGGTATACCTGAAACAAAGGCCTAAGTATTGCAATTTGTAACGGTCATCATCATGGTGGCGCCTGAGGAAAAGGAGGAGCAGTCCAGCGATTATCCAAAGTCCAGAAGTGTGTACCCATGGGTGAGTGGAGGTACATGGCAAACTTTAAATTCCGCTTTCATTTGCTGGTGGTGTGGTGAAGTCTGGCACAATCCAACCCTTGTTCATCTTGATCAGAGTCAGCCTGTCAGCATTTTCAGTTGACAGGCGGGTGCGTTTATCTGTAATGATTCCACCTGCGGCACTAAAAACATGCTCTGACAAAACGCTAGCAGCATGGCAGGCCAGGACTTCCAAGGCGTAGAGAGCAAATTCATGTCACGTGTCCAGCTTGGATACCCAATAATTGTAAGGCACAGAGGAATGTCGGAGTACAGTTGTTCGATCTGCAAGGTACTCCTTCAGCATCTGGGCAAACTTAGGATTTCTTGTGGCACTACCCCGCACCTCAGGGGCTGTGGTACGTGAGGGGCTGAGAAAACTGTCCCACATCTTAAAGACTGTTCCCCTACCTCTGGCGGATTGGACTTGTGCCTCTCTCGGCTGTACGCCTCGGTTGTCCACTGATTCCTGACCTATGCCGCTAGCGTTTTGTGAGGGGAATGCTTTGCCTACTTCCGTGACTATGGCCTTCCGGAACTGCTGCATTTTGGTTGACCTCTCCTCCACGGGAATAAGAGACAAAAAGTTCTCCTTGTAGCGTGGGTCTAACAGTGTTACCAACCAGTAATGATTGTCGGCCAAGATGTTCTTAACGCGAGGGTCACGAGACAGGCAGCTTACCATAAAGTCAGCCATGTGTGCCAGACTCTTAACAGCCATCACTTCAGTATCCTGACCAACACGATGACTGAACATGCTGTCCTCCTCCTCCTCCTCCTCATCATCTACCCTGTCCTCTGGCCAGCCACGCTGAACCAAGGATATGACTGCATGTCATATCCTCAATTTGGCCAGAGAGTTGCTCCATGTCTTCATCCTCCTCCTCGTCATAGTCCTCCACTGCACGTTGTGATGAGACGAGGCTGGGCTGTGTGTTATCACCCACACCCACTACTGTTTCTTGCTCAAACTCATCGCGCTCCGCCTGCAATGCATCATGGTTGTTTTTTGAGCAGAGACCATTTTAGAAGGCAGAGAAGCGGTATGGTGACGCTAATAATGTCGTCATCGCCGCTCACCATCTTGGTGGAGTCCTCAAAGTTTTGGCGGATGGTGCATAGGTCGGACATCCATCTCCACTCCTCAGGTGTTATGTGTGGAGTTTGACCCATTTCCCGACGGCTTAGGTGATGCAGGTACTCAACAACTACCCTCTTCTGCTCACATATCCTGACCAACTTGTGCAGAGTTGAATTCCAACGCGTGGGGACATCACACACCAGTCTGTGTGACGGAAGATGCAAACGGCGTCTTAAGCCGGCAAGGCCGGCTGAAGCAGTAGGTGACTTTCGAAAATGTGCAGACAGGCGGCGAACTTTTACCAGCAGATCAGACAGCTCTGAGTATGACTTTAGAAACCGCTGAACCACGAGGTTGAGCACATGGGCCACGCATGGAACATGTGTCAGCTGGCCTCGCCTCAAAGCCGCCACCAGGTTCCGGCCATTGTCACACACGACCTTTCCTGGCTTTAGGTTCAGAGTTGTGAGCCAGTGATCTGCCTTCTGTTTCAGAGCTGTCCACACCTCTTCTGCATTGTGGGGTTTGTTGTCACCTATGCAGATTAGCTTCAGCACTGCCTGTTGCCGCTTCGCCGAGGCAGTGCTGCAGTGCTTCTGTGTCGCCCTGGACAAGCCAGGGGCCACAGAGCACAACACTTAAACACCCCACACTCCCTGCAGGCATATCATAGTCAAAACACAAAATCCTTGTTGCCTTCCCCAGGGGCTGTTGTCCACACCAGGGTGTGGAGCCAGGCGGTTGGTCTCCACCCACCGAGGAGGAGGGAAAACACAGGCAGTGAGAGTTAAGCTAAGGAAGTGGAAGGAGGAAAGTAGTAGAGAGGAGAAAAGTGACAGCAAAGAGCCTGAAGTTGGTCCGGGTGTGTGGCCCGGACAGGACAGCAAGGTTGGCAGGATGTGGTGACCGTCTGCAGTGGAGGCCGATTGGAGTCTGCCGTAAGGACCGTGGACGGGTGGTGACCCGGCCGTACCGGACCGGTATACAAAGAGAAGCCAGCACCATTGGCAGAGGACTTTCGGATCCCGGCAAGGCTTGGTGTCGCCGTGAATTTGCCAAATCCGTTAGTGAAGGGAACCTCAGGGTTTCCAAACAGCCAAGTCCAGATAGAAGGCAACCGTACAACCGTGAAGGGGAGACACAGCCACCGCCAAGGGCAACCGTCTCCCAGGGCCAGCGCCTGTGGGCAAAAGGGGCTCCTCCGGCCCATATCCAGGTCGGGGAGCGGGTTACCGTTGGGAAACCATCACTACCAACACTTAACTTAGGTGCAGGGAGAGACAGTCATCACTAACCTGCAGGGAGGAACAACCGCAGCCGTCCGAGTGACCCGTCCATCCAGCCACTTGTTTAACCGTGAACTGTGTCATCATCATTGGGCTGAGTGAGTACCTCCGTGCCATGCGGCACAGCGCTGCCCCTGCGACCCTGCACCTCATCAGGCCCCGCAACCCGCCTGTCATCCATGTCTACCCCATCACCAGGCCCCGGGACAACCAACCCCCCTACCCACGGAGGGGAGAAATAACAACAAAGCTGCTCCCTGTCACAGGCTCCCGGGATCCCCGTCCAGAGCATCGGTGGTGTCCACACAATCACCACAACCGTGGGTGGCGTCACGGACAATATCCCCAAAACCCAAACCACCCCTTTTCACTCACGGGCGAGTAGCGCCGCTCGAGTCCCCGGGATCCGGCCATCGCTCGAGCCAACGAGCAGCAGCAGCCGTAGAGCAGCGTCAGCCGGACCCGAGCAGTGGGAGAGCGCACCGTCCCCTCCTCCACCCGCGACACTTCCAGCTTGGGACTGGTGTGGAGGGTAAAGTGGATCAGGATGCGCAGGAGGAGGAGGAGGCTGAGGAGCATGACATTCCGGAGCTGTAGAGTGTGTGTGAAACCCTGACTGAGGTAGGGCCTGCAAAACTTGGTGTGTGAAGGACGTGTTCCGTCCCTCGCTCAGACTGGGTCCCAGCTTGCACAATATTAACCCAGTGTGACGTCAACGAGATGTAGCGGCCTTGCCCACATGCACTTGTCCACGTGTCTGTGGTTAGGTGGACTTTGGCTGAAACAGCGTTGTTCAGGGCACGTGTGATGTTTTGTGACACGTGGTTATGCAATGCGGGGACGGCACACCGGGAGAAATAGTGGCGGCTGTGGACCGAGTAACGTGGGACAGCTGCCACCATCAGGTCACGGAATGCTTCTGTCTCAACCAGCCTAAAAGGCAACATTTCCAGCGCAAGCAGTCGCGAAATGTTAGCATTTAGAACTGTGGCATGTGGGGTGTTGGCAGTGTATTTGCGCCTGCGTTCAAAGGTTTGCTGAATGGATAACTGAACGTTGCGCTGGGACAAGGACGTGCTTGATGATGGTGTTCTTTCTGCGTAGGCAACTGCAGGTGCAGGAGTGGAGGAGGCTTGTTCGCAGGCAGCATGGACAGGGGATTGGCTCGCATGCACAACCAGCGAAGACGTAGCAGTGACATCAGCAAGCACTGCTCCTGGACTCTGTTGTACTTCCCACAAAGTCGGGTGTTTGGCTGACATGTGCCTGATCATGCTGCTGGTGGTCAGGCTGCTAGTTTTGGTACCCCTGCTGATGCTGGCATGGCAGGTGTTGCAAATGGCCTTTTTAGAATCATCTGGAGCCAACTTAAAAAACTGCCAGTGTCAGAGTTCCGGGTTTTCCAGTTTTCTTTTGAAAGAGCTTGCCCTTTGTTTCGTTTATGTACATATTTGCTGGTTGCATATTATAAACGTCTTGCACCAAGAACTCGTCTCTGGTTGTCATTGCCCTAACGCAATCAAAATCCTCAATACATACAATAGTATTACAGCCAGACTCGGGAAGACCTAACATTTGTACAGGCACCTTGTGTCGTGTTGTTCCGGGGAACAGTTGCCTGACGTCTGCCTGGGGCCACCACTCTGCTTCTTACTGCCTGTTGTGATGCTACGCCTCCCTCCCCCTGTGCACTGCTGTCCTCGCTCTGCATATCCTCCTGCCAGGTTGGGTCATTTACTGGATCATCCACCACGTCGTCTTCCTCTTCCGCACCCTGCTCCTCCTCCTTACTTCCTGACAATTGTGTCTCATCATCGTCCACCCCTTGTTGAGACACGTTGCCAACTTCGTGAGAACGTGGCTGCTCAAATATTTGGGCATCTGTACATACAATCTCGTCATGGCCCACTTCAACGGGAGCTGGCGAGAGGCCAGAATTTGTGAATGGAAACGTGAACGAACAGCTCTTCCGAGTGTCCAAGTGTGGGATCAGTAATGTCCGTGGACGTGTACTCGGCCTGGTGGTAGGAAGGAGGATCAGGTTCTGAAATGTGCGGTGCAGTATCACGGCTACTGACACTTGACCATGTGGAAGACAGAGTGTTTGTGGTGGTGCCAATCTGATTGGAAGCATTATCCGCTATCCAACTAACAACCTGTTGACACTGGTCTTGGTTCAAGAGCGGTGTACTGCTGCGGTCCCCAAGAATTTGGGACAGGACGTGCGAGCGACTAGATGTGGCCCTTTGTTGTGGCGAAATTAGAGCTTGCACACAACCTCGGTCTCTGCCTGCACCACCATCACGTCCACTTCCTTGTTCGTTGACAACGCCCTTGCGCATTTTGCAATGCTGTGCTGATGTGTATTCACTAGACTTGTGCGTTATATCCAAGTTTTTGCAAAACTCACACAAGTGCAGCGGAAAGCTGCCACCAACAGGCACACACGTGCGGTTTTTAAATGCAAGCACGGAGGCACTAAGAACCTAACAGGTCTCTATCCAGGGACAACGTGGAGCCTCCCAATTTTTGGCTGCCCTGCCTAAGGGCTATACTATAATACACCCACTTCCTTCCAATGGGCACTTCAGGTTTACAGGCCCTCATGCACGTCTCTATCCAGGGACAACGTGGAGCCTCCCAATTTTTGGCTGCCCTGCCTAAGGGCTATACTATAATACACCCACTTCCTTCCAATGGGCACTTCAGGTTTACAGGCCCTCATGCACGTCTCTATCCAGGGACAACGTGGAGCCTCCCAATTTTTGGCTGCCCTGCCTAAGGGCTATACTATAATACACCCACTTCCTTCCAATGGGCACTTCAGGTTTACAGGCCCTCATGCACGTCTCTATCCAGGGACAACGTGGAGCCTCCCAATATTTGGCTGCCCTGACTAAGGGCTATACTATAATACACCCACTTCCTTCCAATGGGCACTTCAGGTTTACAGGCCCTCATGCACGTCTCTATCCAGGGACAACGTGGAGCCTCCCAATTTTTGGCTGCCCTGCCTAAGGGCTATACTATAATACACCCACTTCCTTACAATGGGCACTTCAGGTTTACAGGCCCTCATGCACGTCTCTATCCAGGGACAACGTGGAGCCTCCCAATTTTTGGCTGCCCTGCCTAAGGGCTATACTATAATACACCCACTTCCTTCCAATGGGCACTTCAGGTTTACAGGCCCTCATGCACGTCTCTATCCAGGGACAACGTGGAGCCTCCCAATTTTTGGCTGCCCTGCCTAAGGGCTATACTATAATACACCCACTTCCTTACAATGGGCACTTCAGGTTTACAGGCCCTCATGCACGTCTCTATCCAGGGACAACGTGGAGCCTCCCAATTTTTGGCTGCCCTGCCTAAGGGCTATACTATAATACACCCACTTCCTTCCAATGGGCACTTCAGGTTTACAGGCCCTCATGCACGTCTCTATCCAGGGACAACGTGGAGCCTCCCAATTTTTGGCTGCCCTGCCTAAGGGCTATACTATAATACACCCACTTCCTTACAATGGGCACTTCAGGTTTACAGGCCCTCATGCACGTCTCTATCCAGGGACAACGTGGAGCCTCCCAATTTTTGGCTGCCCTGCCTAAGGGCTATACTATAATACACCCACTTCCTTCCAATGGGCACTTCAGGTTTACAGGCCCTCATGCACGTCTCTATCCAGGGACAACGTGGAGCCTCCCAATTTTTGGCTGCCCTGCCTAAGGGCTATACTATAATACACCCACTTCCTTCCAATGGGCACTTCAGGTTTACAGGCCCTCATGCACGTCTCTATCCAGGGACAACGTGGAGCCTCCCAATTTTTGGCTGCCCTGCCTAAGGGCTATACTATAATACACCCACTTCCTTCCAATGGGCACTTCAGGTTTACAGGCCCTCATGCACGTCTCTATCCAGGGACAACGTGGAGCCTCCCAATTTTTGGCTGCCCTGCCTAAGGGCTATACTACAATAGACCCACTTCCTTACAATGGGCACTTCAGGTTTACAGGCCCTCATGCACGTCTCTATCCAGGGACAATGTGGAGCCTCCCAATTTTTGGCTGCCCTGCCTAAGGGCTATACTATAATACACCCACTTCCTTCCAATGGGCACTTCAGGTTTACAGGCCCTCATGCACGTCTCTATCCAGGGACAACGTGGAGCCTCCCAATTTTTGGCTGCCCTGCCTAAGGGCTATACTACAATAGACCCACTTCCTTACAATGGGCACTTCAGGTTTACAGGCCCTCATGCACGTCTCTATCCAGGGACAATGTGGAGCCTCCCAATTTTTGGCTGCCCTGCCTAAGGGCTATACTATAATACACCCACTTCCTGACAATGGACACTTAATGTTTTGAGGCCCTCATGCACGTCTGTATGCAGGGGCATTGGTGAACCTCACAATTTTGGACTGCCCTGGCAAAGGAAAATGCTACAAAGACTCACTTCCTCAAAATGGGCACATTAGACTCAAGAGGCCTTCATGTACGTCTCTTCTCAGGGACATCGGAGTGCCACACAATGTTTTCACGTAAAATCTTTCATGTATTAATCTCAAAAAGTAACATACACCAGCTCTATCTCACTATTGGGTATGTGCCCTTAACATTTCCGCCATGAAAAATCATTTTGGGGTCATTTTGGAAGGTTTTCTGGTGAGTCCGTAAAAATGGCGTAAAACGCGGACAAAATTGTTCACAGCTGTGACTTTTCAGTGATAAATGCTTCAAGGGGTCTTCCCCATGCTGTTGCCATGTCATTTGAGCACTCTTCTGAGACTTTTGTGCCATTTTTAGGGTTTCTCCATGCTGCCGGGGGGTCATTTCACAAAAATACTCGGGTCTCCCATAGGATAACATTGGGCTCGTTGCTCGGCCCGAGTACACGAGTATCTTGGGAGGCTCGGCCCGAGCTTCGAGCACCCGAGCTTTTTAGTACTCGCTCATCACTATTGCTTACCCATTTAAATTCACAGTTATCCCCACAGGAGGTTGATGTGCCCACCAGAGTATAATAGAACCCTCCAAACGCGCGTTTTCGCGTCAGTGTACTTTACTGCTTCATCAGGGAAGGCATCCTGATGAAGCAGTAAAGTACACTGACGCGAAAACGCGTGTTTGGAGGGTTCTATTATACTCTGGTGGGCACATCAACCTCCTGTGGGGATAACTGTGAATTTAAATGGGTAAGCAAATAACTGCAGTTTACTAAAGTCCATTGTGACTAATCCACTGCTGATAGGAATGCAGTTGTAATTGGATTGTACCCTTCTTGGAAAAGGTTAATACTTAACCCCCACATGTTATTGTAGCCATATCACCTTGCTCGGGGGTATTTTCCTCCCCTTCTTTTGCCTCACTTTTTTTCTGTAATGTATTTTTGTATATGATCTTTTGTAATTAATTTATTATGTGATAAAATAAAATAAAATTTACAATTTTTTAATGGACTTGGAAACTCCATTTTTTCTTTGCTGTTCAATAAGGAGTTAATGGCAGCAGCCCATAGCTGCCACTAAGTCCTAGATTAATCATGGCAGGCGTCTCCCCGAGATACCTTCCATTATTAACCTGTAAGAATTAGAAAATGAAGACATACACCAAAAAATCCTTTATTTGAAATAAATAACCAAAGAAAAAAACATCTTTCACCACTTTATTCAAGTCCCCAAATACCCTTCCATGTCCGACGTAATCTACAGAGGTCCCTCGACACTGTCAGCTCTGCTACATCAGAAGCTGACAGAGAGCGGTCACAGACCACAACTGCTCTCTGTGAGCTCCCCGCAGCGACTGAAGTGAGTCACGCTATCAGCGATGACGTCACTCAGGTTACCCGCAGCCACAGATCTTAGAGCGAGGACTTCTGCTGTGGCCGCGGGTAACCTCAATGACGGCACCGCTGATCGCGCGGCTCACTGCGGTCACTCAGGGGATTTGCAGTCACCGGTGAGACCTTCACAGGTGACCAAAAATCATGCCATGCCACACAGCCAGAGCCGCGGGATGACAATGAAGTCGGGTGAAGTTCATCCGACTTCATTCTGATCGTGCGGCTCTGTCTGTGTCTGCTGTCATCTGCCATTCAGCTCTGCTACATGGTTCTGTCTGTGGCTGGTGTCAGCAGCCATGTAGCAGAGCTGAATGGCAGATGACAGCTGCTGAGAAAAAAAACGGATCCCATAAACATCAAACACGCATTGCACACGCACTGCAATCACGAGAAAAATCCCAGGATCGCAGTGCAGTTGCATTGCACACTGATCTAACGTGAACTAAAATCGTCCGACTTTATTTCATGCAACTCGGACCGATTTTACACGCATAAGTGTGTTTCCAGCCTGAGACTCCCACCACCATGATGGACTGTAGGCAAGACACACTTGTCTTTGTACTCTTCACCTGGTTGCCGCCACACATGGTTGACACCATCTGAACCAAATAAGTTTATCTTGGTCTCATCAGACCACAGGACATGGTTCCAGTAATCCATGTCCTTCAGCAAACTGTTTACGGGCTTTTTTGTGCATCATCGTTAGAAAAGCTTTCATTCTGGGACGACAGCCATGCAGACCAATGTGATGCAGTGTGCGGCGTATGCTCTGAGCACTGAAAGGCTGACCCTTCACCCCTGTAACCTCTGCAGCAATGCTGGCAGCACTCGTATGTCTATTTTGAGATGACAACCTCTGGATATGACACTGAGCATATGCAATCAATTTCTTTGTTCAACCCTGGCGAGGCCTGTTCTGAGTGGGACCTGTCTTGTTAAAAAACTGTATGGTCTACTATTGGCAACCATGCTGCAGCTCAGATTCAAGGTGTTCAAAATCTTGTTATAGCCTAGGTCATCATTATGTAGAGCAACGATTCTTTTTTTAATATCCTAAGAGAATTTTTTTCCATGAGGTGCCATGTTGAACTTCCAGTAACCAGTATGAGAGTGTGAGCGATAACACCAAATTTAACACACCTGATTCACACATTCACACCTTTGAGCTTGTAACACTAATGAGGCATATGACATTGGGGAGGGAATTTGGCTAATTGGGCACAATTTAGTCATTTTCACTTAGTGGTATAGTCACTTCTCTTGTCAGCAGTTTAGATATTAATGGCAGTTTGTTGAGTATTTAGAGGGCTCAACAAAGTTACACTGCTATACAAAGTGTACACTGACTATTTATATTGTAATAAAGTTTCATATTGTCAGTGCTGTCCCATGAAAAGATATAATAAAACATTTTCAAAAATGTGAGAGCTGTACTCACTTTTATGATTTTTTTAATATATATATATATATATATAAATTGTCTCTCCAGTAAAGGAGACAAACTCTAGCACAGCGCCACCTATTGGAAGTAGCGATCCTAAAAGTCACAAGTGGATTTTCAACAATCCATTGCAATATGACTCAGGATATATAAGCCAGATCAGAATCCCAATTTGCAGACACGGTGTTTCGGGGTGCTTGCCCCTCGTCAGTGCAAAGTATGGGGGTGTCTGATCTGGCTCATGAGAAAGCTATGTGGGGACCACGGGGGAACACTATTCTCCTTAAGGAGACTTTGCAAGCCAGTCTGGCTGCCAGGTAAGGGGACTTATAGCTGCAATGCCCCTCTGGGAAATATTCAAATTGTCTCTCCAGTAAAGGAGACAAACTCTAGCACAGCGCCACCTATTGGAAGTAGCGATCCTAAAAGTCACAAGTGGATTTTCAACAATCCATTGCAATATGACTCAGGATATATAAGCCAGATCAGAATCCCAATTTGCAGACACGGTGTTTCGGGGTGCTTGCCCCTCGTCAGTGCAAAGTATGGGGGTGTCTGATCTGGCTCATGAGAAAGCTATGTGGGGACCACGGGGGAACACTATTCTCCTTAAGGAGACTTTGCAAGCCAGTCTGGCTGCCAGGTAAGGGGACTTATAGCTGCAATGCCCCTCTGGGAAATATTCAAATTGTCTCTCCAGTAAAGGAGACAAACTCTAGCACAGCGCCACCTATTGGAAGTAGCGATCCTAAAAGTCACAAGTGGATTTTCAACAATCCATTGCAATATGACTCAGGATATATAAGCCAGATCAGAATCCCAATTTGCAGACACGGTGTTTCGGGGTGCTTGCCCCTCGTCAGTGCAAAGTATGGGGGTGTCTGATCTGGCTCATGAGAAAGCTATGTGGGGACCACGGGGGAACACTATTCTCCTTAAGGAGACTTTGCAAGCCAGTCTGGCTGCCAGGTAAGGGGACTTATAGCTGCAATGCCCCTCTGGGAAATATTCAAATTGTCTCTCCAGTAAAGGAGACAAACTCTAGCACAGCGCCACCTATTGGAAGTAGCGATCCTAAAAGTCACAAGTGGATTTTCAACAATCCATTGCAATATGACTCAGGATATATAAGCCAGATCAGAATCCCAATTTGCAGACACGGTGTTTCGGGGTGCTTGCCCCTCGTCAGTGCAAAGTATGGGGGTGTCTGATCTGGCTCATGAGAAAGCTATGTGGGGACCACGGGGGAACACTATTCTCCTTAAGGAGACTTTGCAAGCCAGTCTGGCTGCCAGGTAAGGGGACTTATAGCTGCAATGCCCCTCTGGGAAATATTCAAATTGTCTCTCCAGTAAAGGAGACAAACTCTAGCACAGCGCCACCTATTGGAAGTAGCGATCCTAAAAGTCACAAGTGGATTTTCAACAATCCATTGCAATATGACTCAGGATATATAAGCCAGATCAGAATCCCAATTTGCAGACACGGTGTTTCGGGGTGCTTGCCCCTCGTCAGTGCAAAGTATGGGGGTGTCTGATCTGGCTCATGAGAAAGCTATGTGGGGACCACGGGGGAACACTATTCTCCTTAAGGAGACTTTGCAAGCCAGTCTGGCTGCCAGGTAAGGGGACTTATAGCTGCAATGCCCCTCTGGGAAATATTCAAATTGTCTCTCCAGTAAAGGAGACAAACTCTAGCACAGCGCCACCTATTGGAAGTAGCGATCCTAAAAGTCACAAGTGGATTTTCAACAATCCATTGCAATATGACTCAGGATATATAAGCCAGATCAGAATCCCAATTTGCAGACACGGTGTTTCGGGGTGCTTGCCCCTCGTCAGTGCAAAGTATGGGGGGTGTCTGATCTGGCTCATGAGAAAGCTATGTGGGGACCACGGGGGAACACTATTCTCCTTAAGGAGACTTTGCAAGCCAGTCTGGCTGCCAGGTAAGGGGACTTATAGCTGCAATGCCCCTCTGGGAAATATTCAAATTGTCTCTCCAGTAAAGGAGACAAACTCTAGCACAGCGCCACCTATTGGAAGTAGCGATCCTAAAAGTCACAAGTGGATTTTCAACAATCCATTGCAATATGACTCAGGATATATAAGCCAGATCAGAATCCCAATTTGCAGACACGGTGTTTCGGGGTGCTTTCCCCTCGTCAGTGCAAAGTATGGGGGTGTCTGATCTGGCTCATGAGAAAGCTATGTGGGGACCACGGGGGAACACTATTCTCCTTAAGGAGACTTTGCAAGCCAGTCTGGCTGCCAGGTAAGGGGACTTATAGCTGCAATGCCCCTCTGGGAAATATTCAAATTGTCTCTCCAGTAAAGGAGACAAACTCTAGCACAGCGCCACCTATTGGAAGTAGCGATCCTAAAAGTCACAAGTGGATTTTCAACAATCCATTGCAATATGACTCAGGATATATAAGCCAGATCAGAATCCCAATTTGCAGACACGGTGTTTCGGGGTGCTTGCCCCTCGTCAGTGCAAAGTATGGGGGTGTCTGATCTGGCTCATGAGAAAGCTATGTGGGGACCACGGGGGAACACTATTCTCCTTAAGGAGACTTTGCAAGCCAGTCTGGCTGCCAGGTAAGGGGACTTATAGCTGCAATGCCCCTCTGGGAAATATTCAAATTGTCTCTCCAGTAAAGGAGACAAACTCTAGCACAGCGCCACCTATTGGAAGTAGCGATCCTAAAAGTCACAAGTGGATTTTCAACAATCCATTGCAATATGACTCAGGATATATAAGCCAGATCAGAATCCCAATTTGCAGACACGGTGTTTCGGGGTGCTTGCCCCTCGTCAGTGCAAAGTATGGGGGTGTCTGATCTGGCTCATGAGAAAGCTATGTGGGGACCACGGGGGAACACTATTCTCCTTAAGGAGACTTTGCAAGCCAGTCTGGCTGCCAGGTAAGGGGACTTATAGCTGCAATGCCCCTCTGGGAAATATTCAAATTGTCTCTCCAGTAAAGGAGACAAACTCTAGCACAGCGCCACCTATTGGAAGTAGCGATCCTAAAAGTCACAAGTGGATTTTCAACAATCCATTGCAATATGACTCAGGATATATAAGCCAGATCAGAATCCCAATTTGCAGACACGGTGTTTCGGGGTGCTTGCCCCTCGTCAGTGCAAAGTATGGGGGTGTCTGATCTGGCTCATGAGAAAGCTATGTGGGGACCACGGGGGAACACTATTCTCCTTAAGGAGACTTTGCAAGCCAGTCTGGCTGCCAGGTAAGGGGACTTATAGCTGCAATGCCCCTCTGGGAAATATTCAAATTGTCTCTCCAGTAAAGGAGACAAACTCTAGCACAGCGCCACCTATTGGAAGTAGCGATCCTAAAAGTCACAAGTGGATTTTCAACAATCCATTGCAATATGACTCAGGATATATAAGCCAGATCAGAATCCCAATTTGCAGACACGGTGTTTTGGGGTGCTTGCCCCTCGTCAGTGCAAAGTATGGGGGTGTCTGATCTGGCTCATGAGAAAGCTATGTGGGGACCACGGGGGAACACTATTCTCCTTAAGGAGACTTTGCAAGCCAGTCTGGCTGCCAGGTAAGGGGACTTATAGCTGCAATGCCCCTCTGGGAAATATTCAAATTGTCTCTCCAGTAAAGGAGACAAACTCTAGCACAGCGCCACCTATTGGAAGTAGCGATCCTAAAAGTCACAAGTGGATTTTCAACAATCCATTGCAATATGACTCAGGATATATAAGCCAGATCAGAATCCCAATTTGCAGACACGGTGTTTCGGGGTGCTTGCCCCTCGTCAGTGCAAAGTATGGGGGTGTCTGATCTGGCTCATGAGAAAGCTATGTGGGGACCACGGGGGAACACTATTCTCCTTAAGGAGACTTTGCAAGCCAGTCTGGCTGCCAGGTAAGGGGACTTATAGCTGCAATGCCCCTCTGGGAAATATTCAAATTGTCTCTCCAGTAAAGGAGACAAACTCTAGCACAGCGCCACCTATTGGAAGTAGCGATCCTAAAAGTCACAAGTGGATTTTCAACAATCCATTGCAATATGACTCAGGATATATAAGCCAGATCAGAATCCCAATTTGCAGACACGGTGTTTCGGGGTGCTTGCCCCTCGTCAGTGCAAAGTATGGGGGTGTCTGATCTGGCTCATGAGGAAGCTATGTATAATATCCTCCCGCACACACACTGCCTCTCTGTATATCGCCCTCACACACTACCCATTTGTATATCACCCCCCACACACTATCCCTCTATATACTATCTCCCCACACACTCACACACTGACCCAATGTATAAGATCTTCCTGGTACATATGTCCCCATCCTGGACCCTTTCTGGTATGTATGTCCCTCTCCTGGCCCCATCTTGGTATACATGTCCCCATCCTAGTTTATTTGTCCCTTTCCTAGCATATATGTCCTCCTCCTATATATGACCCTGACTTGGGCCACTCCTGGTATATATGTTCCCATCCTAGTATATATGAGCCATCCTGGGTCCCTCCTAATATATATATATATATATATATATATATATATATATCACCTTCCTGGTATATACATTATGTGTCCCCATCCTGGTTTCTATCCCCTTCCTGGGCCTAGCCTGGCATATTTGTGTGCCGCAAAATAAACCAAAACATTTTACTTAAAATCCCTGGATCCCATGTTGCGCGGCAACCTTTCTGAGCCGCAATGCATTTCAGCTGCATGTGGGCTTTCCGACACACATCCAGCTGAAGTAAGTCAGGAGTCGGTGGGCCTCCACCACCCCCAACGACCCTCCCGCTCTTGTCTTTGGCTCCCAGAGTGGTTAACTGTCCCCACCAGCTGCTGAGTCAGTGCCACCTCCGTGGCTCTGCTTTCCTGCAGCAGTGTGATGAGGTCGCAGAGTGATGACCTCATCACGCTGCTGCATGGATGACATGCTGGTGCTCTGCTCTGCCCCACTGAACCTGCCTTCAGAATCAACACATAGCTAATTTGCATGCCCCGTCCCTTCACATGCAAATTAGCCAGTGTAGTGGCAGAAGCGACACTGCTGGGACCCTCTGCTGCGGCTGTGACTGGGGGACGGTAAAAAGGGGACCCAGTCGGCCCGGGGTCTAAAAAAAGCTAAGTAATTACCCCAGGCCTGGTCAGGCCCCCCTCATCACCAGGCTTTATGCACCTGTCATGGTCGTAATACCCTGACTGTGGCCCTGGCTTCAGAACTACTGTAGGAGTACAACACATTCCAATTTTGGCCTTTTTCTGTCCCTATGTGGAAGAGCTGTTTGCTATGACCTCCTATAACTACACACTATGAAAAATAAAAAAATAGTGCTGCTTGCTTAGTCCTCATCTTTTGTACTGGCAGTAATATTCCCCCGTGATTTCCTGCACTTGGCCAATGTGATGAGATAGTTGCAGTGCATTATGGGAAAGCCACATCTGACATCAGTGGCCTGCTCTGACTCCTCAGAAGTGTGTGAAATTACCATTTTTTTGACAATCTGCCTGATTGAAAAAACTCAATGTTTGAATTCATAGGAATCTGAGATTATCAGGAAATTCAAAGTCGCTTATGCGCAGATCAATTCGATCATATCTATAAACCACCCTGAATCTAACATTGCAAAGAAGCCTTTGCTTTAAATTCCCAACTAGTTATTTCCCAGTAGGATTATGACAAATAATTCAGAGGTGTTACATGAAGTTAAAAGAAGGGGTATTGTAGCTCAGCTCTACTAACCTGAATACGAGTCTACGCATCTCAGGAACGGAGCTGTTTGAGAAATAAGGAATCTGCGATGACAGAATTCTTTATAAGGTCCACCACATCCAGCATATCTATCAAATAAAATAGTTTCTTCTCTGAGACAAGAGTCAGTAGCAGCTTAGAGGCATCTGTGGAGTTTACTCTCTTGTAGATTTATGCGCCTCTTATCTGTCTACGCATCTTAGGCCAAAAAATATATTAAGAGGAACTAAAAGATTATAAAGAAAATATTTTTTGGAAACAACAATATTTATGCAGGCAGAGAATGGATAGAGCTAGTATTTGTCTCTGCACTATGCTGACTACAATGTTTCACCTATTTCCTTACAATCCTGTAAGTCTTCTCCATCACATGCACCATCCTCTCTCCACTTTCCAATATATACTAAGTGATTGTATTTACAAGTATGATAATTGCCTTATAATAAATGTCCAGATGCTTCCTAGTATAAGCTATGATTATTTTGTCTGTCTATGTGAACCAGTTAACCTTTTACTTATATGCCACAACAATGGCATGCAGCCATTTACATGGCATATGAGATTGTAAATAATGAGTTTCAAGTGTTTAATTGACATATTAATGATTACCTACCATGCTAACATTAGCTGGTGGGTTGTCCTACGTATAGAAACATGTTGGGTTCCCATCAGCTCTATGAATTCAGCTTTTTTGTTTATGTATTAGGAACAGAATAATGGAATTGAAAGCCGACAGAGATCTTTTACATAACGAACCTTGCAGACACCATAAATACCCTATTGACTTATGGGGTCAGGTTTCTGTTGGGTGTCTGTCACTTTACAGAAATTGTTTAAAAGAACTCAGTGGTTGATACCTTTTAATTGCTAACTGAAAAGATGGTAATAATAGCAAGCTTTCGAGACTGCTCAGGTCTCTTCATCAGGCATGGTATAACACAAAATCTGAAGAGTCACATATTTATACACAACAGGACATACAGTAGAATGGAGCAGTAAATAATGCAAGTGAAGTGAAGCAGAACTATCAGTATGGGAAAGGGAAAGACAGTTGTGGCAGTAAATATTGCAGCAGTTCATAGATAAGGAGTGTGAAAGTTTTATTGACCTCTGATTGAGGTCAGCTGCAGAGTTGTGATGCCCCCAGATAGTCTGAGGAGAACATTTTTTTAATTGATGTAAAAAGACAGAAATCCATGTGACACATTAAATTCTACTCTGAATGTGTCAAAGGTCAGCAGAAGTTTGTATTCCCAGACTCTCCTGTCTCTCTGGCATTTGAAATTTCCTTTCAATACCAGCAATTTCATGTCCATGATGCTGTGGTCTGAGTTACAAAAATGTTTGGCCACAGGTAGATTTATTCTTTTTTCTCTAATTGTGTGGCGATGAGAATTCATCCCTGTTCTGAGCAGCAATAGTACAGTGTATTAAGGGAGTATCCAACTAAGATGTAAACAGCGCCTAATGATTTTACAAATTCCTTCCCAAAGGAGACCAAATCTGAATTAAGAAGAGAAGATTGAAATTTATTCTAGCAACACTGAGGAATTAATGATTGGGGTCTGTCCTTTAGCACATTGTGGCAGGTAAAATCTTTCCCGAACCTTTCCAATACAACTCCTTTATGTAAATTGGGGAAAATAAGTATTTGATACAGTGCTGATTTTGTAAGTTTTCCCACCTACAAAGAATGGAAAGGTCTGTAATTTGTATAGTAGGTACACTTCAACTGTGACAGACAGAATCCCCCAAAGATTTCAGAATATCACATTGTATAATTTTTTTAAATAATTAATTTGCATTTTATTGCATGATATAGTAATAGAAAAAAAGAACTTAATATTTGGTACAGAAACCTTTGTTTGCAATTACAGAGGTCAGACGTTTCCTCTACTTCTTGACCAAGTTTGCACACACTGCAGCAAGTATTTTGACTCATGTGTCGCCAGGGGTTAAGGGGATACCCAGAACCGGGCCAAGGGGTTGCTTCTGGAAAGGGGATCATGGTGTCGTGACCCGGTCTGTGCTTCCTGGTTCCACAATAAAAAGGGGGGGTTATGTTCGTGACGCCACCCATGGAATGTGATCAGAGATGACCACTGCTGCTACAGAACCTCCGGGGCTGATGAAAGGCAGCTTGAGATGGGACGGCTCCCCACGGGTAGAGCCTTTTCCCCAGTGCAGTGTGATAGTCTATGGGGGGAGTGCAGGATATGAGCACAATAAACAGGCAGACTCACGGTTTTGCAGTTTCTTTGTCTTTTACTGATGATGGTATTCAGCAGAGTACTGTCCACGGAGTCTGTGAGGGGTTCAGGGTTTCTCCCACCCAGCCGGGCCGTTTTGGCTTCCTTGCCTGCACTGTGTGTCTGTGGCCCTGCTGCTGTGTGAACTATGCAGCCGGCTCTGCTCTGCTCCTAGGTACCGACCTGACAGGCAACTCGAGTCCTTACTTGTATGTTCCTGAACTCTGCGTTTGTTGCTGTGTCTGTGGTACAGATAGAGAATGTGGAATCCTCACTTCTCTGGTGTTAACTGTACAGTATGTAACCTGCAGTCTCGGATCCAGCATCCGTTCTGTGTGCTCCACTGGGGTGAGCTCTGCAATACTCTGTCCCCCAGAGTGTGTAAAATGTCTCCTTCCCTCAGACCCTCAGCTAGGCCTGGAATTGGTCAGTGGATCCTGAGGTGAGCTAAAGCCAGCTTCCAACCTGCAGAGATCCTTTCTCCTCAGTTCTCTGCACTGAACTGCACTCTCTGCACAAACAAACTGAAACTACTGACCATTTCCTTCCCCCACCAGAATATACAGGGAAGCAGCTTGGTCTCCCCCTTCTGGCCAGGAGGTCTTGGTGTTGTGTGTGGGGAGTTAACCCTTTGTGTTGTTACTGTGGCAACCCTGGGGTGCCACATTCACTTCTCCATACAGATCTTCTCCAGATCTTTCAGGTTTCGAGCTGTTACTAGGCAACATTGAGTTGTAGCTCCCTTCTAAAGATTTTCTATTGGGTTCAGGTGTGCAGACTGGCTAGGCCAGTCCAGGAGACTGAAATGCTTCTCCTTAGTTGCTCTGGCTTTAGGTTTCAGATAATTGTCAAGCTGGAAGACCCAGCCACGACCTACGACCAGCTCCTTGAAAGATTTTACTGAGGGAAGGAGGATGTTGGCCAAAATCTCGTGATACATGACGCCATCCATCTTCCCTTCTAAATGGTGCTGTCAATCTGTCCCCCTTGCAGAAAAGCACCCCAAAGTATGTTGTTATTACTCCCATGCTTTACGGTTGGGACAATGTTCTTGGGGTTCTACTTATCCTTCTTCTTCCTTCAAACATGGCAAGTGGAGTTGATATCAAAAAGTTCTATTTTGGTCTAATCTGACCACATGACCTTCATACAGATGGTCATTGGTTAACTTGAAATGTGCTTGGACATGTGCCTGCATGAGCAGGGGAACCTTGTTTGCCCTGCCTGATTTTAATCCTGATGGCTGTGATGACTAATGGCCATGTCACACACAATGACAGCGACGACGACGTCGCTGCTAAGTCACCATTTTCTGTGACGTAGCAGTGACCTTGCTAGCGATGTCGCTGTGTGTGACATCCAGCAACGACCTGGCCCCTGCTGTGAGGTCGCTGGTTGTTGCTGAATGTCCTGGACCATTTTTTGGTCGTTGCTCTCCCGCTGTGAAGCACACATCGCTGTGTGTGACAGCGAGAGAGCAACAAACTGAATGTGCAGGGAGCAGGGAGCCGGCTTCTGCGGACGCTGGTTACCAAGGTAAATATCGGGTAACCAGGCAAAGGCTTAGTTACCCGATATTTACCTTCATTACCAGCGTCCGCAGCTTCTTGAAGTCGGCTCCCTGCTCCCTGCACATGTAGCCAAGGTACACATCGGGTAACTATAAGCAAAGCAGTTTGCTTATTAACCCGATGTGTACTCTGGCTACGAGTGCAGGGAGCCAACGCTAAACGGTGTGCGCTGGTAACCAAGGTAAATGTCGGGTAACCAAGCGAAACACTTTGCTTGGTTACCCGATATTTACCTTAGTTACCAAGCGCAGCATCGCTTCCACGCGTCGCTGCTGGCTGGGGGCTGGTCACTGGTCGCTGGTAAGATCTGCCTGTTTGACAGCTCACCAGTGACCATGTAACCACGCAGCAGCGATCCTGATAAGGTTGGATCGTCGTTGTGATCGCTGCTACGTCACTACGTGGGACCTAGGCTTTAGCGTTTGGACACTTGTGTGTGGGTGAATTGTTCTTAATTAGTACAGACATATGGGTCCTTTGTTTGTTAAATCAAGAGAAGTTAGTCATTGTCTCTTACCAGACTCATTGGAACCCTATTATCTGTAAATATGTATTCCTTCAGCCCTTCTGACTACATAATTCATAATTATGTAGTCAGAAGGGCTGAAGGAATTACAGTGCCTACAAGTAGTATTCAACCCCCTGCAGATTTAGCAGGTTTGATAAGATGCAAATAAGTTAGAGCCTGCAAACTTCAAGCAAGAGCAGGATTTATTAACAGATGCATAAATCTAACAAACCAACAAGTTATGTTGCTCAGTTAAATTTTAATAAATTTTCAACATAAAAGTGTGGGTCAATTATTATTCAACCCCTAGGTTTAATATTTTGTGGAATAACCCTTGTTTGCAATTACAGCTAATAATCGTCTTTTATAAGACCTGATCAGGCCGGCACAGGTCTCTGGAGTTATCTTGGCCCACTCCTCCATGCAGATCTTCTCCAAGTTATCTAGGTTCTTTGGGTGTCTCATGTGGACTTTAATCTTGAGCTCCTTCCACAAGTTTTCAATTGGGTTAAGGTCAGGAGACTGACTAGGCCACTGCAACACCTTGATTTTTTCCCTCTTGAACCAGGCCTTGGTTTTCTTGGCTGTGTGCTTTGGGTCGTTGTCTTGTTGGAAGATGAAATGACGACCCATCTTAAGATCCTTGATGGAGGAGCGGAGGTTCTTGGCCAAAATCTCCAGGTAGGCCGTGCTATCCATCTTCCCATGGATGCAGACCAGATGGCCAGGCCCCTTGGCTGAGAAACAGCCCCACAGCATGATGCTGCCACCACCATGCTTGACTGTAGGGATGGTATTCTTGGGGTCGTATGCAGTGCCATCCAGTCTCCAAACGTCACGTGTGTGGTTGGCACCAAAGAACTCGATCTTGGTCTCATCAAACCAGAGAACCTTGAACCAGTCTGTTTCAGAGTCCTCCAAGTGATTATGAGCAAACTGTAGACGAGCCTTGACATGACGCTTTGAAAGTAAAGGTACCTTACTGGCTCGTCTGGAACGGAGACCATTGCGGTGGAGTACGTTACTTATGGTATTGACTGAAACCAATGTCCCCACTGCCATGAGATCTTCCCGGAGCTCCTTCCTTGTTGTCCTTGGGTTAGCCTTGACTCTTCGGACAAGCCTGGCCTCGGCACGGGTGGAAACTTTCAAAGGCTGTCCAGGCCGTGTAAGTCTAACAGTAGTTCCATAAGCCTTCCACTTCCGGATGATGCTCCCAACAGTGGAGACAGGTAGGCCCAACTCCTTGGAAAGGGTTTTGTACCCCTTGCCAGCCTTGTGACCCTCCACGATCTTGTCTCTGATGGCCTTGGAATGCTCCTTTGTCTTTCCCATGCTGACCAAGTATGAGTGCTGTTCACAAGTTTGGGGAGGGTCTTAATTAGTCAGAAAAGGCTGGAAAAAGAGATAATTAATCCAAACATGTGAAGCTCATTGTTCTTTGTGCCTGAAATACTTCTTAATACTTTAGGGGAACCAAACAGAATTCTTGTGGTTTGAGGAGTTGAATAATAAATGACCCTCTGAATAAACTTTTCACAATTTAAAAAAAAAATAAAAAAAGAAATAACATTCTTTTTTGCTGCAGTGCATTTCACACTTCCAGGCTGATCTACAGTCCAAATGTCACAATGCCAAGTTAATTCTTAATGTGTAAACCTGCTAAATCTGCAGGGGGTTGAATACTACTTGTAGGCACTGTATGTACATAATTCAGAGGAAAATTATGCTGTCGGATTGAACTTGCATCCGATGAAAGAGCAGCCATCTCCACCAATTCTATAAGAGAACTGAGTGTTAAAAATGGCTTGACTTCTGTCACCAAGGATAGATTCTATATGAACCCAGCCGAGGAGCTACAGTTCAGCTGGGGGATCACAGAACTGCTTCACTTGGGACATTCTACATAACCTCACCCGAGGTGCTATGGTTCCAGCTGTAGTGGATCACAGAACTGCCTGAAGATTCATTCTACAGGTTTTCAGCCCAGACCCACAGTTCCAGCTGAAGGTTCACAGAACTGGTTCACTGCTCACCAATGATCATACAAATTTGCTTGTAACACCCAGGATGGAATTTATTGGTTACCTGGCTAGATATCTTGTTGTGTTTGGTCAGCTTCCTAAGCTTACCGCTATCTTTTCCCAGTAGGTGCCTGCCAAAAGTGCTGCTGGACTGGAATAGTTGGATCTGGTAGCCCCAAAGTCATGAATTTTCTAAACCTTGGCAGGCCAGTGGAAGGGTGAGACTTTGTTCCTTGTACCATTTTGTGTTCTTGCTGGGAATGTACAAAATCTTTTTGCCTGATGATGAAACAATAAAGTCTTACTGATGTGTGGTTCCCTCATCCTGTGTTGTTTGAGTAGTGTTTTGCTCATGTGACAGGAGTGTAATAATTCAGTAGGATGAGCCCTGGTCTGTCCAGTCTTTCTGAAGAAAGCCATGCCAGTGGACAACAGCACCCACAGACCCGGTTGTCTCCACAACTAGTATCAGCAGTGGGATACTACTTAGCCTGGTTGATCTGGAGGAGATGCAGGGGATTGGTGTTTGTAGACAGTACAAGGGCACAACAACCAGTGAGGCATATGGTCATACCCTGCAGACCATAGGGGAGGCAGACCATAGGAGAGGCATACAGGTTTTGGGTGCCACCATGTCCTACCCCACCTTGCGAAGAGGAGCGGAGTATTCATACAGCCTCAGCAGTAAATGGCTACTAAAGAAGCTGTACCAATTTTGACATATTAAATACAGGACTATGCAGACCTGGTCAGAGTTAATCAAAGATTTGGTCCTTTGGGATGTCCAGAACGTCATGGAGGAAGACGAAGACCCTGATGAGGGTGACACAGAGGAATTAAACTGCCTGAGAGATTAAGAATCCCAAAGCACTCTGCAATTAGCAACCCATTCCCAAGCAGCTTGACTCCAGGAGTTCTTGGCTGCAATTGGCCTCAAAGCCTCAAGCAAGGAGAGGAATTGTGTTCTGCAATAATTGTGGGAGTTCAAGTTCACCTACTGCCAGCTAGTCAAGCAGAATTATCCCACTACTCTGCAAAAGCCACCAAAACACAAAGTTTTACAAACAGGGCCTATGAGTGACCCAATCCTTGGCGCTATTATAAGTGCATGCTCCTTGGACATATTGACAATTGTCTCCTAAGCTGGAGCCCCATGTCTGAAGCCCACCTGCCAGCCTATCCAGTCAACATCTCCTGAGACAAGCCATTGGGGTCTGAGGGCTGCTACCCCAGGATATACAAGCAGTAGAGCAAGTAATCTACCAGGTCAGGCACCCTACCTTAGCCTACCTCCATTGCCCCATCACTGGAGCCCGTATGCTGGCCTAGCCGGTCATAGTTTGCCACGATGAATCACCAGTGTTATAGGGATACTACCTCCAGGATACACAAGCAGTGGAGGAAGTGATATACCCAGTAAAACAACCTATGTGGGGGGTGAACTGTTATTAATTAGGCCTGACATTTGGGCTCTTTGTTTGCTAAATCAAGAGAAGTTAGTCATGGTCTTTTGCCAGACTGATCAGAGCCCTTGTGTTACGGTTGCTGTGGCTCTGGAGACTATCTTCGGATTTCTTGCTACTGCACATGTGCAAGCGCTGGAGACTAAGTCCTATCTTGGAGCCATTGCACATGTGCGGGTGACATCATCGCTGACACGAGGTCACATGTCTCTGACACCTTCTAAGCTGATTGGCCGCTGGTCATGTGCTTGTGACACTTGGTCACATGTCTCTGACACCTTCTATGCTGATTGGTCGCTGGTCATGTGCTTGTGCTTGTCATTCCTGTCGTTTTGGCAGCGGATTGGCTCTGGTGTCCTCCATCTTGGATGAGGCACAAAGTCTATATAAGACCCTGACGCACGCCGCCCGGCGCTCAGTCCTCTTGGTTCATGCATGAGGGTAGACACCCTGTGCACGTCCCTCTAGGCATCTTTCTGTCTATGTTAGGTGAGCGCTACTGGCAGGGTAGCGTTCTTATACCTTACAGCTTCGGCTGGAGTCCATATCCTTACCTCTTAGTGGAGCGGACATAGGCAGGTGCCTGAGGCACATGGTCCGGCTGGGCCTTGTGATTCTACTTGTAGGTGGATGTTGCCGCTAGGGTAACGTTCCTTATACTGCGTCTGGCAGTTGTTGGTATCCTCGCACACTAGGGGAGCAAACAGAGGTAGGAGCTTTGTGAGGCTTATGCTGCTGTCCGTCTCTTTTGCACCACTAGAAGAGCGGACCTAGGCAGGTGCCATATCTAGTGGTTCGTGTCCTCGCACACTAGTGGAGCGAACGCAGGTAGGAGCTTTGTGCGGCTTACGCTGCTGTCCGTCTCTTTTGCACCACTAGAAGAGCGGACCTAGGCAGGTGCCATATCTAGTGGTTCATGTCCTCGCACACTAGTGGAGCGAACGCAGGTAGGAGCTTTGTGTGGCTTACGCTGCTGTCCGTCTCCTGGCACCACTAGAGGAACGGACCTAGGTAGGTGCCATTTCACACTCACTGCTTTTGTCTCTGTGATCATTAACAGAGGTCATTCCACACACCCTCCAAGTAAGGGAGGAATTGCTTTATTTTCTAATTATATTCCTCTGTGAGTTTAACAAAGGTATTGCACTCTGCCATAGTCTGCAGCAGAGTCTTTGCACGGTGGACCCTGACTGTCTGATATTCCTTTAGGTTTTATTATCAGACAGCCCCCCGTAACACCTTGTCTGTAAATGTGTTTTCCCTCAGCCCTCAGACTACACAATTCAGAGGAAAATTATGCAGTTGGATTGAACTTGTGATCAATGAGAGAACAGCCATCTGCATCAATGCTATAAGAGAACTGAGTGGTAAAAAATGGTCTTGCTTCTGTCACCAGGGATAGATTCTACATGACCCCAGCTGTGGAGCTTCAATTCCAGCTGGGGGAATCACAGAACTGCTTTACTTGAGATACTCTAGATAACCTCAGCCAATGAGCTACAGTTCCAGCTGTGAGGATTATAGAACTGCTTCAAGATTCATTCCAATCTACGAGATTTCTGCCCAGGATCCACAGTTCCAGCTGAAGGTTCACAGAACTGCTGCACTGATCGACACTGAGCCCACAAATTTTCTTGGATAACCCACATTGGAACTTCTTGGTTGTTTGGCTGTCATGGTAGGTACGGGGAAGTACCAATTGAATGGCAAAAGGAAGGGGAAGGAAAACATTGTCTCTATGGAAGGGGGATATGGTGACCCCTAACCAAACCTATCGCTGGCCCCTGTATTCACTCATCACCCTAGACAGGTTCCACACCCTAGATAAATTCAACACCATACTATTTGTGCTAGGTATCAATATATGGGGGGACTCTATGTCAAAATTATTAATTTATTTTTACACCACGATAGACACGCACACAGTGCCTGTGATTCCAAGCAGTCAGACACGCTGTCACGAAGGGTGGGGACACAGTCTGGCTGTAACCAATCACAGACACTGGTACTGCTAGTGTGTGGGGAAAGAAGTGCATATGCACAAGGTTTATGAGTGGCCCCAAAAGTAGTGTTACAGCTGCACGGAGGCTGGTGATTATAATGTGCTTCCTTTATTCTTATTTTCTTTCTTTTTCCTTTTATTTTTTATTTTTTAATTACCCAAGTGGCCAGATCCGGATAATTACCCGGAGTTCTCTAAGATTTCCAGACCTCAGAATCGGTGCACCGGTAGTAGGTTACCTTTTACAATCCAGGTTCGCCCATCACTGTTGGGATTAATTCTTTTTATTCTCTTTAGTAATAACCTGGTGGAGGGGATTGAGAGTAAAGTCTTTACTAATGACAAGAAACTATGTAAGATGATAAAAACTGAGCTTGACAGTGTAATATTAATATTACAAAACAATTTGAATAAGATATCTCCATGGGTAAACACATGGAAGATGGGGTTTAATGTTGATAAATGTAGAGTAATCCTATTGCTGCATATACCTTAAATTGAACTATACACGGGACTACAGGAGAAGGACTTGGGTATTCTGGTTACAAATAAGCTGAGCAGCAGCACTCAATGCCAAGCAGCAGATGCAAAAGCAAACACAATTTTTCGCTTTTTAAAAAAGAGATAAAATCCTGTCATACAAATCTATTATTGCTCCTGTATAAATCACTTGTAAGGCCAGATCTTGAGCATTAGATCCAGTTTAGAACTTCTCACTTTAAAAAGATGGTCGAAAGCAAGACACAGTTGAAGGAAAGATTATTACAAGGGATGGAAAACTTTTCTTATGAAGAGAGGTTGGAGCAGATGGTCTTGTTTTAGCTTACAAATAAAAATCCCTCAGATGCAAACTCATTTATATGTATAAACTCATATGTGGTTAACAGAAAGGACTGATAGTTGACTTATTCCTTCCAAAGACATTATAAAGGACCTGGAGACAATCATTGCAAGTAGAGAAAAAGCAGTTTCTACAGAGAAATAGGTTTTGTTACAATTAGAGCAGTCAGACTGCGAGCTGGCGTTTATAGGGGATCGTGATTGCTGCTTTGTATAGCAGAAGCGATCGAATGATCACAGCTACAAGTCCCCTAAATGGACAAGTAAATACAATACAAAAGTAAAAAAAATGTTTTTAAAAATATGGAAAAACAAAACCAAAAATGTTCAAATCTCGCCTCCTTTGGCTCCTTGAAAATAAAATAATTTATATATATATATATATATATATATATATATATACACATATATACAGTGCCTACAAGTAGTATTCAACCACCTGCAGATTTAGCAGGTTTACACATTCGGAATTAACTTGGCATTGTGACATTTGGACTGTAGATCAGCCTGGAAGTGTGAAATGCACTGCAGCAAAAAAGAATGTTATTTCTTTTTTTTTATTTTTTTTTTTTAAATTGTGAAAAGTTTATTCAGAGGGTCATTTATTACTCAACCCCTCAAACCACAAGAATTCTGTTTGGTTCCCCTAAAGTATTAAGAAGTATTTCAGGCACAAAGAACAATGAGCTTCACATGTTTGGATTAATTATCTCTTTTTCCAGCCTTTTCTGACTAATTAAGACCCTCCCAAAACTTGTGAACAGCACTCATACTTGGTCAACATGGGAAAGACAAAGGAGCATTCCAAGGCCATCAGAGACAAGATCATGGAGGGTCACAAGGCTGGCAAGGGGTACAAAACCCTTTCCAAGGAGTTGGGCCTACCTATCTCCACTGTTGGGAGCATCATCCAGAAGTGGAAGGCTTATGGAACTACTGTTAGCCTTCCACGGCCTGGACAGCCTTTGAAAGTTTCCACCCGTGCCGAGGCCAGGCTTGTCCGAAGAGTCAAGGCTAACCCAAGGACAACAAGGAAGGAGCTCCGGGATGATCTCATGGCAGTGGGGACATTGGTTTCAGTCAATACCATAAGTAACGTACTCCACCGCAATGGTCTCCATTCCAGAAGAGCCCGTAAGGTACCTTTACTTTCAAAGCGTCATGTCAAGGCTCGTCTACAGTTTGCTCATGATCACTTGGAGGACTCTGACACAGACTGGTTCAAGGTTCTCAGGTCTGATGAGACCAAGATCGAGATCTTTGGTGCCAACCACACACATGACGTTTGGAGACTGGATGGCACTACATACGACCCCAAGAATACCATCCCTACAGTCAAGCATGGTGGTGGCAGCATCATGCTGTGAGGCTGTTTCTCAGCCAAGGGGCCTGGCCATCTTGTCCGCATCCATGGGAAGATGGATAGCACGGCCTACCTGGAGATTTTGGCCAAGAACCTCCGCTCCTCCATCAAGGATCTTAAGATGGGTCATCATTTCATCTTCCAACAAGACAACGACCCAAAGCACACAGCCAAGAAAACCAAGGCCTGGTTCAAGAGGGAAAAAATCAAGGTGTTGCAGTGGCCTAGTCAGTCTCCTGACCTTAACCCAATTGAAAACTTGTGGAAGGAGCTCAAGATTAAAGTCCACATGAGACACCCAAAGAACCTAGATAACTTGGAGAAGATCTGCATGGCGGAGTGGGCCAAGATAACTCCAGAGACCTGTGCCGGCCTGATCAGGTCTTATAAAAGACGATTATTAGCTGTAATTGCAAACAAGGGTTATTCCACAAAATATTAAACCTAGGGGTTGAATAATAATTGACCCACACTTTTATGTTGAAAATTTATTAAAATTTAACTGAGCAACATAACTTGTTGGTTTGTTAGATTTATGCATCTGTTAATAAATCCTGCTCTTGTTTGAAGTTTGCAGGCTCTAACTTATTTGCATCTTATCAAACCTGCTAAATCTGCAGGGGGTAGAAGACTACTTCTAGGCACTGTATATATATATATATATATATATGTATATGTACCGCCCCGCACTCGGCTGCAGCCGAGCCGCTCGGATCCGGGCTCGTTGGTGGGTGGCTCGAGCGCCTCCGGACCCGGGGTCACTTCGCTCTGAAAGGGTGCTGGCGCTACTTAGGGGGGTGGTAGGTAGGTGTACAGCCGAAGCCGTGTTTGAGTTCGTGATGCCACCCGGGATGTGGTGAAGGTGTAGACACCACCGCTGCAGTTACGGGGCACCCGGAGGAGATGGTGATGCAGCAAGATGTTAACCTCTCCGTGGGCAGGGATGATGGCCCCGGGACCCGTTGGGGGGGAGTAGCTGGGCGGTGCAGGGCGGTGCGCGGCCGGATGGCACTGTTGAACTCACTGTTATTGACACACACAAGTCTCTGGAAAACAAAGTTGATGGTGGTCGGTGCCCGCAGCCGGCTGCGTTTGGTCCCCCACCCGGTTCGGTGGTCTTTGCCTTTCTCCTACACCGTGTAGTGTATGTGTAGACTGCCTGCGCTTCAGCAACGGGAGTCCGCTCCCCGGCTTTGTGTATGTCGGAGGAGCCCATTTGCCTGCAGACGCTGGCCCGTGGGATCTCTCTGCCTGTGCGGTGGCTTTCTATCCCCCTCGGTGGGCTGTTTTCTTCAGTCGGGACTTGGGTGGGAAAGGACCTATAGTCCAGACCGCAATCAGTGAATTAACTCAGTCCAGTGGATTCTGGACCTCGTTTCAGGGTCTGAGTACCCCCCTGTGTGCTCCGGTTTCCGAGTCGGTTCCCCGGGTCGGTACCGGCGGGCCACTACCCTCTCCCGGTCCACCACGGTTCCACCGAGCCATCTTCCCGGCTCCTGCAGGCAAGGCCACTGTATGCCTCCTAGCCAAGGTACCAGGGCTTCGACCCCGGCACCTCTCAGTCTGTCACAGGCCTATACCACAGGCCTGACCTCCTCACTGCTCAACACTCAAACAGATCTGAACTGAACTGAACTGTTTCCTGCCTCAGGTCCTCTGAACTCCTCGGTGGGCATGGCCAACTGCCTGGCTCCACCCCCTGGTATGTCCATCAAGCTCAGCGGGAGGTGACTAGGGTTTATGGTTTGGCTGGTGTCACCTTGTGTGGGACTGGTGTTGTGCGGGGCGCTATCTGTGACTACCCAGCTAGTCCAGGGTGTCACATATATATATATATATATATAATGTGTATATAGAGCTGTGCCGCCCCCGTGCCAGAAGCCGAGTCGCTGCTCGCATCCGGATCCGCGGTGGCTCAAGGGGTCTCCAGACACGGGGGTTGCACGGCCACTCGATGAGAGGGGGGATATGTACAGGGGGGTTAGAAAGTTCGTGACGCCACCCACGGTGTGTGGTAATGTGAGGGACCACCACTGCCGTTGGGGAGCCCGGTGACGATGGTGTGGCAGCCTGATGTTAAACCCCTCTATAGGTAGGGGGTTTGTGTCCCGGGGCCCGTTGGATGGTTGGTGATTGGGTGCCGTTGGGGATCGGGACATGGGTTTTTAGTGTACTCACTCAGTCCAGGAATAACAACACCGACAGCTTGTAAACCAGAATTCTGAGCACCACTGCAGCTTGTGGGGAGCACGCTTGGGTCCGTGCCCTTGGTGTTGCTCTTAGCCTGTGGCCCTGTCCTTGGCACCTTTGTCTCTGTTGGACCCTCAGGTATAAAACTCTTTGGGTCCCGCTCCCCCCTATGGCTAACGGAGTGAGCTTGCTCTCAGGGTTCACACGTAGGATTTCTTTGGACTGTATGGAAAGTCCTATCCCATCGGTGCGCTAGTATCCCAATTTTGGAGCGGGTTGGGGATGACACTTGAAGCCTTCACCCCTGTCGGGTACATTACCGGAACGCGTGAAGCTACTTTCCGGCCTAGGGCCCACGTACCCCGTCGTACCCTGGCCCCTGCCCGGTGATAGCTAGTAACTATTAACTAGTAACTATATTTATAGCACAAGGCCGCCGGCTGCCCTCCTCGGCAGTCCATGCCCCCTGGCACTATCCCCTCTGACCGGGGTTCCAGCTCCTACCAGGCCCAGACCAACGTCTGCCACCTAGTACTCAGGAGCCCTGCTCCGTGACCTCTCCTCACGAGGGTCACCACTCCACCTCCTCTCCTTTGCTCAACTCTAGCTCAACTCTCACTTCCTCACTTTTCCCTTACCAGCCCCCCATGTGGGCGGCCCTATTCCCTTTCAGGCCCCCCAATGGTGTGTCTGGTGGGTAAAGTGTTTTTCTATTTTTTCTTGCATAGTCATTGACTCTTTTCAAGTATAGCAACGCGGTCTTCTATTGTCGTAGTGTTTACTCAATTCCATTAATAAGGTACTCAGATAGTGCCAGAAGTATTTTTTGTAATTGTACATTATTTTTTCTTTATCCCTTTGCCAGCATTCTATGTGCTTAGTGTGGCGCCCTGGACAAGCCAGGTCGTCACAGGTACTACACCAACACACCCCACACCCTGGTTAGGCACACCGAAGCCAAACACAAATCCTTGTTGCCTTCCTCCAGGGGCTGATGTCCACACCAGGGGGTGGGCCAGGTGGTTGGTCCCGCCCACCGAGGAGTTCACAGTCCTGGAGGCGGGAAGAGTTCAGAACAGTTTTTGGAGAGGAAAGTGGTAGCAGAGGAGACTGACCGTGTCCGGGTGTGTGGCCCGGGCACTCAGCAAGGTTGGCAGGCGGTGGTGACCGTCTGCAGGAGAGGCTAATTGGAGCAAACCGTATGGACCATGGACGGGCGGTGGCCCGGCGGTACCGGATCGGGGAGTAAAGAGAAGCCAGCACCATCCGGCAGGGCCTACGGACCCCGACCAGGCTAGGAGTTGCCGTAAAACCGGTCAAATCCGTTAGCGAAGGGAACCTCCGGGGATTCCCAGCAGCCAAGACCCGATTGAAGGCAACAGCTCACACCATAGAGGGAAACACAGTCACCGCCAAGGCTACAGTTCCCAGGGCCAGAGCCTGCGGGCAAAAGGGGCTCCCTCAGCATCCATCCAAGCTGGGGAGCGGGTTACCGGTGGGAAGCCATTGGGACCATAACACAACACAGGTGCAGGGAAAGGCAGTCACCATCAACCTGCCGGGAGGAGAACAACCGCAGCCGCCTGTGGGACCCATCCATCCAGCCGTTTGTTTGACCAGAGACTCTGTGTGAATTACTGGCTTAGTGAGTACCACCGTGCCGTGCGGCACAGCGCTGCCCCCGCGACCCTGCACCTCACCAGGCCCCGTAACCCGCCTGCTATCCTAAAACCCTCACCGGGGCCCCGGGACAACCAACCCCCTACCCACGGAGGGGAGAACCAACATCCAAGCTGCTCCCTGTCATCGCTCCCTGGATCCCCGTCCAGAGCAGCGGTGGTGTCACAACTTCACCACAACCGTGGGTGGTGTCACGGACAATATCCCCAAACCACACACCAACCCCCTTTCACTCACGGGCGAGGAACGCCGCTCGAGTCCCCGGGATCTGGCCCACCGCTCGAGCTACCACCGAGCAGCAGCAGCAGCCGGACCCGAGCAGTGGGAGAGCGCAGCGTCCCCTCCTCCGCCCGCGACACTTAGCAAATTACAAAAAAATCTGTATTCTCAAGAATATAAATATTTGTAAAGTTTGTTGTAGAATTCAATTCCGCCTTACTAAATTTGCCCAACTCTATTAGCTTTTTAGGAAATTTCACATGGCTATTTTAACGGTAATATCTACACAATTTGAAAGATTAATTCTGTATGTATTTAAAAGTATCAAGGATATGCTTAGAACTTAATAGAAAATTCCATAAGATCTTGTAAAGCAACCATCCATATAATCATTTCTTATGAGAACAGGCACTGGAATGTCTCTTGAGGATCATTTATGTAGGTCAAACATATAGACATGTTGTTGATGAATATTTATTACCATTGGCTTGATTTTCTTGGTTTAGCGCCATGCTAATGCCACCTGTGAACCAACAAATGCACCAAAATAAGTTAGAAATGAACCTTTCTTTAAAATGTATATCTGGTCTGTTTAACCTGTTCAGTACTGAGCTATTTTCATCCATTCATGACCAGTCACATTTTATTTTTTTCCATAATTGCTATTTAACAATCCTAAGAAATGCTAGCTGTCAGTTATATAAAGAATTCTTGCCACCTTGTTCATGATACATTGGGCATAGTTTTCACGGCATGTTAATATTTGTATTTTTTAGAAACACTGCCGTCTTTTTTTACACATTTTGCTCTTAAAGGAACCTTTTAAGAAGCGCTGTTTACTTAATGATATACTATTAATCTGCTGGTAAATCACATTTAAAGTCTGTTTATCCAGCTTACTCAATTAGTGAACTGTACTCTCCCTGCAGCTGCTCCCTTTCAGTCATCGGGACAGTGCTGGTAGTGGTTATAGTCACCACTTACTACACAGTAAGCACGACTGTAAACAATTCCTGGAATTTTGATTGACAGCCTGCTCTGCATGCATACATACTACAGAACAGATGGTCAATGAAAATGATGGGCACCGCTGTGCTTAGTAAGTAGTGAGGACAATCGCTTACTATAACCACAAGCTTGACTGGAAAAAAAATGGCTGCAGGGAGAATTTAACTTAATTTTCTCCCTGTAGCTGCTATTCCAGTAAGCTAACAAAATTGGATTCAAACTGTATTTACCTGTTTATTACCCCTATATCTGTAGGTAAATAGCCCTTCTGAATGTGTTACGTTCTCTTTAAGACCATAAGATGCCTCTAAATTGCATTTTACAGACTTTTATATATTCGCAAGCATGTGATCCGTCAAAACATTGGATTCTGCTTGAAACAATGTTCTTCTATGAGGCTAAGTGGTGAGAGGAAAATAATCGCAGCATACACACTTTACCTCCTAGAATTGTATAGCACTTGGCCATTGGGTGGCTCGAGGGTCTCTGGACCCAGGGGTCCTGCAGTCGCTCCAACTGAAAAAGGGGGATTTGTGGTATGGGGACGTAGGTGTACGGCCGGAGACATGTTTTAAGTTCGTGACGCCACCCACGGGATGTGGTGAAGGTGGACACCACCGCTGCAGTTACGGAGCACCCGGGGGAGATGGTATGCAGCAAGTTGTTAACCCCTCCGTGGGCAGGAATGGTGGCCCCAGGACCCGTTGGGGGTGTGTTGACGGTGCAGGAAGATGGGCGGCCGGAGGGCACTGGTGTACTCACTATTAGAATGAAACAATCGAGTCTCTGGTAAACCAAGGTGATGGTGGTCGGTGCCCACAGCCAGCTGCAGTCGCGTTCCCCCACCCGGTTGGTGGTCTCTGCCTTTCTCCTACACCTGTTTGAGATGTTGGACTACCTGCGCTTGCAGCGTCAGGAGTCCGCTCCCCGGCTTGTGGATGTCGGAAGAGCCCGTTTGCCTGCAGACCTGGCCCGTGGGATCTCTAAGCCGTGGCTGCTTATCCCCCTCGTTGGGCTGTTGTCTTCTATGAGGGACTTTGGGTGGGAAAGGACCTCAAGTCCAGACCGCAATCAGTTAATTAACTCAGTCCAGCACTTTCTAGACCTCGTTTCAGGGTCTGAATACCTCCCTTTGTGCTTCGGTTTCCAGTCGGTTCCCCGGGTCAGTACCGGCAGGCCACTACCCTGTCCCGGTCCACCACGGTTCCACCGAGCTGTCTTCCCGGCTCCTGCAGACAGAGGCCTCCGTATGCCACCTAGCCAGAGGTACCAGGGATCCTATCCTGGCACCTGTCAGACAGTTGCAGACCTGACACACAGGCCTGCTTTCACTCAACTCTCCCTCCAAACTGACAGTTTGTCAAAACTGAACTGAAACTGCCCTGTTTTCCTGCCTCAGGCTCTCTGAAGTCTTCGGTGGGCATGGCCAACTGCTTGGCTCCGCCCCCTTGTGTGTCCATCAAGCACTGAGCGAGGTGACTAGGGTTTTATGTGATTGGCTGGTGTTACCTAGTGAGGGGACTGGTGTAATGCGGGGCCCTATCTGTTACTACCTGGCTTATCCAGGGCGTCACACATAAAATACAGTTGTTGAGACCTAGCCTTAAACAGGTTTTCTTACAAAGTTCATTTTAACCAATAGATCTTGGAATAATAAAAATTTCCACAATTGCATGTTTCAATTTTTTTGCCTGTTCTGGTGTAAGAGGGTGGCCGAGGCGGTAGTGTGTTCCTGTCCTGAAGACATAACGTGTTTATATGTCATATGTGAATTGTGTCATGAATCTTTGTATGAAATGTATTGTGTGAACAGTGCGTTATGTTAGAGATGAGCGGACCCATGGAAGTTTAGTGTAGGTTCGTTGGGTTCAGCTGCAATTTAGATCAAGTTCAGTTCGGGACCTGGACTTAAACTTGATCCTGGAGCCCGAACCCCATTGGAAGTCAATTATAGGGCAGTTCCACTTTCCATCCACATACAGCCAGCCATGAACAGAGCATTAACAAGGAAGGGAGGGAGGGGTTTATAAAAGTCTGTGTTCGGTATGAATTCCGAACTTTACAGTTTTTGTTCGTTGATGTCTAATGATAATGTGTTGAAATCATGGATGAGTGAACTTGAACTGTAAAGTTGGAGTTTCATACCGAACATGGACTTTACTTTTTAAAAAACTCAGTTTCCGAGTTCAGAGTCCAGGCGCTCTATGTATGCTTACTACTCGATCAAGCATTGAGGTGCTAGGGTACGCTAGTCATTTTGCATGAGTGGTGACGTCACCAGTAACTCGTAGATAAACATTCCTGGTCTTACAATGTTCTCCATGAGACTTTGCGACAGCGGTGAGGTCATGTAAGGTTACTAACATCATCACCGCTCTTGCCAGGCAAATGCAGCCCCCTGGTGAAAGCAGTGATGACGTCAGTAACCTTACACGACCTCACCTCTCTAGCCAGGTATCAGGGTCATAGAGAGCAGCTCCAGACCCAAATTTTCCAATGAGCAATGAGGTCATGTCAGGTTACTGACATCAGTGCCTGTGGGAAAATCCAGGGCTGTCACTGACCAGGACCAACCTATGGAGCATCGCTTTTAGAATCAAGCCCTATAGCTTTTATTATAGATTTGTGGGATATTGTGGTTCATTATTTGCAATTACATTGGTATGCAGGATTATTTGGGCGGAGCTAATAAAGTGTTGAATGTGGGACTGTGACTTGTTTTTATTTATTTAACCACTCTTTTTTTGCCTGTTAGGTTCCCATTATTGGACTACATCTGATTCCGTCCACTATGTCTGATCTTCATGTTTTCTTTGTTTTTGTTTTTTTTTTTAATAAATTGGTGAATGAAGGAGTCAGAAAATCCTATTTTAAAATAAAATATTTTTTTTCTCTGTGTGTATTTTTAACTTTACACTTACGGGGTTAGTAATGGGAATGTTTGTTAGATGCCTATCCATTACTAAGGGGTACTTTGCACGCTGCGACATCGGTAACAATGTGTTACCGACGCTGCAGCGATAGTCCCCGCCCCCATTGCAGGTACGATATCTTGTGATTGCTGCCGTAGCGAACATTATCGCTACGCCAGCTTCACATGCACTCACCTGCCCTGCGACGTCACTCTGGCCGACGAACTGCCTCTTTACTAAGGGGGCGGGTCGTGCGGCGTCATAGCGATATCACACGGCAGGCAGCCAATAGAAGCGGAGGGACAGAGATGAGCGGGACGTAAACATCCCGCCCACCTCCTTCCTTCCGCATAGTCGGCCGGGACGCAGGTAGGAGATGTTCCTCGCTCCAGCGGCTTCACACACAGCGATGTGTGCTGCCTGCTGGGATGAGGAACAACATCGTACCATCGCAGCAGTAGCATTATGGAAATGTCGGACCCTACACCGATTATACGATAACATCGCTTTTGCACTCGTTAATCGTATGTAAAAGGCTTTACACACTACGATGTCGACAGCAACGCCGGATGTGCGTCACTTTCGATTTGACCCCACCGACATCGCACCTGAGATATCGTGATGTGCAAAGTACCCCTAACACTTGGGCTTGATGTCAACTGTCTATTCACAGCTGACATCAACTCCAAAAATCATTACCCGAATTGTCACCGCATCAGTGCAATTGGGAAGAGCCACGTAAAGCGCCAGCATTGGTGCATCTAATGGATGCACCACTTCAGGGGTTGCTGTGGGCTGTTTTTTTATGCTGGGAAGGGCCAAATAACCATGCACTTTTCCATTCTGATATTTTCAGCCCACAGCTGTCTGCTTTACCTTGGTTATAAAAAAATAGAAGATCCCCATGTCTTTTTTTTCAATTATTTATTTAAGATGTGGAGTCCCTCTTTTTTTTTGTTAAACTGCCAAGGTAAAGCACACAACTGGGACATGATATTATAAGTAGTGACGGGCGATCCCCTTGATGTTCGGGATCAGTAGCCTAGCCCGATGGTTCTTGTAAAGATCGAGATCGGGATCGAGATAATGCAAACTTGTGTCCGATCACCGAACTCGGGCTTTACAGTTATGGGATAGGGTGGGGGGGCTGTAAAATAAAGAATATAGTTAATAATAAACATTGTCATTATACTTACAGGTCCCGCGATGCGTCCTGCAGACGCTGTCTCCCGAGTGTTTCTGATTCCGCGTCTTAACATTGCTGTGCTGCCGGTAACCAGCACTGATTTACAGGACCTTCAATGACGTCATAGCCATGTGAACAGTCTGGTGTGAATTTTGTACAGACATTGGCTTACAGACTGGTCACATGACTATGATGTCATCGAAGATCCTGTTAACTGAACTTTGACTGACACTGTGCGAGTGTCGCATCGGCATCACCCGGTACGGCCACACATGAATTTCCATGCAGCTGAGGCGCTCCTGTCCGGAGACCGTAAGTCCGTGCGGGCTGATATAGATGCGAGACGCAAGTGAAATCCTCCCCTCACTGTCAGCCTGCTTCTCGCTCTGTACACAGTGATGAAGCAGGGCTGACATGGCTCTCCCTGCTTCTCACTTTTTATAGACGCTTGTCTTTACAGAGTGAGAAAGCAGAGCTGGTCTACTTGTGGACTACGTCGGAATAAGGATTGTTTTTTATAATAAAGATGGAGTCTCTAAATGTTTCTTAATTTTATTTCTAATAAAAAGAAATTTTCTCTGCATTTTGTTGTTTTTTTTTACTGTTTACTAGAGTTGAGCGCGGTTCGTGGTTCGAGGTTCTCCAGTTCACGGCTCGAGTGATTTTGGGGGCCGTTCTGGATAGAACTAGAACTCGAGCTTTTTGCTAAAGCTCGATAAATCTAGATACGTTCGAGAACGGTTCTAGCAGCAAAAAGACCAGCTAATTCCTAGCTGGCTTTCCGCTGTAATAGTGTAAGTCACTCTGTGACTCACACTATTATGAAATTTCAGTGTATAGTGTGCGAGAACAGCGCATTCTGATCACTGCTGTATGGATAATGGCGATCGCCATTTTTTTTTTTTTTCCTTGTCTTCCTTCCCTAAGCGCGCGCGTGTAGTGGGGTGGGCCAGCATGTCAGCCAATCCCAGACACACACACACAGCTAAGTGGGCTTTTAGCCAGAGAAGCAACGGCATGTGTGATAGGATATCCATGTCACATGTCCCTGCATTATATAAGCGGACATTTTCCTCCAGCACGCCATTATCTGCCTACTGCGTCCTTGGTGTCAGTCATCACTGGCGCAGCTCCTATCGCCGATACTGCTGTGTACGCTCCATACACAGCGCTGTACAGCATAGGGATAGCACTTTCTATCAGTCCTTTTAAGGGCTCATACCGGCAGGGTCAGAGCCATAGGTGACAGGTCCTGAAAACAGAGTTTAACAGCTACACAAGATGACAGCGTCTGTGTAGCTAAGGTCAGGGATTTCCTCGCTGCATTTCCCCATTAGGAGGGATAGAAAGGCAGGCTTCCTTTCCTCTACCCAGAGACCCACAACCCTGCCACTGTACCCTCCTGCCCATTGCACACTCAAACTCTAAGCCATTATACTAGCAAACACTGAGTCAACTTAGTGGCATTCTAAACGTGGCTGTTGGACTTCTGTATCGTCCCACAAGTGCAAAGATATTTGCAGCACCTCTGCCTGCATTGCACACTCGAACTCATTGTTACTAAGCCATTATACTAGCAAACACTGAGTGAACTTAGTGGCATCCTAAACGTGGCTGTTGGACCTCTGTATTGTCCGACAAGTGCAAAGATATTTGCAGCATGTCTGCCTGCATTGCACACTCAAACACATTGTTACTAAGCCATTATACTAGCAAACACTGAGTGAACTTAGTGGCATCCTAAACGTGGCTGTTGGACTTCTGTATCGTCCCACTAGTGCAAAGATATCTGCAGCACGTCTGCCTGCATTGCATACTCAAACTCATTGTTACTAGGCCATTATACTAGCAAACACTGAGTGAACTTAGTGGCATCCTAAACGTGGCTGTTGGACTTCTGTATTGTCCCACAAGTGCAAAGATATTTGCAGCACGTCTGCCTGCATTGCACACTCAAACTCATTGTTACTAAGCCATTATACTAGCAAACACTGAGTGAACTTAGTGGCATCCTAAACGTGGCTGTTGGACTTCTGTATAGTCCCACTAGTGCAAAGATATTTGCAGCACGTCTGCCTGCATTGCACACTCAAACTCATTGTTACTAAGCCATTATACTAGCAAACACTGAGTGAACTTAGTGGCATCCTAAACGTGGCTGTTGGACTTCTGTATCGTCCCACTAGTGCAAAGATATTTGCAGCACGTCTGCCTGCATTGCACACTCAAACTCATTGTTACTAAGCCATTATACTAGCAAACACTGAGTGAACTTAGTGGCATCCTAAACGTGGCTGTTGGACTTCTGTATTGTCCGACAAGTGCAAAGATATTTGCAGCATGCCTGCCTGCATTGCACACTCAAACTCATTGTTACTAGGCCATTATACTAGCAAACACTGAGTGAACTTAGTGGCATCCTAAACGTGGCTGTTGGACTTCTGTATCGACCCACAAGTGCAAAGATATTTTCAGCACGTCTGCCTGCATTGCACACTCAAACTCATTGTTACTAAGCCATTATACTAGCAAACACTGAGTGATCTTAGTGGCATCCTAAACGTGGCTGTTGGACTTCTGTATCGTCCCACTAGTGCAAAGATATTTGCAGCACGTCTGCCTGCATTGCACACTCAAACTCATTGTTACTAAGCCATTATACTAGCAAACACTGAGTGAACTTAGTGGCATCCTAAACGTGGCTGTTGGACTTCTGTATTGTCCCACTAGTGCAAAGATATTTGCAGCACGTCTGCCTGCATTGCACACTCAAACTCATTGTTACTAAGCCATTATACTAGCAAACACTGAGTGAACTTAGTGGCATCCTAAACGTGGCTGTTGGACTTCTGTATTGTCCCACTAGTGCAAAGATATTTGCAGCACGTCTGCCTGCATTGCACACTCAAACTCATTGTTACTAAGCCATTATACTAGCAAACACTGAGTGAACTTAGTGGCATCCTAAACGTGGCTGTAGGACTTCTGTATCGTCCCACAAGTGCAAAGATATTTGCAGCACGTCTGCCTGCATTGCACACTCAAACTCATTGTTACTAAGCCATTATACTAGCAAACACTAAGTGATCTTAGTGGCATCCTAAACGTGGCTGTTGGACTTCTGTATCGTCCCACTAGTGCAAAGATATTTGCAGCACGTCTGCCTGCATTTCACACTCAAACTCATTGTTACTAAGCCATTATACTAGCAAACACTGAGTGAACTTAGTGGCATCCTAAACGTGGCTGTTGGACTTCTGTATTGTCCCACTAGTGCAAAGATATTTGCAGCACCTCTGCCTACATTGCACACTCAAACTCATTGTTACTAAGCCATTATACTAGCAAACACTGAGTGAACTTAGTGGCATCCTAAACGTGGCTGTTGGACTTCTGTATCGTCCCACTAGTGCAAAGATATTTGCAGCACGTCTGCCTGCATTGCACACTCAAACTCATTGTTACTAAGCCATTATACTAGCAAACACTGAGTGAATTTAGTGGCATCCTAAACGTGGCTGTTGGACTTCTGTATCGTCCCACAAGTGCAAAGATATTTGCAGCACCTCTGCCTGCATTGCACACTCAAACTCATTGTTACTAAGCCATTATACTAGCAAACACTGAGTGAACTTAGTGGCATCCTAAACGTGGCTGTTGGACTTCTGTATCGTCCCACAAGTGCAAAGATATTTGCAGCACCTCTGCCTGCATTGCACACTCAAACTCATTGTTACTAAGCCATTATACTAGCAAACACTGAGTGAACTTAGTGGCATCCTAAACGTGGCTGTTGGACTTCTGTATTGTCCCACAAGTGCAAAGATATTTGCAGCACGTCTGCCTGCATTTCACACTCAAACTCATTGTTACTAAGCCATTATACTAGCAAACACTGAGTGAACTTAGTGGCATCCTAAACGTGGCTGTTGGACTTCTGTATTGTCCGACAAGTGCAAAGATATTTGCAGCACGTCTGCATGCATTGCACACTCAAACTCATTGTTACTAAGCCGTTATACTAGCAAACACTGAGTGAACTTAGTGGCATTCTAAACGTGGCTGTTGGACTTCTGTATTGTCCGACAAGTGCAAAGATATTTGCAGCATGTCTGCCTGCATTGCACACTCAAACTCATTGTTACTAGGCCATTATACTAGCAAACACTGAGTGAACTTAGTGGCATCCTAAACGTGGCTGTTGGACTTCTGTATCCTCCCACAAGTGCAAAGATATTTGCAGCACGTCTGCCTGCATTGCACACTCAAACTCATTGTTACTAAGCCATTATACTAGCAAACACTGAGTGAACTTAGTGGCATCCTAAACGTGGCTGTTGGACTTCTGTATTGTCCCACAAGTGCAAAGATATTTGCAGCACGTCTGCCTGCATTGCACACTCAAACTCATTGTTACTAAGCCATTATACTAGCAAACACTGAGTGAACTTAGTGGCATCCTAAACGTGGCTGTTGGACTTCTGTATCGTCCCACAAGTGCAAAGATATTTGCAGCACCTCTGCCTGCATTGCACACTCAAACTCATTGTTACTAAGCCATTATACTAGCAAACAGTGAGTGAACTTAGTGGCATCCTAAACGTGGCTGTTGGACTTCTGTATTGTCCCACAAGTGCAAAGATATTTGCAGCACGTCTGCCTGCATTGCACACTCAAACTCATTGTTACTAAGCCATTATACTAGCAAACACTGAGTGAACTTAATGGCATCCTAAACGTGGCTGTTGGACATCTGTATCGTCCCACAAGTGCAAAGATATTTGCAGCACGTCTGCCTGCATTGCACACTCAAACTCATTGTTACTAAGCCATTATACTAGCAAACACTGAGTGAACTTAGTGGCATCCTAAACGTGGCTGTTGGACTTCTGTATTGTCCCACAAGTGCAAAGATATTTGCAGCACGTCTGCCTGCATTGCACACTCAAACTCATTGTTACTAAGCCATTATACTAGCAAACACTGAGTGAACTTAGTGGCATCCTAAACGTGGCTGTTGGACTTCTGTATCGTCCCACAAGTGCAAAGATATTTGCAGCACCTCTGCCTGCATTGCACACTCAAACTCATTGTTACTAAGCCATTATACTAGCAAACAGTGAGTGAACTTAGTGGCATCCTAAACGTGGCTGTTGGACTTCTGTATTGTCCCACAAGTGCAAAGATATTTGCAGCACGTCTGCCTGCATTGCACACTCAAACTCATTGTTACTAAGCCATTATACTAGCAAACACTGAGTGAACTTAATGGCATCCTAAACGTGGCTGTTGGACATCTGTATCGTCCCACAAGTGCAAAGATATTTGCAGCACGTCTGCCTGCATTGCACACTCAAACTCATTGTTACTAAGCCATTATACTAGCAAACACTGAGTGAACTTAGTGGCATCCTAAACGTGGCTGTTGGACTTCTGTATTGTCCCACAAGTGCAAAGATATTTGCAGCACGTCTGCCTGCATTGCACACTCAAACTCATTGTTACTTACTAAGACATTATAATACCAAAAATTGAGTAAACTTAGTGGCATACAAGAAGTGGCTCCATTAGTGCCCCACTGGTGCAAATCTATGTGCAGCACCTCTGCATGACACCCACCTGCCCTGTTTTTAATAAGCTATAATGATAGCAAAAATTACTGCCATTTAGTGGCATCATAGAACTGTATGTTGTATTTCATTAGTGCCCCACTGGTGCAAATCTATTTGCAGCACCTCTGTATGACACCCTCATGCACATTTTGCTACGCAAATGTTATAGCAAACTCAGGGAATTCATTGCTGCATTTGATCATTCGGAGGGATAGAAAGTGAGGCTTCCTTTAGCTTTTCCTTCTGTTCATAGACAGCATCTCCAAGTCCACACCCGAAGAGCAATTTCTTCTCCACGTGTAAGTGTGGAGAGGCAGCTAGTGCGCATGCGTGTGCCAATTTACCCCAGCTGCAGCCTAACTACAGTGTTTCGCCTAGTGAGTATGCTCAGCCTGACTGTGCCATTCCTGAGGCTAAGTCTTCATTTCGGGATACAGCGCATGCTCCCACACTTAGTGTGAAAAGCCTCTTTGCACAGGTACTGGCATTCCGTGCCGGGTCTAAGTCCTGTTTTGTGCCGAGACACCATGCTAAAGCTGATAGTCTTTTTTCAGGGACTCTATTTCATGCAACTGACCATGCTCAGGCACTTATAGCATCAGAGACTAGGTCCGGTAATGAACTCTTTGGCCCTGCCCCTGATGTGGGGGGGCCCATATAGACCACAGGGCATCAGGTGTCCTGACGATGTGGCCAGGCCACTCCCAAATGGCTTGCAGAGGCCCGCCCCTATGACTTGTCACCTCATTATTGATGGTCAGATGATGACTGGTGAGGTGTTTGTGTCGTGGCAGCCATGAGGTCATTATTGAAGTTGCGGTTCCAAATAGGACGCTAGTTATGCCACTCATGACGTGTCACTCTGCTTTTGTCTCCAGGAGGTGCATTGTGGTCCACCCTGGTTTGGGGCGGACCCAGGTTATAAAACGGGCTGGAGCCAACAAGGAGGTACGCAGTCTTCTATTATGCTCCGAAAGAGCACACCTCCATGTGTTGAACCCATTGCAGCTTTAGGCCAGAGGTAGGCAGGGATAGGGCGTCGATGCAGGCCATCACCACAGTTGGTAACGCAGAACGGTTAAGACCAGCTCCTGTCCTACCAGTCCTGCTTGTGCAGCCCAGTGGCATTAACAGGCCTGCTGCTGCTGATGCGCCTGCTGTCCACAGGTGTGGCCCCAATGCACACGGTCAGCGTACTGAATGGCCCCTGTGATGTTAACAGGGAGTTCCTGGGCTGGGTGGGCGTGTGGACCCTGTGACGCTAACAGGGCTCCCAGTCTCAAGATCCGAGTGGCGTCTAACTCGGTTCAGGCAACTATTAGTTTCATAGCCACACAGATCTGTATCCTCCACCTAACCTTCCAGTTGCCAACCTCTCCTTTTCCATCTGGGAGCACGGTGGACATTGACTGCTGATGGGGATATATACCTTTCTCTTTCTTTTCTTATTAATTTTCGTTATATAGCGGTAACATAGTATATACCACCTTATCCAAATCTGCCAGTCCCACCGTAACAGATGGTGTTTCTTCAGCAAATGTTAAGGCTGCTTTACACCAGACAATCTATCGTGCGATAGATCGTCGGGGTCACGGTTTTTGTGACGCACATCCGGCATCGCTGGCGATGCCAGCCTGTGTGACACCTCCCAGCGACGCAGTATCACTCACAAATCGTGAGTCGGGTACTTCTCGCTAGGTTCCATAATATCGTTTAATTTAGTTGACCATCGTTTCCGTGGTAGCACACGCCACTCCGTGTGACACCACGGGAACGATGAGCAGCTCACCTGCCTCCCGCGGCCGCCGCCGGCTCTATGTGGAAGGAAGGAGGTGGGCGGGATGTTTACGTCCCGCTCATCTCCGCCCCTCCGCTTCTATTGACCGGCGGCCGTGTGACGTCGCTGTGACGCCGAACGTCCCTCCCACTCCAGGAAGTGGACGTTCGCCGCCCACAGCGAGGTCGCACGAGAGGTAAGTATGTGTGACGGGGGTTACTGACTTTGTGCGACACGGGCAGCGATTTGCCCGTGACGCAAAAAGGACGGGGGCGGGTACGATCGATTGTGAAATCGCACAATCGGTCGTACCGTGAAAAGCAGCCTTTACTTTTGCTTAACCAACAAACCCACGGACAAAAACGTTTTTCCCCTTTCCAACACACCTGTTCCCCTTTCCACCAGCATTTGTCCTTTTTCAACTCATTTGGTATATGACCAAAAGTGCAACTCTGCAGGGACACCGTACTCAATGCCATCTCAGCACAGCAGCCAGCCCTCGGTCCCTCAGATGTGGACAAGTAAAAGACCATTTCCTCCTATCCATGAGAAAGTGTTGAGATTCACTCTGTGTAGCACTGGTGTTTACTGGAAAAGCAGATCTAAGAATTCGTACCACCTTCTGCAGATACTCCTGTATACGTGCGTCCCTTTCTATGGCAGGAATTATTTCGCCAAATTTTGTCTTGTACCGGGGATCTAACAGTGTGGCAACCCAGTAGTTAGCATTACTTCTTATTTGTACAATCCGAGGGTCATGTTGTAGGTAGTGCAGCAAGAAGACGCTCATGTGTCTTGTGCATCCAGGAGAACCAAGTCCTTGGTGTGTTGGTGGCAGAGAGGTGAGAATCGTGCCTCCTTCCTCTGCCCTCTCCCCCCAACCTCGAAATGTGAGCAAGCTCTCATTCATCTGCTGAGTCTTCCATGCCCATCGCCAGTTCGTCCTCCATTTCTTCATGGGCTCCTGCACCTTCCTCAACAATTTTTGCTGATACTATGCGCCCTTGTTAATCCCTCTCCCCCACCGTCCCTTGACTTCCGCCTAGGTGCCGGGGACCATCTGGACCTCGTAGATCTTGTTATCCCTTCCGCATATGACTCCTCCTGTACTTCCTCCCCTTCCTCTTGGACCAACACCTGACTCCGAATAATGCATACAGTGTGCTCCATCTTGTAGATGACCAGAATTGTCACACTGAGAATGGCATCGCCAGTGCTAAAGATCTTCGTCGATATTTGTAAACTGTGTAGAAGGGTGCATGGGTCCTTGATCTGACACCACTCCAGCAGCGTGATCTGCACCACCTCTGGATCAAGTTAGCCCAGGGTATATGTCATACCGTATTTCAGCAGGGCTCTGCGGTGCTGCCACAGACGCTGAAACATGTGCAGATTCAAATTCCTGCGTGTCGGAACATCGCATTTCAGGCGTTTAACCGCCAGACCGTAAGACTTCAGGAGCGATGAAAGTTGTTGAGCTGCTGGGTGCGAAGGATGAAAGTGAGCACATAGCAGCGTGCCCGCTGCACAAGGCCATGTAGGCTGGGATGGTATTTTAAAAATTGCTGGAGAATCAGATTCAACACGTGAGCCATACAAGGCCCGTGTGTCACATTGCCCTGACGAAGGGCCGCAGACAGGTTTGCATCATTGCCGCACACGGCTGTTAAGTCACCAACGTAGTCCACTCAATCAATTTGTACTCCGGTCGCCAGGTGACAACGTGTTCCTTTTATGCATAGTGCTGATGATGGGAAAGGAGTCGATGCCAGCGGCGCAGGTGGACGCAGATTATGCTCACCCACTGGGCTGCGTTACCTTGATAGATGCAGAACCACAGGCTGAATGTAGGTGGTGGGTATCTCACAGATGAAGTACCATCATTCAGCTACAACCAATGGGAAGACACCACACCCTTTTTTAGGCCCCTCCTGTCTGCAGACCACTGCCAGACAAAACTATGAACCTCTTGTTACTGCTACCCCCAGTTCAGTTTTATGATTTTGTGTGCTTGTTACCTATGACTACTTTTCCTGCTTGCTGTTTATGTACCTCGTTGGCCGATCCGCATTTCACCTCTGCTTGTTTTCTGATTAAGTCCTGGCCATCCCATTCTGTTCCTCTTCCTCAATTAATGTTTTGACCCTGCCTGACTACTATTCTCTGGAACTGCAGCCTTCCACAGGTATTGATCAACTTGGGTCCTGTGTAATTCCAAATCACTGTATAGGGGTTAAAGGTTTTCAGGGTTCTGGGTGTCCAGCTTGGTGAGTGGCTTCCCTCTAGCCTATCCTTTCCAGCCCATCTGAGTGTGTCGATCCAGGCAGGCGTTACACCGTGCCCTGGTCAGAAGGCCATGTAGGCCGGGATAGTGTTTTAAAAATTGCTGGACAACCAGGTTCAACACGTGAGCCATACAAGACACGTGTGTCACATTGCCCTGAAGAAGGGTCGCAGACTGGTTTGCATCATTGTCACACCCGACCTTCCCTGGCTGCTGGTTGAGTGGAGACAACCATTGATGAAACTCGGTCTCACTCTCCAGAGCTAACCGTCCACATTTCCTCAGCGGTGTCTCACATTTCCCCTACATTTCAAAGTAAACATTTGACCGCCTGATGGCCTTGAGCTCTGCTGCCAGCATAGTAAGGAGGTGTGTGGGATTCCTTGGGCGCAGTGACAAGGAAGGGTGGACTGACCACACAGGGTTTGGGCCGAGGTGGAGACCCACACGAGGTTGAGGAGGCAGAAGCAGTTTAGGTACTTGTACATACAGAGGAAGGATTGATACACAAGTCGTGGGGACGGCAAGACTTGTACAGCAAACCCTTCTCCATCTCTCACCATAGTGCCCAGTCAGCAACATGTAACTCCCCTGTCCATGCTTACTGGTCCAAGTATCTGTGGTGAAATGCACCCTGTCACACACAGAGTTTCTCAAGGAATCGGTGAGGTTGTGTGCGACCTACTGTGGTAGCGCGGGCACGCCTTTCTTGGAGAAGGAGCGATGACTGGCCATCGGCTCTTGGGGCACTGCAATGGGCATAAGGTCTCAAAAATCCTCGGTCTTAAAAGGGTGAAAAGGCAGCCTTTCTGTTGCCAACAAGTTGCAGATGATGAAACTCAACCTCTTAGGCATGTCATGCCCTTCAAAAATCATGTAAAACACAGCGAGGGGACTCCAACCACAGTCTCCCTCGTTTCCACTAATTGGGCCACACACACCCCACTTGACTGGCATCACTTGATCCCCCTTTTCAAAATGAAACATATGCTTTGCATGAAGCACTCTCAAAAATACGCGTGCCTTTCGCCTCCCCTGGCTAAGCCAGGGGAAGAAAAGTCCTCTGAGAGCCATGACTTGTTCATCTTGGTTCTTTTTTCAAAAGCGAGGGGACTCCAACCACAGTCTCCCTCGTTTCCACTAATTGGGCCACACACACCCCACTTGACTGGCATCACTTGATCCCCCTTTTCAAAATGAAAAAGATGCTTTGCATGAAGCACTCTCAAAAATACGCGTGCCTTTCGCCTCCCCTGGATGACCCAGGGGAAGAAAAGTCCTCTGAGAGCCATGATTTGTTCATTTTGGTTCTTTTAGAAACACAGCGAGGGGACTCCAACCACAGTCTTCCTCGTTTCCACTAATTGGGCCACACACACCCCATTTGACTGGCATCACTTGATCCCCCTTTTCAAAATGAAACAGATGCTTTGCATGAAGCACTCTCAAAAATATGCGTGCCTTTCGCCTCCCCTGGATGAGCCTGGGGAAGAAAAGTCCTCTGAGAGCCATGTCCACATTGTCAGTGGACAGACACGTGTGCTTATCTGCCAGCAGACCCCCAGCAGCACTGAAGACAGGTTCAGAGAGAACGCTGGCTGCAGGACACGACAAGATCCCCAAGGCGTACGTGGTAAGCTCAGGCAATTTATCCAGATTGGAAGCCTAAAATGAGCAGGGCTCAAGTTGCACAATAATGGCATCGACGTTTCCTTGCATATACTCATATATCTGTGTGTCCTCCTCTTTTTCCTTGTCCAGCTCTATTGTTTTCGCATGAGTATATGTCCTTGTCACTTTCCCATGTGTTTGTGTTGTGTTGTGAGTTGTTTGTCACCTTTTGGACACCTTTGAGGGTGTTTTCTAGGTGTTTTTATGTGTTTGTGAATGCCTGCCATTGTTTCCCATGCAGTTCGGTTCGTCGAACGTTCGACGAACCGAACTCAAACGGGACCTCCGTTCGACGACCTGAACTCGAGCCGAACCACGGCCGGTTCGCTCATCTCTACTGTTTACTAGAAATTCATGGTGGCCATGTCTAATTTGGAGTGACACCATGACACCAAGTGACACCTTGGCTTAGTACCAACCGGGAATACAAAGCTGGTATTAACCCCTTTATTACCCAGCATGCCACTGCCATCAGGGCAGCTGGATGAGCCAGGTCAAGTGCCTGGAAATGGCGCTAAGAAACAATGCGTCATTTCCAGGGGTGGCTGCAGGCTGCCAAGAATCCCAGCTGTCTGTTGTTACCTGGCTGGCGATCAAAATACGGCGGGAGCCCACATATTTTTTTTAAATTTTTTTTTTAACTTAAAAAAAAAAAATGAATGGGCTTTCTGTATTTTGATTTCCAGCCAAGGTAAAGCCAGGCAGATGGGGGTAGCAGCACATTGCAGTCCACTTTATCTGCGCTGAGAATCAAAAATACTGTGGAGCACTACGTAATTTTTTTAATGATTTATTTTTATACAACTATATATTGTGTATATATATATACACATATATATATATATATATATATATATATACACACACACAGTACAGACCAATAGTTTGGACACACCTTCTCATTCAAAGAGTTTTCTTTACTTTCATGACTCTAAAAATTGTAGATTCACATTGAAGGCATCAAAACTATGAATGAAAACATGTGGGATGAAATACTTAACAAAAAAGTGTGGAACAACTAAAAATATGTCTTATATTCTAGGTTCTTCAAAGTAGCCACCTTTTGCTTTGATTACTGCTTTGCACACTCTTAGCATTCTCTTGATGAGCTTCAAGAGGTAGTCACCGGAAATGGTCTTCCAACAGTCTTGAAGGAGTTCCCAGAAATGCTTAGCACTTGTTGGCCCTTTTGCCTTCACTCTGCGGTCCAGCTCACCCCAAACCATCTCGCTTGGGTTCAGGTCTGGTGACTGTGGAGGCCAGGTCATCTGGTGTAGCATCCCATCACTCTTCTTCTTAGTCAAATAGCCCTTACACAGCCTGGAGATGTGTTTGGGGTCATTGTCCTGTTGAAAAATAAATCATGGTCCAACTAAACGCAAACCGGATGGAATAGCACGCCGCTGCAAGATGCTGTGGCAGACATGCTGGTTCAGTATGCCTTCAATTTTGAATAAATCTCCAACAGTGTCACCCGCAAAGCACCCCCACACCGTCACACCTCCTCCTCCATGCTTCACTGTGGGAACCAGGCATGTAGAGTCCATCCTTTCAACTTTTCTACAAAGACACGGTGGTTGGATCCAAAGATCTCAAATTTGGACTCATCAGTAGAGATGAGCGATGTTCGAGGTTCAAGGTTCGCCAATTTCATGTTCGAGTGATTTTTTTGGGGGTGTTCAAGTCGTTCGACAAACTTGAACGATTTGCTAAAAGTTCGGCAGTTTGAGTTACGTTCAAGAACGGTGTGATCACCAAAAGCGTATCTTTTTACAGCTACGTGTGCAGGGAGCCATCGCTGGCAGCCTGCGGTAAGCTAGTAACCAGGGTAAATATCGGGTATCCAAGCAAAGAGCTTTGCTTAATAACCCGATGTTTACCTTGGCTACGTGTGCAAAAATCCCCGAAAGCCACACAGAAGCACTTCCTTGTGACTCCCGTCGGATGCCGCTGCAGTCTGTGTCCCGCTCCAGCCCCAGCCCCGCGGATGCCCGCTCAGCAGTGTGCACAGCTGCCTGCACTGTACGGTGTCCGCAGCTGCCCACACTGCAGTGACAGCAGCCCAGGGGATTACAAGCGCTGCCGTCAGGAGGTTAGTGAAGTTCCTTACCTGTGGTGATGAAGTCCTGCCCTCCTGACGTCAGCGCTGTCACTGTCTTCCATGGCCACAGCTTGTCACATCTCCTCTCGCTGCCGACCAGAGACTGTCACTAGCGGTGATGTCACAGGCACCCACGATAGTTGTGAAGGCGGCGGTCATTGAACTCAGTGACAGCTCTGCTATCGGGAGTGCACCGATCACCGCAGGTAATGTACCTCGCTATCCTCCTGACAACAGCACTTGTCATACCCTGCAGTGACAGCTCTGCTATCAGGAGTGCAGCGATCATCGCAGGTAATGTACCTCGCTATCCTCCTGACAGCAGCACTTGTCATGCCCTGCAGTGACAGCTCTGTTATCAGGAGTGCAGTGATCACCGCAGGTAATGTACCTCGCTATCCTCCTGACACCAGCACTTGTCATGCCCTGCAGTGACAGCTCTGCTATCAGGAGTGCAGCGATCACCGCAGGTAATGTACCTCGCTATCCTCCTGACAACAGCGCTCATCATCCCCTGCAGTGACCTGGGATGACCTATTGATGTTAGCTCAGTTCACTGCATTGCTCTCCCAGCCAGTATGGAACATTCTGTTCTTCACTGACTGGGACATTGACTATGGTATGGATCGTCATGGGAACCCCTTGGATTACACCAGACCTGGATTCGTTTTTCTTTCTAATAAATTGGTGAAAGAGGGAATGTTTTGGGGAGTGTTTTTCAAATAAAAATGTGTTTGTCGTCTATTTTTTTTTTATTACTGACTGGGTTAGTGATGTCGGATATCTGATGCTTGATGCCAGGTGACATTACACATCTGGTATTAACCCCATATATTACCCCATTTGCCACCGCACCAGGGCAACGGGATGAGCTGGAGCGAAGCACCAGGATTGTCTCATCTAATGGATGCGCCACTTCTGGGGAGGCTACGGCCTGCTATTTTTAGGCTGGGGAGAGTCCAATAACCATGGACCTACCTAGTCTGAGAATACACAGCACAACAATGATTTTGCTACTGAGGGTAAAACATGTGTTCTTTACTAATTTGAACATGCTGATTCCAAATATGAACTCAGAATTTGCACAGCACGTCCAGATTTTGAGTTATACTTAGAAAAGGCCATACGCCTGAAAGAGACCTATGCTTCTATGCAGATCATTCTGATTAATTATTCAGAACATCAATGGAACATTTGTGCTGACCTCAAAGTTGTTGCACTAGTCCTTGGTTTGCAGTTAGGTTACACTAAGCATATGTGCTTTCTGTGCCTATGGAACAGTCGAGATGACAACAACCATTATAAAATTAAACGGTGGCCCAATAGAGATGAACATAAGATTGGTAAGCACAATGTTCAACACGAATCACTTGTCGATCCACTTAAAGTTTATCTTCCACCTCTTCACATTAAACTAGGACTAATGAAAAATTTTGTAGTAGCAATGGATCGTCAAGGGAATGGATTTAAGTATCTGAAGGAAAAGTTTAGTGCATTGAAAACTGAGGCCAAACTCAAAGCAGGAATCTTTATTGGTCCTGAAATCCACCAACTAATCCATGATGAAATCTTCAAGAAAGAACTCACCCCACTTGAACTAACTGCATGGGATGCATTTATAGTAGTAGTTCAAAACTTCCTTGGAAATGAAAGAGCAGAAAACTATGCTGAACTAATAGACAATATGCTTCAAGCATACGAAATGCATGGTGCCCGAATGTCATTGAAAATGCATTTCCTACATTCACATCTTGACTTCTTTCCTCCAAATATGGGTAATGTCAGTGACGAACATGGTGAGAGATTCCACCAGGACATTTCTACTATGGAAAAAAGATACCCAGGTCGCTTTAACCCCAACATGATGGGCGATTACTGCTGGTTTTTGCAACGGGCCACTAGGACCACTCACAAGCGCAAAAGCAAGTGCCTGAAGCACTTTTAAAAGTACTCTGCTGAGTTCAAGGCGATTTCTTAAGCTACTATAAGTGATTTTTAAGTTTTTTGGTTTATTTACCTATACTTCTTTTTCAATAAAAATGATAATACATGTTGTGAAACTGTGGGACATAACGATTCTGTATCTTTATTAATTGCTTATTTTAATTTTCACAAAAATTGGAATAACTTAATATCCTGACGTGCTACAAAAAAACTAACTTCAGATTTGGATTCAGCGCATTCGATTTAGTATAGCGCACATGGTTTTTGCCAAGTAGCAGACAAAAAGTGTTTATTTGTTGTGCTGTGATATCAGACCCCAGCTGTCCGCTTTACCTTGGCTGGTGATCCAATTTTGGGGGGACCCCCACGTGTTTTTTTTTTAATTATTTATTTAATTTAAAATAACAGCATGGGGTGCCCTCAGTTTTGGATTACCAGTCAAGGTGAAGCTGCCAGCTGTGGTCTGCAGGCTGCAGCCATCTGCTTTACCCTAGCTGGCTATCAAATATAGGGGGAACCCCACGGCATTTTTTTTTTTATTTATTTATTTTTTTGGCTAAATTTAAGGCTAAGCACCCCTTAGTGCCACATGAAAGGCACCAAAGGGTGCAAAATTACAAAATGCAGGAGAGTGGGACATTATGTGTCCTTCTGCTATTATAATGACAGAAAAGACTGATATGAAGTGTACAAACACAGGAAAATCACCAGAGTGTTCTACGCTGTGAAAAACAGTAGAAAATGGCATTGGAGTGAACATGTGACCGCCCCATGTAGGTTGAAGCTATGGACACTGGGTAAATTTATGTATTTTCCCTCCTTTAGTTTTTTTGCAGTACTCAAAAAAATGGAAGGCACACGGATGACAAACTGATGACATACGGACCGTATACGGAACGGAAACAGATGCCACACGGATGCATCCGTGAAAAAAACTGACCATTTTTTGCGGACCGCAAAAACGGATCGGTCATATGAATGTAGCCTTATTCTGATCTGCCGTTTATAAACAGCAGGCAGAAATAAGCGCTGCCATCTGGCACGAACAAACATGTCCCTCCCCCCCCCCCCGGTGTCGCCAAAGTGCCCCCTCCCCGACCCCCTCCCGGAAATCCAAGATGGTCGCGCGTACAGCAGCGCACCGACCGCATTCACCCTACTCCTCTGATTTCTGTCGCATGTGCCATGACACATGCGACAGAAAACTCCTCCCCAGGCCCTGCCAGATCACCCCCTATAACCCCACCGGTGTTCCCCGGTGTCCCACGGTACCTGTGCAGCATTGATCGCCCACAGCCCCCTCCTTCACAATAAACACTGCCGCATGCACAGAGCGGTTGTCAGCTCAGCTTCCTGTGTTCAGACACAGTGAGTGGCGGTAACCATGCATCTGTAAGGTACTGCAATGTCCTGCTCATTAGTTAAGAAACATAGTTGATCAGGAGAGCTATACTACATTTCCAAATGGAGGTATTTGATTTTATAGTTGCCCTGCTGAACGACTACCAAACATGAGAGTCCATTATACGTCACAAGAAAACATGTCTAAATAGCAAGCTCTGTTGTTTAGTATTCATTCAGCTGGATAACTGGACTTAAAGAGGTATTCCATCTCCAAGATCCTATCCCCAATATTTAGTAGGTATAATAGCAATAATATCAGCAAATACCAATATTTGGAAATGTAGAATAGTTCTCCTGATTAGGCATGCCCTTAACCCATGAGCAGGGCATTGCAGCTTTGGTACCAACAGTTACGACATGGACTCTGCTGCTGTGGACCCGGGGAGAGTGGGTGCAGATTCATTGCACCCACACTCCTCACATGAAGGGTCTGCACTCCTAGAAAATAGGGGATACGTTCCCTGAGCGTGTCCCACTATATTCTAGATGGTCCAGAGTTGTCGTGGGACCCACTTATTTTTTATTCCTTACAATCAATTGGTGAAAGAGGGAATGTTTTGGGGAGTGTTTTTTCAAATACATTTTTTTTTGTCTATTTTTTTTGTTAGTACTGACAGTTTGTGATGTTGGGTATCTGATAGATGCCATGACATCACAAACTGCTGGGCTTCATGTCAGGTGACCTTACAGCTAATATCAACCCCATTTATTACCCAGTTTGCCACTGCACCAGGGCACGGGATGAGCTGGGGTGAAGCGCCAGGATTGGCGCATCTAGTGGATGCGCCACTTCTGGGGCACCTGCGGCCTGCTATTTTTAGGCTGTGAAGGGCCAATAACTATGGACCTTCCCACCCTGAGAATACAAGACCACAGCTGTCCGCTTTACCTTGGCTGGTGATCCAATTTGGGGGGGACTCTACTTTTTTTTTGTAATTATTATTATTTATAAAATAATTATAAAAAAGAGCCTGGGGTGACCTGTACATCGGATCACCAACCACGGTAAAGCTGCCAGCTGGGGTTTTCAGGCTGCAGCCGTCTGCTTTACCCTTAGCTGGCTATCAAAAATGGATGGACCCCACGTCATTTTTTTTTTTTAAACTATTTTTTTAAATAAAAAAAAATAATAAGCTTCCCTGCATTTTGATTGCCAACCAAGGTAATGCCAGGCAGATGGGGGTGGCAACTCATAGCTGTCTGTTTTATCTGCACTGAGAATCAAAAATACCACGGAGCTCTACGTCATTTTTTTTAATGATTTATTTTTACAGTATAATGTCAATGTACGATGTCAGGCAATCAAAATACAGGGAAGCCCATTTTATTTTTAGTTATTTAAATAAATAACAAAAAAATATATGGCTCTCGCTGCATTTTTTGTATTGCTAGCTAAGTGTAATCCAAGCAGCTACTGGCTGCTAACCCCCACTGCTAGGTGTTACCTTCACTGGCAATGGAAAATCTAGGGAAGCATTTTTTATTTTTTTTTGCCAAAAGACTAAAAAAAAAAATGACGTGAGCTTCGCCATATTTTTGTATGCTAGCCAGGTACAGCAGGCTGGTATGGCCGCCCCCAACCCACAGCTGCCTATTTGTACTCGGCTGGGAACTAAAAATATAGGGAAGCCCTTTTTTTAATTATTTCATGAATTTCATGAAACAATTAAAAAAAAAAGAACGACATGGGCTTCACCCCGTTTTTGTATCCAACCAGGTACAACTAGGCAGCTAGGGATTGGAATCCGCAGCACAGGTTAGCCCGAACTTTCTGGGTCCCTCTGCTGCGAATTGCAGTCCGCAGCCGCCCCAGAAAATGGCACTTTCATAGAAGCGCCATCATCTGGCTCTGTATCCAACTCTTCCAGCAGCCCTGAAGCCGAGTGGATTGCTGGGTAATAATGAGTTAATACTAGCTTTGTTTTACTAGCTAGTATTAAGCCAGAGATTCTTAATGTCAGGCAAGTTTGACCCGGCCATTAAGAATCTCCAATAAAGGGTTAAAAAAAGACACCACACAGAGAAAATATACTTTAATAGAAATAAATACACAGACACAGTTAGAGACTCCATGTTTATTACTCCCTGTCACCCCTCCTCGATCCTGGTCTTCTGTCTTTTTTCTCCTTCAACCTATGCAGCTCTGCTACATCAGACACCACAGCATGGGAGGAAGAACGCTGCTGCTCCCGTGCAGTCTATTCACTCAGTGAGTGAGCAGAAGTTGCGTGCTGTAAGCGGTGACGTCACCGCTGACAGGCGGGTTACCATAGCAACGGTGCTCCGATCACGTGATTCCCAGTGCCGCTATTTACCGGTTGGGACATCTAGTCCCTGCATGTGAGCTGACTCTGTAAAGAGCGCACACATGCAGGAATGGGGAGTCGACCATGTGCCAGAGCATCTCGCCGGTACACGGACATGCTCAAACAGGCACTGCGTACCGGAGAGATGCACTGACAGGACCTAGCAATGACGTCTAGCCATGTGACCAGTCTGCAGCCAATGAGATAATAGACACGTGACTGGTCACATGCTATTTTGACGTCACGATAGGTCCTATCATCAGTGCTGGTTACCGGGAGGATGCAGCGATTATCGGAAGAAAAAGCGGCGGGACACAGAGTGCAGGACGCATCGCGGGGACCTGTAAGTGTTTTGTCAATGTTTATTAACTGTATGTGTATATGTATAATGTGTTTTTATGTGTTTGTGTTTGCTTCCCATTGTTTTCAATGGAGTTCGAATGGTTTGTGGAATGGTTCATTGAATGTTCGTCGAACGGGGCCTCTGTTTGACGAACCGAACCGAAATTGGACGCCAGGGGGATGGTTCATCTTTACACATCAGACCAAAGCACAGATTTCCACTGGTCTAATGTCCATTCCTTGTGTTCTTTAGCCCAAACAAGTCTTTTCTGCTTGTTGCCTGTCCTTAGCAGTGGTTTCCTAGTAACTATTTTACCATGAAGGCCTGCTGCACAAAGTTTCCTCCTAATAGTTGTTCTACAGATGTGTCTGCTGCTAGAACTCTGTGTGGCATTCACCTGGTCAGTAATCTGAGCTGCTATTAACCTGCGATTTCTGAGGCTTGTGACTTGGATAAACTTATCCTCCGCAGCAGAGGTGACTCTTGGTTTTCCTTTCCTGGGGTGGTCTTCATGTGAGCCAGTTTCTTTGTAGTGTTTGATGGTTTTTGCCACCGCACTTGGGGACACTTTCAAATATTTCCCAAATTTTCGGACTGACTGACCTTAATTTCTTAAACTAATGATGGCCTTTCGTTTTTCTTTACTTAGCTGATTTTTTCTTGCCATAATACAAATTCTATCAGTCTATTCAGTAGGACTATCAGCTGTGTATTAACCAGACTTCTGCACAACACAACTGATGGTCCCAACCCCATTTATAAGGCAAGAAATCCCACTTATTAAACCTGACAGGGCACACCTGTGAAGTGAAAACCATTTCCGGTGACTACCTCTTGAAGCTCATCAAGAGAATGCCAAGAGTGAGCAAAGCAGATATCAAAGCAAAAGGTGGCTACTTTGAAGAACCTAGAATATAAGACATATTTTCAGTTGTTTCACACTTCTTTGTTAAGTATTTCATTCCACATGTGTTAATTCATAGTTTTGATGCCTTCAATGTGGATCTACAATTTTCAGAGTTATGAAAATAAAGAAAACTCTTTGAATGAGGTGTGTCAAAACTTTTGGTCTGTACTATATATATATATATATATATATATATATATATATATATATATATATATATACACAGCTCTGGCAAAAATTAAGAGACCACTGCAAAATTGTTTTTCTGATTTTTCTCTTTACAGGTACCGTATTTTTCGCTTTATAAGACGCACTTTTCCGGGTGCCTGTGGCTGCATGCAAGCGGCCGGGTACCTGTGCTTGCGAGCGGTGGCAGCCGGGTACCCGTGGCTGTGTGCGGGCGGCAGCCGGGTGCTGTGTGCGGGCAGCAGCCGGGTGCTGTGTGCGGCCGGCAGTCGGGTGCCCGTGTGGGCGGCAGCCGCCCGCCGCCCTCACACAGGCACCCAGCTGCCGCCCTCACACAGGCATCCGGCTGCCGCCTTCACACAGGCACCCGGCTGCCGCCATCACAAAGGCACCCGGCTGCCGCCCTCACACAGGCACCCGGCTGCCGCCCGCACACAGCCACGGGTACCCGGCTGCCACCGCACGTAAGCACAGGTACCCGGCGGCTTGCCCGCAGGGTGGGCGGGCAGCCTGCTGGCTGCCACTCTGTGCGTGCGGGCGAGCGGCTGTGCAGCAAGTTACCAGTTGTCCGCGGTCCCACTTTCAAATGATGGCGCCGGTGGAGCTCTTGGATGAGAGCTCCATCTGCGCACACGCTGCTCCGGGAGTCAGCGCGTGCGCAGATGGAGCCCTTGGATGAGAGCTCAATCGAGACCGCGGACACACTGGGAAAACACCGCATCCGTCTGCTCCACCACTGAGCAGTCCCTGCCGCTGCCACCACTGAGCAGTCGCCGCCGCTGCCACCACTGAGCAGTCGCCGCCGCTCCCACAACTGAGCCGTCGCCGCCGCTGCCACCACTGAACCAGGACCGCGGACACTCACTGCACCGGCCTGCTGCACGGCTCACCCGCTGCCGCTGCTGCCGCCACCACGGATGCCACCGTACCTGCAACCATGGACGCCACGGCACCTGCAACCACGGACCCCGCTGCCACTAACACGCCGCGCCTGCCAGCACAACCTGTGCCTCCTGTGACCCCGCTTCACCACCACTACTGCCCCCCTCCGGTAAGAGAACACCGGAGTATAAGACGGACCCCATTTTTCTTTTTTTTTACCTTTTTTTATGTCTAAATTTGGGGTGCGTCTTATAATCCGGTGCGTCTTATAAAGCGGAAAATACAGTATAATTTTTTAGTAAACCGTAAATTGTTCTTTTATTCTATAAACTACTGACAACATGTCTCCAAATTTCCAAGCAATACATTTTGTATTTATTTTCTGAAAATAGTTTTAACAATTTACAGTTTACTCAAAAATATATCTATAAAGAGAAAAGTTAGAAAAACTGAAAATTTTGCAGTGGTCTATTAATTTTTGTCACAGCTGTATACATAAAACCAGGCAGCTGGGAACTAGGATTCTTGGCGGCCCGCAACCGCCCCTGGAAATGACGTATTGTTTCTTAGCACCATTTCCAAGTGCTTTACCTGGCTCGTACAGTGGCCCTGGTGGTGGTACGCTGGGTAGTAAAAGGGTTAATACCAGCTTTGTATTCTCAGATGGTACTAAGCCTGAAATTCATGATGTCACGTCAAATTAGACATGGCCACCATGAATTTCTAGTGAACAGTAAAAAAAAACAACACAGAGAAACATTTTTTTATTTCAAATTAAACAAAAAAAACATTTAGAGAGTGAGACTCCATCTTTATTATAAAAAATCCTTAGCCCGACTTAGTCCACAGGTAGAGAATTGTCAGCTCTGCTTCATCACTCTGTACAGACAGCGTCTATACAATGGGAGAAGCAGGGAGGGCCATGTCATCTCTGATACATTGCTCTGCATAGAGTGAGAAGCAGACTGACAGTGAGGGGATGATTCCACTTGCGTCTCACATTGCATCACCCCGCATGGCCTGACACTCTCCGGACAGGAGCACCTCAGCTGCATGGAAATACATGCAGCTGACCCGCTCCTGTCAGGAGATTGTGCACCGTGATGCGACGCGACACTCGCACAGTGACAGTCAAGGTTCAGAGTTCAGTTAACAGGACCTTTGATGACGTCATTGTCATGTGACCAGTCTGCAAGCCAATGTTTGTACAACATTCACACCAGACTGGTTACATGGCTATAAAGTCATGGAAGGTCCTTTAGACAGTGGTGCTCACCAGGGGTCACAGCAATGATCGTACATGGAAGAAAAAAAGGCCATGAGACAGTCTGCAACGTGTTGCGGGACCTGTAAGTACAGTCATATGAAAAAGTTTGGGCACCCCTATTAATGTTAATCTTTTTTCTTTATAACATTTTGGGTTTTTGCAACAGCTATTTCAGTTTCATATATCTAATAACTGATGGACTGAATAATATTTCTGCGTTGAGATGAGGCTTATTGTACTAACAGAAAATGTGAAATCTGCATTTAAACAAAAATTGACTGGTGCAAAAGTATGGGCACCTAAACATAAAAGTGGCATTAATATTTTGTAGATCCTCCTTTTGCAAAAATAACAGCCTCTAGTCACTTCCTGTAGCTTTTAATGAGTTCCTGGATCCTGGATGAAGGTATATTTGACCATTCCTGTTTACAAAACAATTCCAGTTCAGTTACGTTTGATGGTCGCCGAGCATGGACAGCACACTTCAAATCATCCCACAGATTTTCAATGATATTCAGGTCTGGGGACTGAGATGGCCATTCCAGAACATTGTAATTGTTCTGCTGCATGAATGCCTGAGTAGATTTGGAACGGTGTTTTGGATCATTGTCTTGCTGAAATATCCATCCCCTGCGTAACTTGAACTTCGTCACTGATTCTTGCACATTATTGTCAAGAATTTGCTAATACTGAGTTGAATCCATGCGACCCTCAACTTTAACAAGATTCCCGGTGCCGGCATTGGCCACACAGCCCCAAAGCTTGATGGAACCTCCACCAAATTTTACTGTGGGTAGCAAGTGCTTTTCTTGGAATGCCGTGTTTTTTTGCCTCCATGCATAACGCCTTTTTGTATGACCAAACAACTCAATCTTTGTTTTATCAGTCCACTGGACCTTGTTCCAAAATGTAAATGGCTTGTCCAAATGTGCTTTTGCATACCTCAGGCGACTCTGTTTGTGGCGTGCTTGCAGAAACGGCCTCTTTCGCATCACTCTCCCATACAGCTTCTCCTTGTGCAACGTGCACTGTATTGTTGACCGATGCACATTGACACAATCTGCAGCAAGATGAAGCTGCAGGTCTTTGGAGGTAGTCTGTGGATTGTCCTTGACTGTTCTCACCATTCTTCTTCTCTGCCTTTCTGATATTTTTCTTGGCCTGCCACTTCTGGGCATAACAAGAACTGTACCTGTGTTCTTCCATTTCCTTACTATGTTCCTCATGGAAACTGACAGTTTAAATCTCTGAGACAACTTTTTGTATCCTTCCCCTGAACAACTATGTTGAATAATCTTTGTTTTCAGATCATTTTAGAGTTGTTTTGAGGAGCCCATGATGCCACTCTTCATAGGAGATTCAAATAGGAGAACAACTTGCAAGTGGCCACCTTAAATACCTTTTCTCATGATTGGATACACCTGCCTATGAAGTTCAAAGCTCAATGAGGTTACAAAACCAATTTAGTGCTTTAGTAAGTCAGTAAAAAGTAGTTAGGAGTGTTCAAATCAAGAAATTGATAAGGGTGCCTATACTTTTGCACCGGTCAATTTTTGTTTAAATGCGGATTGCACACTTTCTGTTAGTACAATAAACCTCATTTCAAACCAGAAATATTACTCAGTCCATCAGTTATTAGATATATAAAACAGAAATAGCTGTTGCAAAAACCCAATTTGTTATAAAGAAAAAAGGTTAACATTATTAATAGGGGTGCCCAAACTTTTTCATATGACTGTATGATCGTAATGTTTTTTAATAATGGGCTTTTTTTTTACAGCCCTTGGACCCGAACTGAACCCGATCTGTAACACAAGCTTCTCAGGAAAGCTCATGTTCAAGATCGTGTACACGATCACTATGTGATCGGTACGATCCCCAAACTTTACAGTTCGGGATCACACAGACATCACTAATTATAAGTCAATTATTAGCCCCTTCTCAGCCTGATATCACCCTCCAGCAGTTTGCTTTACATTTTGGCTGGTTAGCAATTAATGGGGGACCATATGCCATTTTTTATTTTTATTTAAATGAAAGGCTGCGGAGGGCAGGAAAATCACTGTAATGGTCAGAAACATTGCTCAAATGAATGGGAAAAATAAGGAACATGCTATTGACATTTGCAGGGTACACATTACATCTCATATCAGAGCCATAGCTTATCGCTGAGCGCAGTATTGAGACACGGTTCTGATGAACGTTGTAGTCAGTATCCAGCAAATTTTAATAGCTGTTCTTTAATTTTAAAAAAATGATGTGGGATCCCCTCTATTTTGAAATCCAGCCAAAGTAAAGCAGAGAACTAGGGGCTGAGCCATGGCTCTGATGAGAGTTGCAGTCAATACACGGCAAATGTTAATAGCTGTTCTTAACTGTTCCCATTCATTTGAACGCTGTTTTCTACCATTTCACAGATTTCAATGCCATCCCCAGCCCTTAAAAATGATAATAATAATAATAATAATAATAAAAACTTTAAAGCCAAACTTGAACACCGAATTCCCTGAAGTCCGTGCTCAAATTCGAGACATGGACCCTAGGTGTCCAGTATGAATGCTGAACGTTACCATTTGTGTTCGCTCACCAGTAGTGGTGGCTTTTTACTTATTTTGTTATATTTACTTTTCCTGCTTTGCATTAATGTTTTTACTTAGTTCATACATTAATACCTATAAAACTACCCAGAAATAAATCCAATCAAATTTGAATAAAAAAATTATCTTTATTACAATCATCTTTATTAGAGAAAGCCACGGCGAAACGTGTCAGGGTGTCTCATTGGTAAGGCTTTATTAATATTTAGCAAATGTGGCATAATTTGTTTATTAGCATTTGTTAGTTTAATTACTTTATTATCAGGTTAAAATATTTTTTCCCTCATATATTTACTATTATTATTTTTCATTTACTATCTTACTTACTTTTCACCCCACATTGCTACTATATCATGCCTATGTCATCCTACCATGAATGTAGGTTTCACTATTTATCTGTTTGTGGCACAGTTAGTACCTGATATGTTTATTATTCCCACTATTTGGTGATTGTGAATATTTATATTATTGCACACTATAAATTATCTATGGTGGTCTAAAATATATGTTGACAGTTGTGCATTCTGTGACTATCAGATATTTCCATGTGCCACGTACTCATTTCTACATTTTATACTGCTGTGTATTTTATGTTTTTTCTTGTAATAAAGATAATTTTTTTATTCAAATTTGATTGGATTTATTTCTGGGTAGTTTTATAGGTATTAATTTCCCTCTAAGCAACTACCTGGTTGATTTTTTGGTATCAAATTTAGTTTCTTTTGAGTAGTGTTCAAAATTGTAGGTTTTTAGTTCATACATTGTATATAAGATTATAAAAGACGATGGTAAAATGATATTATCACAGGGACAGAGTGGGAAGCGCTGTTACTGCTTTCTTAACTGAATGCACAGAGCAGGCATAATGAATAGAGCTGGTCGAACTCGCGAAAAACCAAGTCTGATGGGTCCCTGATAAATTAAAAAAAAAAAAAAATCGAGCAGCTCCGAAATCTGGTACCCATATAAGTCTATGGGGACCAGAATCCGGAGATTAAAAACATTAAAAGACATTCTTATGTCTTATGCAGACCAACCAGACATTATAATAAAAAATGTGGTAGCCTGCAAGTGGTTAATATATTGGCTGTAAATTTAAATACATTCTCAAAATCACAGTTTCTATACTTTATTTTTCCTGTTCTTAATTTAGAAGCTTTTCTTTTCCTTCCTTTTTTCCTGTTCTTAATTTAAAAGATTTGCTCTGCACAGTACTTCATGCCAACTACTCAACTATATGCGGACATTATCTGACTTCCTCGTATTTTTTTTTCTGTCCGCAAACATGCTGTAAATAAAATCTCCGATACTGTTGTTGCAGCGTTTCAGGGAAGATTGATGCCCAATAATGGAGATAGGGACATTTATTCAAGCCAAATTTAATTTTCATAGAATTTTGCTAAACTTGTATTCTCCATAATATAGATTTTTTTTTTACATTTTCTTTCTTTACCTGTGAACCAGCCATCATTTTGTATAGGGCCAACAAATGGTTATAAACAAAATGAATACTCACCTCGCCACTCACCTGTTCCACTGCTGATCATCATGCCATCCAGTCCTCCACACCTTTCCTTTTCACTTGCCCCTGTCACATGCATACTCCTTGGCTTACTTCATCCTACACTTCAGTTTCCGATGCCAAGCAGGCTCCTGGCATCACTGCACTCTTTGCCACACTTTGTGACATACCAATTTGTGTCCTTCGAGGCACTGACTTGGCCTCGCGCATGCATGTCATACCATCTTGAAATCAGAATAAGTGCATGACGCCATGGTGCTTGGTGACGTCAGAAGCCTACTCCACTATGGAAACCTTAGTGAAGAGGATGAGTGTGACGGAAGGTGAAAAGGAGAGGCAGGAAGGATGGTGGGCTGTAGGACATAGTTGAGCAGTCAGGTGAGAATAAGTATATTTTTTTAACATCCTACAATTTTTATAATCCGGAAAGTCTCCTAGAGCCTGATACGCAACGTTTAATTTGCATTGAATAATTTACATGCACATTCAATTTCCTCATTAGATTTGCGTGATTTGCTAAATTTGAATCTCAGGAGATTAGATAATTTCTAATCCATAATCAAATAAATAAATGGAACAGAAAATATATATAATTAGGAAATAGAAACAGATTACATCAATGAATATGTTTCAGTAAAGATTTAATCAGTAAAAGAAAAAAAAACTAAACCGATAAGGTGAATAAGCGATGTACTAAGAAAAAATTGACTTTGAAACTGGAATTTATTTTAGTCTCTGGCTTTCATGCAAATCTGGCCATGGATTTTAAATGTTATACTCCACATTCATATAAATTTTACTGTATCATGTTGTGGATCCCTGCCAAGGATTCTTGACTGAAGGTATGCAGTGTATTGAGTTTTAATAGCCTCTGGATACTACATATGACCCTTTATTTCAGTATTTTTTAGGCTATGTGCACACGGTGCGTTTTTCGCGGCATTTTTGCGCGTTTTTCGGGTGCGTTTTTGGCCTCAAAACTGCATGACTTTGCTTCCCCAGCAAAGTCTATGAGTTTTCATTTTTGCTGTCCCCACACAGCGTTTTTTTTTCAGCTGCGTTTTTGTGGTGACCACAAAAACGCAGCATGTCAATTATTCCCGCGTTTTTCACTGCGCTTTTCATCCATTGAGTTCAATGGGATGTTGAAAGACGCAATGAGAAACGCAAATAGCTGCGTTTTGGTGCGTTTTGGTGCGTTTCTAAGACCAAAAACGCAGCTATAAACGCAGGAGGTGGGTAGTAAAGTGACGTGTACAGGAAGAGGATTCCTTCTGTCAGTATAGACAGAAGCGTGAATCCTCCCGGTACCGTCACCGTCGCTTCCACCTCCCGTCCTGTGCATGTATGCTGCCGTGCGGCGCCATGTACAGGCAGGAGATGGAAGCGGCTGCGAAAACAAAAGTTAACAGTAGAAAAAAAAAAAAAAAAAAGTTATACTCACCTGTCTGCAGCCTCGCAGTGCCATGCCCGCTCCCAGCTCCACTCACGGTATCGCCGCTCCGGCTGTGTGCAGACGGCCGGGAAACCTCCGGCTCCGATGGATGCAGGACCTGGCGATGGATCACCTGATGCAGTCACCTGACGCATCAGGTGATCGTAAGTATCGCGATGACGCGGGCGCCCGGCCGGTATCAGCGGATGCGTCAGGAGACTTCATCCCTGATAACCGGCAGCTGCTGCAGCGATCGGACAGGATCAGACTCCCGCCCCATCGCTGCAGGAGCTGCCGGTATTCAGCACATAAGTGAGTATTATTATTTTTTTTTTGCGCTGATGCATCAGCTGATTGTATAAAAGCTGTTTATACAATGAGCTGCTGTGTCATGTGATTCAGGCACTTGATCCTGACACATCATCTGATCGCTTTGCCTTCCAGCAAACCGATCAGATGATATTGGATCCAGATTGGACGGCGCGGGACCCTGACCCAGGATTACTGCGGAGGGGGGCTTCTTTATTTCAATAAAGATGGAGTCACTAATTGTGTTGTGTTTTATTTCTAATAAAAATATTTTTCTGTGTGTTGTGTTTTTTTTTTATCTTTACTAGAAATTCATGGTGGCCATGTCTAATATTGGCGTGACACCATGAATTTCGGGCTTAGGGCTAGCTGATAATATACAGCTAACCCTAACTCCATTATTACCCGGCTAGCCACCCGTCACCAGGGCAGCCGGAAGAGTTGGATACAGCGCCAGAAGATGGCGCTTCTATGAAAGCACCATTTTCTGGGGTGGCTGCGGGACTGCAATTCACAGCGGGGGTGCCCAGAAAGCATGGGCACCCTGCACTGTGGATTCCAATCCCCAGCTGCCTAGTTGTACCCGGCTGGACTCAAAAATTGGGCGAAGCCCACGTCATTTTTTTTTTAAATTATTTCATGAAATTCATGAAATAATTTAAAAAAAAAGGGCTTCCCTATATTTTTGGTTCCCAGCTGGGTACAAATAGGCAGCTGGGGGTTGGGGGCAGCCCGTACCTGCCTGCTGTACCCGGCTAGCATACAAAAATATGGCGAAGCCCATGTCATTTTTTTTTTGGGGGGGGCAAAGAAATCCTGCATACAGTCCTGGAAGGAGGATGTTGAGCCTTGTAGTTCGACAGCTGCTGTCTGCTCTCCTGCATACACTATTGGATGGAGGATGCTGAGCCTTGTAGTTCGACAGCTGCTGTCTGCTCTCCTGCATACACTATTGGATCGAGGATGCTGAGACTTGTAGTTCTGCAGCTGTCTGCTCTTCTGCATATGCTGAGCCTTGTAGTTCGACAGCTGCTGTCTGCTCTCCTGCATACACTATTGGATCGAGGATGCTGAGACTTGTAGTTCTGCAGCTGTCTGCTCTTCTGCATACACTAGTGGAGAATGAAGAACACATTGAAGAAGGAAATGACATCAGACCTTTTTTTTTTTTGTTCACTGATAAAAAATGCATAAAGACGCAGTGAGCAAAAACACAGCAAAACGCAGCAAAAAAAACGCACCAAATCGCGGCAAAACGCGTGCGTTTTTTGCCGCGTTTTTTCGACGCAGGTGCGTTTTTGTGCGTTTTTCGCGGCCAAAAACGCACAAAAACGCAGCGTCAAAAAAACGCAGCGTGTGCACATAGCCTTACTGCTATTGGTTATTTGAGTCTTGATGCCAATCCCCTTGTACTGTTTTTCAGAAACAGCCTTTCCCTTTTAACACCCTCCATTATCTTTACTGTTGCTCCTTATCATGAAAAAAGCCTGGATTACTAGGCAGATATCCCACCGCTGCCACCAATATGTCACAAATAGCAATGCACTGCCTCCAATCGTCAGGGTAATTACTCAATTATTTAACGAGTGATGAACGAGGCCACTACTAAGTCAGTTATTAGGGAACTCATTATGAGTGTATGGTATATTCAACTTTGATTGCAGTGCATGATATATATGTATATATACTGCTGTATGGTCGCTGCCAACTCCACAGTAACAAAAAGAACTACTAGCTGCCACCACCAATCATTTAGCCAGGCCAACTGGACACCTGTTACTGGTAGCATATGGCTTCTGAGATGCGGTTTGTAGAAAAAGAAAAAAGGAACAAAGATAATAAATTTTAGATATTTAATTTGAAAAGTAGACATGGTTTATAAAAATATACAAAATCTGTTACATAGGGATCAAAACAATACAAATATACAGTTACATAAAATAAAAAGGATAACAAAAGAAAAATACTAAACCTGTGCCATGGAAATGTCTCAGAGCTTAGCAGAAGGAACAATTCATTTTAGAAAATCTGGAACAATCCTACTAGAGACCTGTATCTTCCTGCATTGAACAAAGGCATCAACTCGAGCATCTGTATTTATTAAGCAACAGTCACTCCCATATACTTCCATACCTTGGTGACCTCAAATTTGGCTGGTGATGAGAGATGGCTCCAGTCTTTAGCAAATTATGGGATCACCAACTTTTAGGCTCTTTTTGCCACTGGAGGTCTCAGGTGGAAGATTTTACTGCCATATTTTTTATCCAAATTTTACCTTTCCATAGATAGGAAATATGATATATGTATTGTCATCAATCTTACCGATATTAATTCGTAGCTCAAAGGAAGGCTCACAGTTATGGGAAAATATGCATGTGATTCCCCTTGGGATCATGATGCCGAAAATGTGTCTACCATAACTATGCCTGCCACAAGAACACAAATATTCATAACTGTATGTCAGCTGCAAATAGTCTGGTTGCAGACCTTTGAAGCCCAGCAGAGCTTACTCCAGAAGTGATACATATGTCGATCCTACCTTGTTGTGTACACAGAATCTAGGTTTTTGTCTCTCCTTTACAGCAGATGCACAATTTAAATTACCTATTCACACCAGGTGATCCTAGCTTTAGTAGGGCCAGATGATATTAATTTACAGTGCTAGCTCTTGTTTAGTTTCTACATTATGAACCATGTTTAAATAGCCTGGTCCTCTTTTACCATACATTCTGACTCTCTTTGCAAACCTTCAACGCTTTATTCTGATCCTACCCAAGCAAGTCTTCCACTTACTACCAGCTTCCATTGAGGGTACATTTTGTTTTTATCAAAATTAGTAATGCCTGCTATGTATGTTCTGTTTTACACTTTTGTTTTCTATTTCAAAAAGTGATATCCTGATGTCTAATTGAGGATTGCACAGAGCTGGCAATTATCCTAAAATAATTTGCAAAACTTTTAAATTTTTTAGTATAACTGTTTAGTAGACCCTAATTTTCCAATTCCTGACATGTTCCTCTTACTAAACAGCTAGGTGTCCTTTTTATAGGTATCACATATCCTATAGCTTTTCAGTCTCCAGCTGTTCTGAGTCAATATTCTGAATTTATTACCATCATAAAGATTAGTTAATTTAGCTTGAATTTGGCATTTACTTATTCACAGCTCTTCTATATATTTTCTAAAGACAGTGGCCTCATATTTTTTTCATCTGAGCAAGGTAGAAAAGTGGAAGATGTAATCATACTCAACTCTCACATCTGTTTAAGGGTTAGAAAACAAGTGAGTCTCTATATAATCAGGTCTAAAAACAGCCTATAAAGTGTACAATATGTACAGTAAACAGACGCTTAGCCAAGGCGATAACACTAGAGCTGCGTGATTAGCAGACTACTTTTGGCAAGGCACACACTGCATGTGTTACACTCTCTTTTCATGCTTTGTAGGAGACACGGGCTCCTCTATGTTCGTGTTCAAAAATTTGCACAATATCAGATATTGAGGATTTATTTATGCTCTTGCATAAATTATGTATAGCGCTGTACTTTTTGATCTCAACATTTATTACGTGTCTCATAAATGATCTCTGTTGCAAGATACAAGTAATGTGATTTACGAGGTAACTGAAAATGAGCCAGGCTATTACATTTATATTAGTTATTCTAGTTTTATGCTCTCATAAGAGAATAAATTTATACCTGCTGCCGTTTTCAGCTACCGCAAGTGACTGTTGCTCTTGTAACCCTGGGGCCAACCGACGCAACACTAGTCTCCCGAGTAGCACCCACATCAATCCCTGCAGCGTAATACCTACACCATTAGGGTCTCTTGGGAAAACCAGGCTAAAGTCCATAGGCACCTCCGGGTTTCTGTCTGTTGCATCACAGCGGGTTTACTAAAATCCCTGCTTGCTCGGTGAGAATAACACCGACCTTCTGCAGCCAGACACCATAGAATAAAATAACTTTAGAACAGTACTATGCAGTCCAGGCCCTGCTCATCCTACTAAATATATTTCTCTGATGAAGCCCCCTTCAGACTTACTAGGACATCTAGAAGAATGATTTATTTAGAAGAATGGTTTATTTAGAAGAAAAGATGAGTGTAACCTATTTAATTCCAAAACTTAAGCATCCTGAAACAATGTATTTGTAGGGTTTCTTTTCATTTAAGGGAGTGGCCTAACTCCCAATTTTGCTGCTATGAATCAAGCATGGTATGTATCCTCCAAGAACAATATCCAAACAGTAATTTTAAGACGTCTCCACAGGTGTTCAATAGGATTAAGATCTGGCCTCATTGCTGGCCATATGAGAGCTCTCCACCGCTTTGTTTCCATTCATTTCTGGGTGCTTCTTGAAGTATGTTTGGGGTCATTATCCTGCTGGAAGACCCATGACCTAGGAAGCAAATCCCGCTTTCTGACACTGGGCAGTATATTGCAATTCAAAATGCCTTGGTAGTCTTTAGATTTCATGATGCTTTGCACACAGTCAATTCACCCAGTTCTAGAGGCAGCAAAACAACCCCCCCAAAACATGTTTAAACTACCATCATATTTGACTGTAGGTAATGTGTTCTTTTCTTTGTAGGCCTCATTCCATTTTCGGTAAAGAGTAGAATGATGTGTTTAACCAAAAGTTCTATCTTGGAGCCATTTTTTTTAAATCTCTTGATTATATTGTGCAACGTGGGCAAAGGAACATCAAGATCTCTGAAGATGGACTTTTAACCTTGAGATTCATTGTATTTTCCAACAATTTTGGTTCTCAATTCCTCAGACAGTTCTCTTTTTGTTCAAAATGCTTAATGTGGCAAGCAAAATGGATAGGCTGAGTAAAGTTCTTCATATTTTACCTAGTTTCAGGTGTGATTCTCATATTAGCAAGACCTGTTAATTGCCAAAGGCGAGTTTGAATGAGCATCACATACTTGAAACAAAATTGTTTACCCAGAATTTTGGAAAGATGCCAATAATTTGTTCTGCCCATTTTGGGGGTTTTGTGTGAAATTATGTCCAATTTGCCTTTATTGCTCACATTTTTTTGTTTTGTTCAATACACAAAAAGAAAATAAACATGCGTGTTACAAAACTTATAATTGCAATAATTTTCTGGAAGAAATAATTCATTTTCTGAAACAATTTCAAGAATGTCACCACTTTCAACCATGACTGTTATGACTGTTTTTTTCGCTGATGTTTTTTGGATTTATGTCCTTCTGCTGTGATTTGTTCTTAAAAGGAACCAATCACCAGGATTTTCATATATAAGCTAAAACCAGAGCTATGCTGGCCCTATCAGGCTGATTCTCTACATACCTTTAGTGGTCAGCTCGAATGTTTTGGTTTTGAAATCCAAAAAAAGTAAAGTTTATAAAATCATCAGCTTCTTGAGCTGAGGATCAGATAATATCTGGGGGAATTTTCATAGTTATCCCCTCCCCCTGTTAGAACTAGCATAAGTATTATACAATTGATTTAATATTTGACTTGCAGGACCTGTGCTGGGGTAATACCAATGTGACCAGAAGAAGCGGGACCTCAGCCAAAAAAGCTGATACCAGAAAACAACATTTTTCTGTTGGCCGAGGCTCCGCCCCTTCTGGCCACATGGGTATGACCTCAATACTGGTCTTGCAAGTCAAATATTAAATCAATTGTATAATACTTATGCTAATTCTCACAGAGGGAGGGGATAACCATTTATATTGACTCCAGATATTATCTGATCCTCAGCTGCTGTCACTCAAGAAGCTGATGATTTTATATACTTTACTTTCTTGGATTTCAAAACCTAAACATTCAAGCTGATTGCTAAAGGTATTTAGAGATCAGCTTCATAGTGCCAGTAAAGGACTGGCTTTAGGTTATATACAAAACTCCTGGTGATTGGTTCCCTTTAAATTTGTGGGATATGCTAGAAAATCAAATCCAGACATTGAGGCTGCACCTCAGGACCAACAGAGTAGTGGATGTACGGGTTCGCCAGGTTTGGCCAAACTTTAAAAAAAAGTTTGGTTTGGGATCAAATCTTGACCTGGACTGATGTGGTGTAAACTGGCTGTAAAATGGTCATAGTAAGGCTATGTGCGCACGTTGCGTACTAGCCCTGCAGAAATTTCTGCAGCGATCTGAAGAGCACACGTGCGCTTCAAATCGCTGCAGAAAATGTCCGTAGAGAAAAAAAAAAAAAAGCCGATTCCATGCGCTCTGCCTGCAGCTCCTGCCATAGACAGAGCAGGAGCTGCCGGCAAAGCGCACGGAAGAAGTGACATGTCACTTCTTAGAATGCAGCACTTCGGGCAGCAGCCGAAGCGCTGCACTCTAAGACGCCACGTGCGCACGGCCCCTGCACAATCTCCAAAGACTGTGCAGGGGATGCAGGACGCATGCAGTTACGCTGCGCTACAAATGCGTAACTGCATGTATTTACGCAACGTGCGTACATAGCCTAAGGGCTAGGAGGGGTGCAGAAGGAAGCAAAATGGGGTACAATTGCCCTGTAAACAAATGGGGATAGAGAATAACTTTAAAAAAAAGACGTGTTCTCCAGCCTATTTTTGTTAACCAGTACAGATAAAGCAGACAACTGCAGGCTGCAAACCTCAGCTATCAGCTTTACCATGACTGCTCAACAAAAATACAGGGGATCGCACACCCTTTTTTAAATTATTTAAATAAATAATTTAAAAGGCGAGGTGATCTCTCCCCTATTTTTTTATAACTAGCCAAGGTAAAGCTTACATCTGAAGGCTGGTATTATCAGGGTGGGAGTTTGACTTGCCTGCCCCATGGTTATTTGGCACCTCCCAGCTTAAAAAAAACAGCCCGTAGGCACCCCAGAGCTTCCACATCCATTAGATTAGACTTCTGGTGCTGTGCACTGCTCCTGCCTCTTGCCCTGGTGTGGTGGCAATTGGAGCAATACTTTTGGGTTTGAAGTCAGCTGTGGATTGATAGCTGGCATCAAGCACAGGGGTTAGTAATGTATAGGCATCTATCAGACACCCCCATTACTAACCAGGCAAGTGTAGAGTTAAAAAAACACAGACACAGGAAAAAAAAGTTTATTTGAATAAACAACCTCCCCACATGCCTTCGTTCACCAATTTATTAATAAAACAAATCCTCGATGTTCTGACATAATCCAATTTGGAAATAAAAACGTACCCACACTCCCTTGTTCACCATTTTTTTTTACTTCAAATTAAATCCTCAAAGTTCCAACGCAATCCAAATTGTAATGTCCCACAACGTCCATCTATTCTTATAGAGCTGTGTCCTGAGAACAAGTCTGCATAGGTTACAGCCAGTCAGTGGACGCTTTGAATTTCTCATGAGCGATGATGTCACTAAGTTACTGATGTCATCACTCGTTTTGAGAAAGTTCTCAGAACGGTGCCCATAGGAATCGATGGATGTCGTGGGACAGTGCTCTTTGGATTTATTTTGAAGTAATAAATTGGTGAATGAGGGACTGTGCGGAGTCTTTATTAAAATAAACTTTTTTTTCCTTTCTGTTTTTTTGCTTGTTTTTGTACTTTAGGCTTACCAGGTTAGTAATCAATCCAGAGTACATTTTCCATAACTATTTTATACTTGGCCTCCAAAGTCCAGCTCCGATGAGGGGTTTAATTTTATTTGCATATAAGATCCAAAGAAAAAAATAATATGAAATCCAGCTGACCATTGTAGTAGAGCTAGGGTCAAGGCTCTACCACAGTCCATATGAATGGCAAATGAAGAAAGAAAAATCTGACTCTATGAACAGATTCTTCTTTATTTAGATAAAATTGATAAAAAGGAAATTAGATAACAGATGAGACGGTGTTATTCTGATTTTACACTCACCCTTAGATTTTAACCTTTGTCCGACTGAATAGGTACAATTGTAACTATTCTGTTTTAAAATTGCAATACATTTTTTTTTCCAACAGCCATAGCGGGTTGAAATTTCAAGACATCTCTACAGTTTTGGTCCAGAATATATTTCAGTAAAATATCTCCACCCCCTTCCGAGATAAGGGGTCACTATTAACGTTGTAAAATTATGCAGCCTGACGAAGGTTAATGAACAAAATGTTAGGAAACATTGTTTCATAAATAATGACATGTTTCTAAGGCAAATTTAACAGGAGAGAATAATTGCCGGCTTCACCTCTTTGGCTAAATTCACACTTAGCGTTCTTGCAAAAATGCAGCAGTTTCTCAGCTCAGTCAAGCAAAATAAACAATCGTGTACATTACCTTTATGATATCTCATTGCTTTTGTTGGGAGTGTAAAATCAGCTTTCCATTTGCATCAAACTCATAAAAAAAAGAAATGCATTGCAAATACAACATCTAAACCTAGCCTAAATAGCCAGACCATATCTCACCATATTTCCCTGTCACCTATGACTACAGTAGATGACATAGCATAGGGCAGGCATGTAAACTAAAATACGCAGAGGGCCAAAATAACAAAAATTGGACAAAGCCGTTGACCAACCTAGTCACAGTCCCCAGATACCGCTTCATACAGAACAATGTGCCCCAAATTGCCCTCCATACAGAATAATGGGAATGTGCCCCAAATAGCCCTCCACACTGAATAATGTGCCCCATTTAGCTCACCATACAGAATAATGGACCTCACATAGCCCTCCACACAGAATAATGTGCCTCACATAGCCCTCCATACTGAATACTGTGCCCCACATAGTCCTCGATACAGAAATATGTGCCCCACATAGCTCACCATACACAATAATGGACCTCACATAGCCCTCCACACAGAATAATGTGCCACACATAGCCATCCATACTGAATACTGTGCCCTACATAGTCCTCGATACAGAAAAATGTGCCCCACATAGCCCTGCAAACAGAATAATGGACCTCACATAGACCTCCACACAGAATAATGTGCCCCACATAGCCCTCCATACTGAATAATGTGTCCCACATAGCCCTCAATACTGAAATATGTACCCCACATAGCTCACCATACAGAATAATGTGCCCCAAATAGCCCTCCAAACAGAATAATGGACCTCACATAGTCCTCCATACTGAATACTGTGCCCCACATAGTCCTCGATACAGAAATATGTGCCCCACATAGCCCTGCAAACAGAATAATGGGACCCAAATAGCCCTCCATACAGAATAATGGACCTCACATAGTCCTCCATACAAAATAATGTGCCCCACATAATTCTCTATACAGAATAATGTACCCCACATAACCCTCCATACAGAATAATTTTCCTCATATAGCCCTCCATACAGAATAGTAGGCTCCACATAGCCCTCCATACAGAATAATGTACCCCATGGCCTGTGGACCAGATTTGGCCTTCTGTCCAGAGTGTGACATATGTGGTATAGGGGGAAATAAAGCTACACCCGCTGGTAGTCACTGGTAAATTTAATTTTAGCATTTTAATATCTTATCTGGGCATGTGGTTTGTCTGACACGGTGTTTCATTTATGAAGTAGGTAGTCTGAACCTCTCAAAGCTTATGTGGACAAGGCAAGAACTGGCAAAAATTAGGAGGATGGACTCCGATACACCCTGTATTAGACATAAAGGAGGGTCTCATACACATTCTGTTAAAATTGTTAGGTTGTAGGACTGCTACCCTCATAAACGGTATGCACTAAGTGCAAGGATTGCCAAAAATTAGGAGGGACTGCAAAAGCCCTTGTAACACACGTAGAGGAAATCTTCAGACAAAATGTTTTCACCATTTTTAAAGAGAGAGACTCTTATAAAGCCTATGCACTGCATAAGTGAAGGGCTGACAAAAATTATAACAAGGATCTGCAATACCCTCTGGAACACACGTAGAGTAGATCCTCAGATAACTTTTTTTTTACCATTTTAAAGAGTGGGACTCCTAGACTGGTAAAGTCTATGCACTAAGTGCAAGGACATCCAAAAAGTAGAAGGGGGGACTGGAATATAGCCAGCAATAGACATAGAGGAGAGACTCAAATTCAATTATGGTACAATATTACAAAGAATCTTAAGGGGGCTTTACACACTAGGATATCGTTAACGTTTTATTGTCGGGGTCACGTTGTTAGTGACGCACATCCGGCATCATTAACGATATCGCAGTGTGTGACACTGACCAGCGACCTTAAGCAACCTCAAAAATTGTGAAAATCGTTCACCATGGAGAGGTCGTCCCAAACTCAAAAATTGGTAAGGGTTGTTTATCCAGGTGGTTCATCGCTCATGCGGCAGCACACATCGCTGTGTGTGACACCGCAGGAACGAGGACAGTCTCCTTACCTGCCGCCGGCCACAATGCGGAAGGAAGGAGGTGGGCAGGATGTTACGTCCCGCTCATCTCTGCCCCTCCGCTTTGATTGGCTGGCCGCTTAGTAACGTTGCGGTGACGTCGCTGTGATGCCGAACGTCCCTCCCCCTTGAAGGAGGGATTGTTCAGCAGTCACAGCGACGCCGCCGACCAGGTAAGTGCGTGTGACGTTGCCGTAGCGATAATGTTCGCTACGGCAGCGATCACAAACAATCGCATGCGCGACGGGGGCGGATACTTACACGCTCGATATCGCTAGAAATTGCTAGTGATATCGCTACCGTGTACTCCAAAACTGGCAAAGACAATGCACTCAGTGCAAGGTCTAGCCAGAATTCCAAATACAAATTGTAATACATGCAGCAAGATACAAGAGGATGGCTAGTGACTACATTTTGTGTCTTCAGCCTCCTATCCTGGTACAACCTATTATTGCAAGGACTATCTAGAATTCTAAGGAGGGATTGTACATGCAACAAGAGATGTAGAGGATAGACTCTGATTAAAATCCGGGATAATTAAAAAAAAAAATATCTGCCAAACAATCAACATCCCTTTGGAACTATTAGGCCTTTAAGGGGCACTTTGCACACTGCGACATCGCAGGCCGATGCTGCGATGCCGAGTGCGATAGTGCCCGCCCCCGTCGCAGCAGCGATATGTGGTGATAGCTGGCGTAGCGAAAGTTATCGCTACGCCAGCTTCACACACACACTCACCTGCCGTGCGACGTCCCTGTGGCCGGCGACCCGCCTCCTTGTTAAGGGGGCGGGTCGTGCGGCGTCACTGCGACGTCACACGGCAGGCGGCCAATCAGAGCGGAGGGGCGGAGATGAGCAGGATGTCAACATCCTGCCCACCTCCTTCCTTCCGCATATCCTACGGAAGCCGCAGTGAGGCCGGTAGGAGACGTTCCTCGCTCCTGCGACTTCACACACAGCGATGTGTGCAGCCGCAGGAGCGAGGAACAACATCGGACCGTCGCGTCAGCGTAATCATGGATTACGCCGACGCTGCACCGATGATACGATTACGACGCTTTTGCGCTCGTTAATCGTATCATCCAGCCTTTACACACTGCGATGTCGCATGCGATGCCGGAAGTGCGTCATTTTCAATTTGACCCCACCGACATCGCACCTGCGATGTCGCAGTGTGCAAAGTGCCCCTAAGAGTGTTGTCTCCAGCCACTCTGATAAATGGTAAAGCAAGGTTGGCCTGGGGTATGAGCGTTTTTGTTGTTGTCATGCAGCAGGCACAGTTTCACCCGCCCAACTCTTTTGACCTGTGAGTGCAACTTCAGCAGCAAATCCACTTCCCCATGTTTTACTGCATGGCTGGCACATAATAAATTACTGAGGCTGCTATCAGCGGAATTAATAGGTAAACTGCGAAAGGACTTGCAGTCAGTGCGAGGCCTAGACAAAATGACCAGAAGTCATGGAAATATAGCCAGCAATAGACATACAGAAGACTTTCTGATCCCTGTTTGGGATCAATTTTTAAAATACTCAATTCTTGACTCAAAAACTGCCAAAGAAGATGCAGGCAATGTAAGGCCTTGTCAAAATTGCTATGAGGCATGGGTGCTGTTATGGGACATGCGCTTGTGTAAGGTGAAGATGACACTCCGGCTGCCAAATCAACCGCATCTGCTGCTTCTTCCTCCTCCTGCATCACCATCAAAACCATTTCCACACAGGTCTCTGACCGCAGATTTTCTACTTGTTTAGCCACTGCAGTTGGGGTGAGTTAGAGACCGTCAGCTGTTACGAAAGTGACTATGCCTGGTGTTTCCAAAACTCCAAGATGGGTCTCCAAATTGTCTTTTGACTGTATTACCAAGGTTCTGGGAGCAAGACGCATATTCCTTTCACTTATCCATCTCTATATTTTAATAGATGTAAATACCAGCCCACATCCTGTGTGTTGCATGGACCATAGTTCCCTGCTGTGAAAATACATTATGGGAAATGGGGGAGGGGGGGCAATTGATGCCACAATCCTGCTGTCTGCCTGAAAGGTTTCTAATCTCAAGACTCCAAAATGGGTCTCCAAGTTGTGTCTCTTCTCTACTGGCAGATGTGTGTGAGAAAGAGGCCTAACTTTTTATTTTTATAAATTTAAATGCCGGCAACATCCTGTGTGTTGCATGGGCCATTACTCCCTGATATGCAAAGACACTATGGGGAAATGGCAGGGGATTGATGCCAGTGTCCTGCCGTCCTGCTATCTGCCTACAATGTTTTAAAATATCAAGACTCCAAGATGGGTCTCCAATCTCAAGAATGAGGAGGAGAAGCAGAAAGGGGTACAGAAACTGGCACAAGGGGTGGAAGAAACCCTGATGGAACTAAGGCCTGAAATTCTAGTTGTCAAAAGTACGTGTGCTGGCCCAGGCTCTAACTCATTTCCTGCCTCCATGAGGTTCACCCAATGTTCCATCAGAGAAATGTAATGTCCCTGGCCAGAAATACTTGTCCACATACAGTATATGTGATTAAGTGCACCTTGCCAGTAGCTGCATTGGTGAGGGCATGTGTAATGTTATGGAACACGTGCTTGTCTAAGGCAGGGAAGGTACACCGAAAAAAATAGTGATAACTGGGCACTGAGTACCAAAAGTAAGAAGCCGGCATAAAGTTGCAGAAATCTTCAGTATCCACATGCCTAAATGGCAATATTTTCCAGCAAGCAGTCTGGAAAAGTGGCTGTTTTGTGTTTGGGCTTGGGAGTGAGTGGCTGAGTATTTCCGGTTGCACTCCAAGGCCTGGCATAGAGACAGCTTGATGCTGAACTGGGACAAGAAAGTGGACGTGCTTGTTGACGGTGTTTGAAAATATGCAAAGACATCAGTGCGGGAGGCATCTTCACCTACATCCTAGACAGGAGATTGATCAGTACAGAGCACAGGGGAAGAGGCAGTGGGGTCAATCACAGAAAATGATTGTGGACCCACGTGTTCAGCCCTTCTACTCAGCCCTTCTACTCAGGTGTTTGGATGACATGTGCCTGAACATGCTTGTAGTGGTCAGGATGGTAGAGGTCTGACCCCTACTGAGCTTGGTATGGTACAGGTTGCAAATGTCCATTATCTTGCTTTCTGCACTTTCTATAAAAAAGCGCTAGACTGGGAAACACCTAATCCCTGGCCGGCCTGGGATCTTGCTGCTTGTGGGAGCTTTGCAGAACAGTTGTCCGCCTTCTCCCTCTAGCCCCCCCCCAATGCCTTTTGCTACCTGTTGTGGTACTGTGAATCCCTCCTCCTCTGAGTTGCTGTCCTCGCTCCGAAAGCCATCTCGCTATGTTGGGTCAATGACTTCATCCTCTACCCTCTAGTCTTCCACATCTGCACTATTTTCCTCTTCCTGACTTCTATACTTCATCTGACTTGCTGGCAACTGTGTTTTATCATCATCCACCTCTTGAGACAGTAATTTCTATTCCCCAACATTGCATTCTGACCACGGCTGCTAAAATATTTGTGCATCACCACACATCATCTTCTCATCTGCCTCTTGAAACATCCATGTTGAGAGTCCAGAAGAAGCCAGGAATGGAAAGATATAGAGATCCTCAGAGTGTCCAAGTGTGGGGTCACTTGTCATCTTAGACTCACCAATGTTGAGAGGACGGAGGATCAGGGTGTGGATTATCTGATCCTGACTTCTCTCTTGTCAGACTGGACCATGTGGAAGACAGGGCGGTGCGGGTAAACAGACTGGAAGCATTTCTGCCATTCAGTCCACAACCTACTTGCACTGTTTTGGCTTCAACAGTGGTGTCCCATGCCCCCCCAGCAAAATGAGACAGGAAGCTATATCTAGATGATGAATGTCTTTACTGTGCTCCCACAGCAGGCCTAGTTTGCCCTGGCTCATGGCTACAGCCTCGGCATCCACCGCCATCAGTAAAACATCCCTTACATATTTTATACTATGTACGCAGCTAAGAGCGGTATTATTAGAGAATAGAATATAATTTTTAGCAGGCAGCAGCCACATGCTGTTTAAGGCTTGAATGCTTGTCTACAGGCTCATAATACCCAATCCCTACTCCACCAGCTTCCTCTACACTAAATGCAGTTAAAAATAATATTATTAGAGAATAGATTAAAAAAATTCAGTATCAACACCATGGTCTATGAGGCCACAATCATTGCCTACATTCCTATAATACACTATCCTAATCCAGAAGCTTGTCCTGCACTAAATGAACCTAAGAACAGTACTATTGGAGAATAAATTAAATTGTTTAGATATCAGCAGCATGGTCTGTAAGGCTAGAATCACTGCCTACAGGCCTTTAATACACAAATTCTACTCCACCAGCTAGCCCTACACTAAATGCAGCTAAGAGCAGTATTATTAGAGAATAGATTACATTTTTTAAGCATTAGCACCACGGTCTGTAAGACTAATCCATAACTACATGCTTCTAATATACTACCCCGACTCCAGAAGCTTGTCCTACACTAAATTCTGCTAAAAGCGGTATTATTAAATAAATTCAATTTTTTAGGTATCAACAGCACGATGCATAAGGCTAGAATCACTGCCTGCAGGTCGTAATACACAATTCCTACTCCACCAGCTTGTCCTACATTAAATGCAACTACAGTAAGGCTATGTTCACACTGGGCATTTTTGCAGCGTTTTTGCAGCGTTTTTTAGTTTTTAGCTGCAGATTTGCCTTGGTTTTATACAAATCCATGCTAATAAAATACTGCTTTTTACAGTCCCTACAAAGTCTTTGAGATTTCTGAAATCTCACGCACACACACACAAACAAGTCAAAATTTTTTCCTGATGGTTTTGTTAAATACGGTTTTGCTGCGTTCTGAAAAGAATGAACATGTCAATGCTTTTCAACACTTTTGCTACGGTTTTTCACCCTAGTGACAGGTGGACTCGCAGATACCCTGCGAGTCCACCTGTCACTAGATGCCCAGAATTGATCCAGGGTATCTGGCCGGCACTTAAATGGTGCTGGGGACAGGGGAATTGGAGCAGGTGTGGTATGTTTACCGAATCCCCAGCGCTCCTCCAGTTCCCCGTTCATTCCATATTCACTGCTTTCATCTGTGATTGGTTGCAGTCAGACGTGCCCCCAGCATCTGACTGCAACCAATCACAGATCTGGTCTGTGTGTCTAATGTAGAGAGAATGATTTAGCCGCTCATTCAGCGGTGACCTCACTTAGGCTATTTACGGTCACAGGTATCGTCAGCTGTGATCGGGAATCACCTGAGTGAAGTGACCACTGATTGTGCGGCTCATTCATTCTCTGGAGATCACAGCGGACAGTCCTGTTCTATGGCTGCTCGCTGCGATCTTCAGATGTGGCAGAGCTGAATTGCCGTGGGACCTCGTGTGGATTACGTCGGACCTGCAAGGGTGATTATGGGGTTAATAAAGTGGAGAATGAGGGGGCTTTTTGTATTTTATTTCAAATAAAGGACTTTTTTGTTGTTTGTGTTTATTTCCTGTCACTTATTATAGATTGGTAATGGGGGTATCTCATAGACGCCTGCCATTACCAATCTAGGGCTTAGTCGCAGCTAGGAGCTGCAATTAACCCGTTAATACCTCGATTGACACCGCACTAGGGCAATTCAGGAAGAGCTGGGTAAAGTGCTGGGATTGGCGCATCTAATGGATGCAACAATCCTGGGTAGCTGTAGGCTGATATTTTTAGGCTGGGTCTCTCCAGCCTGAGAATACCAGCTACCAGTTGTGGGCTTTATCATGGTTGGGTATCAATATTGAAGGGGACCACACTGCTATGATTCAGTGATCAAGGAGGATCAAAGGGGTAAAAACTAGAAAACCCAGAGAATCACCAGAGTGGTTGGAAACTCAGCTGACTGCAGATTTCTAACTCACAACACAACTAAAATTAGCCGTGGGACGTGCCTACAATGACCTGGTCACCTCGACACAGCCAGAGAGCTAATTGTTCCTAAAGAGGGAAAAACAAGTAAAGCTAATCTGCCTCGGAGCAGTTCCCCAAATATTATAGGTAACCCCCAAACATGTAAAGCCGGTGAGACAAGATGAAACATAGTACACAGGTAGAGAACAGATTCAGAAAAATGAGGCCCAAACTATCTATATAGGAAAGGACAGAAAAGAGCACTGTCTGCAGCCATGCAAAACCCTAACAAAAAAAACAACACACCTGATATGAAAAAACTGAGACCACACGATCTCTCCCCCAGTACTCTGGTGTTACTGGTATCCAAGCAAAACACTAATGTAGAGGAAGGACTGAGATTAATATCAAGAATGACAAAACAAAAATACATTGCAGAATATGGAGCTGGGTACACAGACATTGTCAGCAGGGAAAAATCCAACTCCACCCAGAACTCCACACAACAGAAACCAGGAAACAAGCCTTAATACCACAGAAATAAAAACATCAAGAAAGTGGCAACAAACCAGCAAATTGAACAAAGACAAAACTTATCTGCAAGGAGTTCAGGTGGAAACAGAAGATAGGGCAGGCTCCAGAATGTCCACAGCACCACCGGAGACAACATTGATCACCGGCCCAGACCGAAAGAACACTACTCAGTTATATAGGCCCTGTCTGAGCAGCCTGATTTCCAATCATCATCAGCTGTCTGACTACTATTGAGCAGACAAACTCTACTACCAGCACTGGCCACGAGAGGGAGCCCGAAACCGGAACCCAGTCCAAATGTGTTCACAACACCACACGCTGTTTTTTTTTATTTACTTAAATAATTAAAAAAACAGCATGGGGTCTCTTTTATTTTGATACCCAGCCAAGATAACCACAGCTAGGGGCTGTAGCCTGTGGCTGTAGGCTTTATCTGTGCTGGGTAGCATAATATGTGGGGTCCCTACATCATTTGTTTCATTTATTTATTTTTTTACTGTATGATACACCCACAGACTCCAGTGGAGAGGAGGGCGAGGAAAGCAGTGAATATGCATGAGGCTAATGAATGGCACCGGAAGTAGGCGAGGCCGCGGGAGCAGTTACGGATTATCCTAGAATGTATCGGCTCCTTCCAGGTTAGTGGGCATGACTATCTGGGTTAGTGAGCGTGACCAGCTGGGTTAATGAGCTTGGAGATTTTTCTCCCTGCCACAACAATCATGCCCCCCGTGTGATAAGGGCCTGTTGAACACATCATACCTGGAAGGAGCCCATACACTCTAGCATCTACCGGAGAATGGTAAGTATAGCGCGCTTGCTTTACTTTTTTTTTTTTTTTCGCTTTCTACCTTTTTTTTTTACTACCCGAGTGCCAGATCCAGGTCAATCTTGGCCCGACACAGCACTCAGGTACTCTTGAGCCCTTGCTGGTCTTGACAGTACATAAAAAAATGTTGTAAAAACACCACAAAAAACGCCACCAAAACCGCAGATGACTCCCAGGAGACATCCTGCCACAAGATCAGGTTTTGGTCAGGAAAAAAATGCTTCAAAAATGTCCTGTGTAAACATAGCCTAAGAGAGGAATTATTGGAGAATAGATTACATTTTTGAGGTATCAACAGCATGCTATATAAGGCTAAAATTCCTGCCTACATACTTCTAATACACTAATCCTACTCCACCAGCTTTGTCTATAGCAAATGCAGAATAAGAATGGAATTATCAAAGACTAGCAGAGCTTTCAATTAGCCCTGAAAAGGACTGTTTGGGTTATGTTGTTCCAGCAGGTACTGTCACACGATAACACACTGTCCCTTCTCCAGCAGAATCTCGCCCTAGTGCTTACACTATTTACAGGTAGAGTGAGGCAAATTTGGCATCTCTGGTCTTATATAGACCTGTTGAAGCTATACAACCTATCAATCACAATAATTCCAGTAGCCAAGATGGCATTACCATGAATGGCAGGCAATCCCTGCATGTTTACTGGCTCGTAAAAACTGAGAAAACATGTTGGGCGGGGACTCAAGCATGGCATCCGAGCAGTAGAATGCTTGATTGAGTATTGAGCATTTCGAGCACGCTAATGCTCGATTGAGGACCAAGCAATGCCAAGAACATTCGCTCATCACTTTTGTCAATTTTTTCATACTATTTTAAAAAAAAACAACAAAAAACAGAATTTGCAAAATTGTATTCGAGAATTGCAATTTTGCAATTTTAGCAATACAGTGGAACCTTGGATTACGAACATAATTCGTTCTGGGAGTGTGCTCTTAAACCAAGTTACTCTTATATCAAAGCGAATTTTCCCATAGGAAATAATTGAAACGCAGACAATTCGTTCCACAACCCAAAAATATTTACTGTATTTATATAAATGTATTACCGCAATACAAAATAATGTATGTACAGGTTTGCCTTCATCACAAAGAAAGAATTGCAACTCTGCTTGAGCTGATACAACAAAAACATAAGAAGGATATTAACTCAGCAGTGACCATAAAATTCAAGATGACAATAATACTATACAATTTTATCTAACAGGAATTGTCCCATTTTTGATCTTCAAATACAAAGAATAATTAAGACATAATATGAGTGTGAATATACTACTGAAATGAAATGTCTAGTTATACAGCTTATTTACAAGAGTCCGTTAAATTTAGATGTTTTGTGCCCTCATTCTCCCACTTTGGTTAATCTGGATACTTAACTTTGATATCTAAAATTAGGACTTATTTCACTTCTGACCTATTCTAGATAACTTTGAAGTTTGATTTGCCTTCTCCATTGCAGTGAAAAACTTGGCGGATACACTGGAAAAATTGTCTTGAGCCAGTCCAGAGCGAGGTGAATTGTTAAACAGCAGAGCGGCTGCTCAATGATACATTGCAAACGCAGACATTACATTACATGTGCTTTATGGAGCTGGACTAGTACCAGCTGCTGCAGCATTCCCAAATAAGAATTTACAAGGCAATCAATTACGTTAACCCAGTGGTCAAAGTGACTTTGAGCCGCAATAATAATGTACGATTTCAACAAACCATAAATCTGTTATATTCTAGGACAAGGCTTTGCTCATCCTATTTTAGTTCAGTGCTCTGGTAGCTGCTTTCTTCTTGGAGGTATTCATGATTTTGCTACACTGGAATATATGAGCTAGTACCGTATGTTCCTTGTAGGCCGCTAAGCTGTATTACTCATGTGGTTGCTTCAATGATAATGCTAATATTGACTTAATTAGAATATGTGAAGTGCTGCAATGTGTTTACATTTGGGTTAAGTTTCCAACAGAAATGGCCTTGGCACTTCAGTAGCTCTCTTGCACATAACTCAGGTCAGAGCATCCCCAATACTTAGTGGCATACTTGTATTAAGTATTTTAATGATTTATAGACACACTAAGAATCATTTATAAATAACATATTAGGCTGTTTTGACATATCTTGGGTGTGTTCAATTTTGTACTCCCTTGTGTAATAATTATGTTTCCAGGAAATATTTTTACCATACTTTTTTTCTTTCAATGTCAAATGAGGGGGGTAATGCTTTAACACCTTCCCAACAAATGATGTCTTATGTCAAGTTCCCTCGGTCTTTGATGTAGACCAAGAAGCTGAGTCTTAAAAGGGACCAACCACCAGGATTTTCCTATATAAACTAAAGCCAGTGCTATACTGGCACTATTCTGCTGATTCTACACATACCTTTAGTTGTGAGATCGGATGTATATGTGACGCCCTGGGCAAGCCAGGGGTCACAGGTCACAACACCACCACACACCCCACACTCCCTGCAAGAACACCGTAGTCAAAACACAAACCCTTGTTGCCCTCCTCCAGGGGCTGATGCTCACACCAGGGGGTGGAGCCAGGCGGTTGGTCTCCACCCACCGAGGAGTTCACAGTCCTGGAGGCGGGAAAACGAACAGTTAGTCGAGTTTAGAGTTTGGTGGAGTTGGAGTTGAGTTGAGGAGTGGAAGTGAGAACAATGAAGTGGCAGTAGAGCAACCAAAAACTGACTGAGAGTGTCCGGGTGTGTGCCCCGGACGAGACAGCAAGGTTGACAGACGGCGGTGACCGTCTGCAGTGGAGGCTGATCGGAGTTGCCGAAAGGACCGTGGATGGGTGGTGGCCCGGCGGTACCGGAGCGGTACATAAAGTGAGGCCAGCACCATTGGCAGGGGCCTTTCGGATCCCGGCAAGGCTTGGAGTCGCCGTACAATTTGCCAAATCCGTCAGTGAAGGGGACCTCCTGGGTCTCTAAACAGCAAAGTCCCGATTGAAGGCAAAGGTCCAACCGTAAGAGAGGGACACCGCCACCGCCAAGGCACAAGTACCTCAGGGCCAGCGCCTGCGAGCAAAGAGGGGCTCCTCCGGCCCATATCCAAGACGGGGAGCGGGTTACTGGTGGGAACCCATCGCTACCAACAACCGTATTTAGGTGCAGGGAAGAGACAGTCACCGCTAACTTGCAGGGAACATCAACACCGCAGCCGTCCGAGGGACCCGTCCAACCAGCCGCTTGTTTACCGTGAACTGTGTCATCATCCTTGGGCTGAGTGAGTACCTCCATGCCGTGCGGCACAGCGCTGCCCCTGCGTCCCTGCACCTCAACAGGCCCCTATAACCCGCCTGTCAACCATCCCAACCCCATCACCGGGCCCCGGGACAATCAACCCCCTACCCACGGAGGGGAGAATCACCAACAAAGCTGCTCCCTGTCACCGCTCCCGGGATCCCCATACAGAGCAGCGGTGGTATCCACACAATCACCACAACCGTGGGTGGCGTCACGGACATTAATCAAATCCCCCACCAACAATCAGCCCCCTTTTCACTCACGGGCGAGGAGCGCCGCTCGAGTCCCAAGGATCCGGCCCATCGCTCGAGCCACCGAGCAGCAGTAGCCGCAGAGCAGCGGCGGCCGGGCCCGAGCTGTGGGAGAGCGCAGCGTTGTCACCCTCTTCCCCGCCCGCGACATATAGTTTCTGAAATATATGCAAGTAAAGTTTGTGAAATGCAGTTATTTGATTGATAGCAGCTACAGAATTTTTAATAGGGGAGTCAGGTTTTGCTTATTCCTGCCCCTGTCTGCCTTCCAGTCCTTCCTACCTCTTTCCTCCCCTGTAATAACAGAGACAGGGGAGGAAAGACAGGCAGGCAGACAGGGGTGGAAATAACTAGCAAGTATCTGATTCTAACAGACGTTAGTTCCATCCACTGCTGCTAATCACTTAAACGCTGCTGTCAATGTCTGAAAACTGAATTTAATTTATGCAAACTAGGGGGCAGTCCTGTCCATGCACCTATCAGCACCCGTGAAACAGGTTTGCAGGGTGTTGATGAAATGCCATGGCATGGCATGCCCAGAACCTGCTGAGGGTCCCTGTGACTATCATGATGGTAGTCCTGTGAAGATTAGCCTCTGGTTGGCCTTCATAGGACATTTTTTTTTACTATATGTTGCTAAACTTGGGTTTTACGGTGTATAATAGAAACAATCAGATCATCACTGGGTTAAGTCTCTGAAGGGAACTAAAAATTAAAAGTAAATAAATATAAACAAGATCCCCCAACACTATACCATTAAAAATAAAGAAATAAATACAATTTTGAAAATACACTTATTGGAATTGCCACATCTGTGAAAGTCAAATTGATCAAAATAGAAAATAAATTAAATAAGAAGCAATGGAAACATAGCATTTACCTAAGAAATTAGAATCAATAAAATGTCATAAAAATAAGGCTTCATACAGCTCAATCAACATAAACATGCATAAGTCATAGGTCTCAGAAATAGCGACATAAGCATAATTATTTTACAGATTTCTGCAATTTTTCACCAGTTTAAATGAAAGAAAAATGATACAAGTTTGATTTAGCCGTAAACAGACTGACCTGGAGAATCATGTTGACAGGTCTTATTACCATACAAGGAAAACTGTAACAACAAAACAAAATTGTGGAATTACTTTGAAAATAGTCCTATTCGGAAGGATTTAAAGGGGTTCACAAGGGAAAGGAAAAAAATAACGAGGAAATGTCATTGTAAATAAATTCCTGAATGTGATTAATCACATTTGTTTTGTCTAAAGAGGTAATCCCGAGCTATAATGGGTCAGTGACATATGGACAGCACACAGACCAATTAGGGTATGTGCGCACGTTGCTTTTTACCTGCTTTTTACCTGCTTTTTTGCTGCTTTTTCTTCTGCGCTGTTTAATGTCAAAATGGATGTGTTCTTCTATTCAAGCAAAGTCTATGGGAATTTGGGTTTCTTGTTCACACTATGTTGTTCAAAATGCTGCCTTTTTGTGGCAGAACTTTGGTCAAAAACTCAGCTTTGCAGTGCAAAACCCAAATGGCAAAAACAATTGACATGTTGCTTCTTTGAAAAGCTGAGTTTTTGACCAAAGTTCTGCCACAAAAAGGCAGCATTTTGAACAACATAGTGTGAACAAGAAACCCAAATTCCCATAGACTTTGCTTGAATAGAAGAACACATCCATTTTGACATTAAACAGCGCAGAAGAAAAAGCAGCAAAAAAGCAGGTAAAAAGCAGGTAAAAAGCAACGTGCGCACATACCCTTACAGTGATGCGGCCATCTTCTGTGCTGGTGAAGCTATCCCACCACACTTTATGTCTATCATACTGAACTTAAAGGACATCTTACAGCAAGATCCAACCACAAACTGTCTATATAATTACGTTGCTTTCTGAATAATGTCGTTCATACGTTTACTGTTGCAATCTGCTGCTCACTGACTGAAAAATGTCTATTTTATTTCTTATGCAAATGAAACTTAAGTGCACTGGGCATGATCAGAGCACTTCCTGAGCCTCTATCTCCTTTAATCTATTCCCCACTTACTACCACCTCCTCATCAACTCACATTAATCACAGGATTTTTTTTCCATTTTGTTTTGGAGTGCCCAGCACCTGAACCCTTTACCTTCAATAACCTCAATACCTACAGATGTCCTGGCCTGGTTTACTTTTCACATAAACGAGAGCCTAATAGAATAATCAAGGAGGCCAAACAGTATCCATTTTAGGACATGATCATATATCAGTGTCAAACATCAGAAATATCATGTTTGACAACTGACTCTGACAACTGATCACTGACTCTGACATTTGACAAGTGACATCTGACAAGTGATAATTGACATCAGACCAGTGAGAACTGACCAGTGATATCTGACATCTGACAAGTGATAATTGACATCTGACAATTGACATCAGACCAGTGACAATTGACAGGTGATATCTGATATTGTTTTCTTATGAAATATTACTACTTAAATATCAAAGAAATAATGAACCTATAGCTTAATGGTAAAGCATCTGTGTCACATAGTTTTGGCTTAAAATGATAATACTAATTATAAAAAGAGAAGACCTCAGTCCACTATAGGGACTACAAACCACAAATCTGTATGTAAAAGACAGAACACTTACTACTGAACTATTAACTGTGTACAATAACATTAGCCTTCAATTTGCTTATATGATTTTCAGTGCACTGGTGTCTGAAACTCATTGGACCTTTCCCACTGACCTCCTCCAAGCCAAATTCAAATGATGTTTGACCCCGATTAGTGACTTTGATAAGTGAAGAAAGTCACATGTCAGATATCACATATCAGCATGAGAATCAGAAGGACTTTCAAACACTCTGAATATTTGCATGGTTAATCATCACCCACCCAGCCCCCCACCATCTCTCCAGTTTATGGCTGAGTGGTAAAGTCTCAGGAGTTTGGTACCTTGGGTTGATTCCAGGAGCAGAAAGATTAAACTTGACTAGAGATGAGCGAGTACCGTTATATTCACTATACTCGAAATGAGTACTTTGTAATATTCGTGTATTTGTTCTGAATAGTGAGTACAATGCAAGTCAATGGGAAATGTGAATAATTTTCTACTGGACCCAACAAAGAGGTCTGGGGGCCTGTGGTAAAGGCTGAAATGAATAGGAAAGTGATGAAACTAAATGGGGAGATGCTGGAGAATATACCTGCATGCATTTCTGACTCACATATGGTTTCAGGGAATAAGGATGTCACAGAATTATGCCACTTATTATCTTTCTGTCCAAGTGATTTAAACTCACCGTTCTGCGGTGCGGCTGTCACACTTCTCCCGCTGCCTCTGATTCTTCTTCCCTACCTGCTCATTAGGCACATACATGTTCACTGCACCCACTCATTAGGCTCATACATATTCACTGCTTCTCCCGACCACCGGCGTCTATGATGGTTGCAGTCAGACCCACACCCATGCTAATTCACAGCTGTCTGACTACAACCAAACACACCCACTAGCCTGGTGGCTCTATATTGTAAGTAAAATAAATAAATAATTTAAAAAACGACATACATTGCCCCCTGGTATTTTCAGGCTGGGAAAACCCACATTATTGTGAGCCCCCCCAGCCTAAAAATATCAGCCAACAGCCGCCCGGAATTGCCACATCCATTAGATGTCACAGTCCTGGCACTTTACTTGGCTCATCCCGATTGCCCTGATGCAGTGGTAATCGGGGTAATGAGGGTTAATAACAGCACACAGATGTCAAGACCAGAATTAGTTATGGGAAGCAGTCTTCTATGAGACTCCCCATCAGTAATCCTATAAGTAAAAAGTAATAGACATATACTGAGAAAAATCCTTTATTTGGAATAAAATAGAAAAGCACCCTCTTTCACCACTTTAGTAAAAACATCCAGGTCCGATGTAATCCACACAAAGTCCCACAATGGTCTTGTCTCTGCTACATCCGAGCCTGGAGAGACTGAAAACATGTCTGATCTCTCCAGGCTCCAGGAAACACTGAAAACAAGGACCCAGATGGTAGCAGTGACGTCACTCAGTTCACTGTCACTGTTAAAGGCACTTTAACACTGACAATGCCATTCGAGGAGTGCAGAGCAGCACGCACCTCAATGCCAGCACTGCCACTGTTAAAGTACTGGCGGGGTGTGGGACAAGACCTCGCACTTTAAGAGTGGCAGTGTTAGTATGGAGCTGCGGGCTGCCTCGCACTCCCAGCATGGCATTGTCAGTGTTAAATTGCTAGTGAGGAGCGGGACATGGCCCTGTGCTTCAACAATGACAATGCTGTCCGGGGAGTGTGGGGCAGCCCACACCTACATGCCGGCACTGCCACCGTCAAAGTGCGAGGCAGTGTCCTTCTCTCTGCCAGTATTTTAACACTGACAATGCCATGCGGGGAGTGCGGGGCAGCCCGCACCTCCATGCTGACACTGACACTGCCAAAGTGCGGGGCAGTGTCCAGCTCCCTGCCACCACTACATTCGCTCATCACTATACTTGACTTTTTTAAAATTATGTTGCTATCGCACAAACTCCAGTGATGTTTGATGTGTGAAACAAATCACAAGTCATATTAGAATCAGAAAGACTTAAGGCCGCTTTACACGCTACGACATCGCTAAAGCGATCTCGTTGGGGTCACGGATTTTGTGACACACATCCGGCTGCGTTAGCGATGTCGTTGCGTGTGACACCTATTAGCGATTTTGAATCGTTGCAAAAACGTTCAAAATCACTAATTGGTGACATGCCCCCCTATTCCCAATTATCGTTGCTGCTGCAATGTAGTTCGTCGTTCCTGTGGCAGCACACATCGCTGTGTGTGACACCGCAGGAACGAGTAACCTCACCTTACCTGTGTCCCGGCAGCAATGAGGAAGGAAGAAGGTGGGCGGGATGTTCGTCCCGCTCATCTCCGCCCCTCCGCTTTGATTGGGCGGCCGCTTAGTGACATCGCTGTGACGCCGAACGAACCGCCCCCTTAGAAAGGAGGCGGTTCGCTGGTCACAGCGACGACGCTAGGCAGGTAAGTAGTGTGACGGGTTCGTGCGATGTTGTGCGCCACGGGCAATGATATGCCCATGTCGCACAACCGATGGGGGCGGGTACGCATGCTAGCGATATCGGTAACGATATTGCAGCGTGTAAAGCGGCCTAGGCAGACACACTCTCAATGTGTCTGATACAATGTGTCATGATACAAGCTACGTTTAGCAGAAATAATAACATGCACATGTTAATTATTTGGTGCAAAAAAATCTGCACCATCACTGCATCTCTTAGCAGGACAAACACAGCCTCAAAAAGGCAAATTTTTACTGTTTTTGGTGCTTTTTTAATGCAGATTTTCTCCACTCATTAATATGAGAGAAATATACAGCAAAATACTGAAAGCATTGACCTGTTGCAAACTTATATCTGCAAGAAGAAAATAAGCAATGTGCGCATGAGACATCAGGATTCTCATTCTTATTGCTGTCATCAGGAAACCCTTCTGGTTTTGTGACAAATTTTGCACAAAATAATGCAACAAATCTGCAACGTGTGCACAGGCCCTTAAAAGTAAGCAAAGTATAACCTACAGTGAGATAAGCTGCTTGCCAGATCTGTGAGGAGGCAGTAAATACAGTGCCTTGTGAAAGTATTCGGCCCCCTTGAATTTTTCAACCTTTTCCCACGTTTCAAGCTTCAAACATAAAGATAACAATTTTAATGTTATAGTGAAGAATCAACAACAAGTGGGACACAATTGTGAAGTTAAACTTTTTTAAAAAATAAATAACTGAAAAGTGGGGCGAAAAGTGTCGATAAGTCATTCTGATGTGTGACTTGTGACTTGCTTCACACATCAGAGTTTGTGTGCTAGCAACATAACTTAAAAAAGTCAAGTTTAATCTTTCTACTCCTGGGATCAAACACAGGTACAAAACTCCAGAGGTAGCACCTTTACCTCTCAGCCATAAACTGGAGACATGGTGGCTAGTTTTTTTTTCTTGCCTTATGAGAGTAACCATGCACATATTCAGCGTGTCTGAAAGTCCTTTTTATTCTCATGCTGATGTGTGATGTCTGACACGTGACTTTCTTTACTTATCAAAGTCACTGATCAGGGTCAAACATCATTTGAATTTGGCTTGGACGAGGTCAGTGTGAAAGGTCCAATGAGTTTCAGACACCAGTGCACTGAAAATCATATTGTGCCGCCCCCACGTCAGCAGCCGGGCTGCTCGGATCGGGATCCGCAGTGGCTCGAAGGGTCTCCGGACCCGTGGGTCGGGGTCGTGTGGCCACTCCAATAAAAGGGGGAATATTTACACGGGGCTGTTTGGTAAATGTTTGTGACGCCACCCGTGGTGTGTGGTAATGGTGAAGTACCGCCGCTGCAGCTGGGAGTATCTGGTGGCGATGGCATGGGCAGCTAGGTGTTTAACCCCTACACGGGTAGGGGGGATGCCCCGGGACACGGTGATGTAGGGGAAGCTGTGGGATGTAGGTTTTGGAGGCAGGGAACAGGGAACTCACAGTTTGTAGTCGTGGTGCTGGATGAGGCTGTGCTGCTTTGGAAGGTCAGTAAACACACAGACTGTAATTAAACCAAAAGTCCTGCAGTACTGCTGCCACTGAGAGGGGAGCCCGTCCAAGTGACCGTTCCCAATGGTATTGCTTGGTGTGTTCCAGTCTAGTTTGACCTTCCAGGAGCCTCTACCCCTCAGCCCCTCACACTCTAAGGGCTGCTGCCTCGCTGTCCTGGGAGCTCCAACTCCCCAGCCTGCTCTCCCCTGAGAGCTACTTGAGAGCCACCACTCTCCTTGCTCCCCTGCCGACGACTGCTCAGTCACCTCACCCCCAGTCTGCCTGACTCTAAGGTGGATGGCCCTTTCTCCACTGGACCTACTCACTGGTGTGTGTGACTGGGATATGCATGCTGATGTTTGCAATACCATTGGGTGACACCTGGAACCAAGGATGAGATGGGTACTGCACGGAAAGGAAAACTGTGCAATACCCTGTGATGACCTGATAGGCCAGGGCATCACATTCCCCCTACGTTAAACGTAGCTGGTCCCCGAGCTACAGGACACATCAGGTTTTATTTAAAACTGCTCCTGTACGGAGGAAAAAAGGGATAACATGGTATGCTTCCAGCATTACTGGGACGTACGCTCTGGGCACCACGATCTGGCAAATCCTCTCGTAGATCTTGGGATTGGTTAGGCTCCAGCATAGCTTGCCTTGGTGAAGATAAAGCCGACTCCGGTCTTACCATAATTTTCTATGTGGAGAGAAGGTATGCACACCAGTGACTATGTAAGGGGAATACATGTAATAGCAGAAACTGCTGTGTGAATACTGACATGAAAAATCCAATAGCTATATGTAAGAATGAAAATATGAAAATGGAATCTGCATTACTGCCATGAACATATGAATAAAGAGAAATTTAGCTATTGAATTGATCAATGCAATAGAGCCCAACACTACGCCAAAGTATTTCTCTACGTTGGGGTCCCTAGCTTGTGTGTGTCCTCTCATGCAGTTAAAAAACTTACCGTGTTGGGAAGCGGAGACCCAGGCTATATATGCATATAATGTGGACTGGCAATAGGTGTGGTGGGGCCGGGTTCACAAACGAAAGACTACAAATCAATTAAGAAATAACGTCTGGAACACCATTCTGAGTCTGAACTGGGTGCAAAAACCTAAAAAAATCTACATTAAATGGAGAGAAGGTATGCACACCAGTGACTATGTAAGGGGAATATATGAAAAGCAGAAACTGCTGTGTGAATACTGACATGAAAAATCCAATAGCTATATGTAAGAATGAAAATATGAAAATGGAATCTGCATTACTGCCATGAACATATGAATAAAGAGAAATTTAGCTATTGAATTCATCAATGCAATAGAGCCCCAACACTACGCCAAAGTAGTTCTCTACGTTGGGGTCCCTAGCTTGTGTGTGTCCTCTCATGCAGTTAAAAAACTTACCGTGTTGGGAAGCTTGAGACCCAGGCTACATAATTTTCTGCCATCTTCTGGGGCGCCTGGCTCAAGGCGGGCATCAGTTCTGGCCAGCAATGCTTTGACTAGCTTGATTGCAGGGTCCCTGTCCTGGGCTTCCTGCCAGCCATGGGGAGGCAATGGGTCACAGGTCATTTCTTGCTGACAGGCATATGATCGAGGCCACTCCTCGGATGGGGGCTTATCGAATGCAGGCAGTTCAACTTCTTACAGATCATCTTCAACCCACCCATCATCGAACAGATGGGACATCCTGGACAGCGCATCTGCGTTGGTATTCTTGCGACCAGCCCTGTACTTTATAACAAAATCATAGTTTGCCAACCTTGCGACCCAGCACTATTCCAAAGCTCCCAGCTTGGCGGTATCTAGATGAGTCAACGGATTATTATCTGTATTCACCGTGAACTTGGCAGCAGCAAGGTATTGCTGAACCTTTTGGTCACAGCCCACACGAGTGCCAGGAACTCCAGCTTGAAGAAGCTATAATTCTCTGGGTTCCTATCCGTCGGTCTCAACTTCCGACTGGCGTAGGGGATCACCTTCTCCTTGCCTTTCTGCACCTGTGAGAGGACGGCGCTGAGCCCCACATTACTGGCATCCATATACAGCATGAATGGGAGACTGTAATCGGGATAGACCAGGATTTCGTCCCCGGTCAGGACAGATTTGATCCGTTCAAAGGAATATTCTTGCTCCGTCCTTACCTCGTTGGAACGGATTAGAGATGAGTGGCGTTCGAAGTGAACCATTTGCCAATTTCAAACTCGATTTGTTTTGGGCGCTGTTCGAGTCGTTCGATGAACTCGAATGATTTGCTTAACGTTTGACCGTTCGAGTTACCGTTTGATAACGGTTCGATCTCCAAAAGCATAGCTAGTTACTAGCTGGCTTTTCACTGTAATACTGTCAGTCACTGTTACTAATGATATTATTAAAATTCAGCGTATAATGTGCGGGGGGGACGGGGTTTAGATCAGTGCTGCTGAGTTCTGAAAGAATTTCCTAACTGCACGTACAGTGGGGCGGGCCAGGCTGTCAGCCAATCACAGACACACACACACAGCAAAGTGGATTTTTGCCAGACAAGCAAGGGTATGTTTCATTGGCTGTGCATGTCACATATCTTTGCCCTATAAGACCCGGCCATTTTCCCCATCGCCGCCATTATCTCAGTGCTGCGGGTGTTTGTCAGTCATCGCTCCCGCTACTGCTGCTGCTGTGGGTGCTATAAAGTGCAATCAAGACATCGGTTTAGGGACTAGGGACTAGTTTTAATTTCAGCCCTTTTCAGGGCTAGATTAGGGCAGTGCATAACGATTTTTGCTAGGCAGATCTGTGCCAGCGCTGTGCAAGGGTTTTTCACAGCGTCTGTCTAAATCAGCTCAGGAAATTCCTTGGGGCATAGTATCATTGTCTGGGATAGTCAGTGACGTTCCTCTGCTGACAAGAAAGCTACACCACCTCTGCATTCTACACCACCTTTACATTTCTGCTACGCAATTTTAACTGCAAAAAGTGCAGGCAATTCTTTAGGGCATAGTATCATTGTCTGGGATAGTCAGTGACGTTCCTCTGCTGACAAAAAAGCTACACCACTTCTGCATTCTACACCACCTCTACATTTCTATTATGCAATTTTAACTGCAACAAACAGTCTCCAATTTGTTCACAAACAAAGTGAGTGGCAAAAGGCCAGATGCTGGTGGAAAGGGGAACAGGCATATTGGAAAGGGAAAAAAAGTTTGTGCCCGTGGGGTAGGTGGTAAAGCAACAGTAACATCTGCTGAAGAAAGACCATCTTCCAGCCAAAGTAAGATGTCTACTACTTTCCATGGACAATCTGATATGATCCCTTTGTTACGGAAACAAGCATTGCTACCAAAGGTAGATGAGGTACAAAAAACGCAGATGCTTGAATGGATCTCAAGTGCTCCTTCAAATGTCCTCTCCCCCACCTCAACTTCAACATCCCAAAGACTCTAGTCCTCTGAGTTGTCACCCCTATTGCATTTGCTCTCTACCAGCTCTCAAGTCTCCACCCGCCCTGCAGAGTAAGGGATAACAAAGATGGTTGAGTCTGCAGAGCTGTTCCGTAACACTAAAGCCTGGGAATCAGAGGTCTGCTTCAAAGCTGCAGTGAGTCCAGACAAGGAAATGATCTTCACTGATGCCCAGAAGCTTTGTGAGTTGGATCCAGGCCCAGATGAAGAAGGTTCTGAGCATAATGTAGATCCTCATTCCCAAACTGTAACTCCTCTTGGTGGAGACAATGAGGAACATGCTGATGATTATGAGACTCAGATACCTGATTGGAATGACAACTTAAGTATTTGGTCAGGGCAGGAAGAGGTTGGCTCTGAGGATGAGGGGAGTGCAAACACACAGGGTGATGATGAGGTTGTAGATCCCACTTACTGTCAACCCACAGTCAGGTCAGCAGAGGAGGTGGAGGAGAATACTACCGACGACGAGGTTAGGTTGCACCTTCCTGGATAGAGACGGAGTACTGGAAGCACGTCAACAACTGCATCCTCAGCCACAACTCTGTCTCTGAGCACAAGTCGTGGTGGCTCTGCAGGTCACATGGGCTCTAAGCCTTGCCTAGCCTGGTCCTTTTTTGACATCGCAAAGGATCACCCAACTCATGTCATCTGAAAGGTTTGTCACCAATGTCTAAGTAGAAGCTCAGTAGTTTGTCTACTTCATCCATGAACCGTCACATAGATATGAAGCATAAGTCGCAGTGGGAAGCTCAATGTGCTACAATGCGGCCTAGCGGAGCGAGCCAACCACCGTCTGCCCCTTCAAGTGCATCCGTGTGCTCTTCATCCTCTGTGACTGTGGGGACAGCAGTTACACCTGCTTTTGGACGCAGACCTTCCGCCTCTTTAACCACAACAGGCAGTGTGATTGGCAGGTCGTCAGTTGTTTTGGAAGTGGAAACAGCTGCTGGTGTTGAGCTCTCTCAGACATCGAGAGCACCAAGTTTGGATGAAGGCAACATTATGTCTCCACCTGCACTTTCCTCACCGACCAGCAGTTTTCCAGGGACACCCTACTCAACGCCGTCTCAGCACACCAGCCAGCCCTCGGTCCCTCAGATGTGGACAAGTAAAAGACCATTTCCTCCTAGCCATGACAAAGCTAAGAGGTTGACTTTCACCATCTGCAACCTGTTGGCTACAGAAATGCTTCCTTTCCGCCTGGTGGACACACAGGATTTTCGAGACCTTATGTCAGTCGCAGTGCCCCAGTACCAGATGCGCAGTCGCCACTACTTCTCCAAGAAAGCTGTGCCTGCGCTACACCAGCATGTCGCACACAACATCACCGCTTCCTTGAGAAACTCTGTCTGTGACAGGGTGCATTTCACCACAGATACTTGGACCAGTAAGCATGGACAGGGGCGTTACATGTCGCTGACTGGGCACTGGGTAACAATGGTGAGACATGGAGAAGGGTCTGCTGTACAAGTCTTGCCGTCCCCACGAGTTGTGTGTCAATCCTCTGTATGTAGAAGTTCCTCAACTGCTTCTGCCTCTTCCACCTCGTCTGGGTCCTCCACCTCTGCCCAAATCCTGTCTGGTCAGGCCACCAGCGTTGTAACTGCGCACAAGGAATCCCACACACCTCCTTACTATGCTGGCAGCAGAGCTCAACGGCATCAGGCGGTCTTTAAGTTGAAATTTCTGGGAAATGTGAGTAACACAGCTGATCAGTTGTGGTCAGCTCTGGAGACCGAGTTTTGTCAATGGTTGTCTCTACTCAACCTGCAGCCAGGGAAGGCCGTGTGCGACAATGTTGCAAACCTGGGTGCGGCCCTTCGCCGGGGCAATGTGACACACGTGACTTGTATGGCTCACATGTTTAACCTTGTTGTCCAGCAATTTTTAACCCACTATTCCGGCCTAAATGGCCTTCTGCACAGCGCATGGTCACTATGTGCTCACTTCTGCCATTCACATGCCGCAGCTGAACGACTTGCATCGCTCCAGAAGTCTTTCGGCTTGTCGGTTCACGCCTGAAATATGATGCGTCAACATGCTGGAATTCAACTCTTTACATGTTGCAGCGACTGTGGCAGCACCACCGAGCCGTGGTGCAATACGTTATGACGTATAGCCTGGGCCAACGAGATCCAGAGTTGGGGCAGATCACACTGCTGGAGTGGTCTCAGATCAAGGACCTATGCACCCTTCTGCACAGTTTCGACATGGCGACGAAGATGACGATGCCATTATCAGCATGACAATTCCAGTCATTTACATGCTGGAGCACACTCTAAACAGTATTCGGAGTCAGGTGGTGGGACAAGAGGAAGGGGAGGAAGTACATGAGGATTCATATGCGGAAGGGATACCAAGATCTACAAGGTCCAGATGGTCAGCAGTACCAAGGCGGAAGGCATAGGACGGTGGGGGAGAGGGATTAATAAGGGCGCATGGTAGCAGCTAAACTGTTGAGGAAGGTGCAGGAGCCCAGGAAGAAATGGAGGACAAACTCGCGATGGGCATGGAAGACTCAGCAGATGAGGGAGACCTTGATCACATTTCTGTTGTGCGAGGGTGGGAGGAGAGGGCAGAGGAAGGAAGCATGATTCTCACCTCGCCACCACCAACACAGCAAGGACTTGGTCCTCCTGGATGCGCAAGACACATGAGCACCTTCTTGCTGCACTACCTACAACATGACCCTCGGATTGTCAGAATTAGAAGTAATGCTGATATTGGGTTGCCACACTCTTAGATCCTTGGTACAAGTCAAAATTTGGCGAAATAATTCCTGACATAGAAAGGGACGCACGTATGTAGGAGTATCAGCAGAAGCTGTTACGCAACCTTAGCTCAGCTTTTCCACTATACACCAGTGGTGCACAGTGAATCTCACAGTTCTAACTTGACAACCATGGGACTGTCTAGTTATCATCACTTAAACCGTACCAGCAACACCGTATCTGGTGGTAACAGCAATTTTATGGAATCGTTTCATGAATTTTTTAGACCATCCTTTGCAAGGCCACAAGACACAAGAAGTCTGACACATAGTCAACGCCTGGAGAGGATGATACAGGAGTATCTCCAATTGAATATCGATACCATGACTCTGCAACTGGAGCCTTGCTAATTTTGGGCTTCCAATCTGGAAAATGGCCTGAGCTCACCACTTAAGCCTTGGAGATCTTGTCGTGTCCCGCAGCCAGCGTTCTTTCGGAACGTGTCTTCAGTGCTGTAAAACAATGTGATACCACACAATGGAGTTTTATGCTTGCTTTATTAGAAAAAGTGTCAAACAATCACCAACACAAATAGTATAAACATACTGACAGTAAAAGGCTAAAAGAAGTAACCTTGCTATATAGTGATCCAGATATAACAATAGTATAACCCACACATAGATTTTTGTTTAGGGGGGTAGATGGGACTTATATCACACCATTAGAAACCATACCCATAAGGTGCAGGGAAGTAACATGATCCCCCAAAAGTCTAGACACAATGGTAAAGCAGAGTAGATATAAACCGCAATTGGTGGTTACCATGTATCCAAAACTCACCCTTTCAGCAGACAAGTAAAACAGTACATACCAGATTGGTGAGACAGGTGGGGGGTATATCGAGGATCACAGGCCCGACGCGCGTTTCGGCACACCTTTCTCAAGGGCCGTTACACGTTGTCTGTAAGCCGCCAAGTTTTACCTTTAAATACCCCAAATGGTCCACCTCCGTCCGCCCACCTATTACGCAGTAGTTGCGCTCACCTGCGGCGAGCCCCGGGTGTTGTATACATACACTCGGCGGCGGGCCACGGCACTCCACGCATGCGCCGGAGCCAAAGCTCCGTGACGTCATTGACGCATGCACGGAACCGTAAAAGATGCCGCCGGGCGCATGCACCCAAAGACAACGCCTGCAACGTGAGCGCAGGTACGTAACAGAAGGGGGGCGGATCGGAAGGCAGATAGTGATCATATATATATACACAACTGTGCTGACAGCATACCAACCGGCAAATAGATCATAAACATAGATCCAATATATGGGAAAGTCCCATCAGACACTTTGGATCCCCCTCGATCCATATCATCATGAAAAATCATTGTCCGATTATTTAGATCTCTTAACAATCATAGACATATATATTTGTATAGGGGACAACAGTCCCATATCAATATTAGAAAAACATAAGGAATGCAGTAAAAATAATAACAGGGTCCATGTCATTATGCTCGCTAAATAGACAAGACTATTAGCAGAAGAACCTCATTATAAATCAAAAACAGAGTTTATAGAATATTACATTATACATCTTATATACAAATAAATATGCCATAATGCATTCCCAGGTCCGGAGGGCTGTCCATTATTCATGCCTTATTCCTAGTTCTGCAGGGGTCCAGAGGGTACAAGATGGAAAGGACATTTGGCAGATCTTCAATTACAGTAAAGTTACTACAAAAAGACAAACAACATGCAATTAAAATATAGTTAAAAAACATAGTAGCTCAAAGGCTAAAAGAATGCTGCAAGATATACAGAGCAGAGGTAATCGTATCCTCAGTTCAGAACATAGATCCTCATATTAATAAACAACGTAGATGCAAAGAGGGATGCCTCATATATTCAGGAAAGGGGCAAAGCTTAGTTGCTCATTTAAACCCATGGGGGAAAGGGTCCCCAAACTAAAAATCCACCTAGCTTCCAATATGGATAGGGCTAATTTCAAATTACCCCCTCTTATGCCACCCTTAATCAGGTCGATCCCCATCACCTTCAATCCTGTTGGGTCACAGTTGTGGTGGACCTTGAAGTGTCTGGGGAGAGACCTGAGAAGGGTAAGATCCGTCACAGATGGAGCTTTTTGGATGTCCCGAACGTGTTCACGGATGCGGACCCGTAACTGTCTAGAGGTAAGTCCCACATAAACTAAATCACATGGGCATTTTGCATAGTAGACGACATACGTACTACTGCATGTGATATACTTCTTAATTTGGAATCGTTGTTTTTTGTCCGCTGAAACGAACTCCTTACCTCTAATAATGTTACCAGATCCGCACGCCAAACACTCCCCACAAGTGAAACATCCCACCCTGAGGGTGCTATGTCCATAGAGACCGCCCTGTGTTTTAGCCACATAATGGCTATCCACAAGGAGATCCCGTAGGCACCTACCCCTCCTAGATGTCACCAAAGGGGCCCCCGGTAGGTCAATGGCCAGAACTGAATCTGTTTGCAACACTGACCAATGTCTTGTTAGGGCATTTCTGACACGCCCCCATTGCCCATTAAATGTGGAAATAAATCTAGTTTGGTTCCCACTTTTATCCTTGATTACCCCACTCGGACCATATAGCAGTTGTTCTCTAGGACTATGTTTAGCTCTCAAATAACCCTGCCTGATGCCACGGACGCCATACCCTCGATCCCTGAAATCGGGCACTAAGGTCTTTGGCCTGACACTCAAATTTCTGAGGTGTAGAGCATATTCTTTTTCCCCTCAGAAATTGTCCCATGGGAATGGCCCTAATCGTGGATCTCTGGTGAGCCGATGATGCGTGTAGAAAAGCATTGACAGATGTGGCCTTTCTAAAAAGATCTGTCTCAATTATACCTCCCTCACCAACCTCCACCATAACGTCCAAAAATTCCATTTGTTTCTGGTCAGCTTTATAGGTTAACCGAATATTCATATTGTTCTGATTAAGATCTTCCATAAAGGTATCCAGCAGAGGACGGGCACCCTGCCACAGGAACAGCACATCGTCTATATATCTGTACCAGCAGACTACCCTCTGGGCAAGTGGAAGCTCGTGTAAGACCGTTTGCTCCCACCTGCCCAGGAACAGCCCCGGGTAAGATGGTGCGCATGCTGCCCCCATGGCGGTGCCACGCCTCTGCAGGAAAAACCGATCTTTAAAAGTGAAGACGTTATGGTGGAGAATGAATTCAAGAAGTTCCAAAATGAGCTCACAAAGAGATCCCTCCAAAGACCCTCCCAAAAGGAAATGTCTAGAGGCCTCTAGGCCCTGTTCGTGCTCGATGCAAGTATACAGGGACTCGACGTCCGCCGTAACAAGCCACATCTCCGCATCAACATGGATTCCGTCCAATTTCTTGAGGAGGTCATTTGTATCTTTCAGGTACGATGGAAGGTTCTGCACCAAAGGCTTTAAATAAAAGTCTACAAATGTACAAATAGGCCCACAAAGGCCGCCAATCCCAAAGACGATGGGCCGTCCTGGAGGATTGGCGGCATCCTTGTGCACCTTCGGTAGCAGGTAAAAGGTGGGTAATTTTGGGGTTTTGACCAACAATCCATCTCTTACCTTTGATGTTATTATCCCATCCAGAAATGCCTCATCAAGAATGGATTTTAATTTTATCCTAAAGTCCGGGATAGGGTTGCTGTCAAGTCTGGTGTATGTCTCCCTATTATTGAGTTGTTTAAATGCCTCTCGTTCATATTTCAGAACGGGCCAAATCACCACGTTCCCCCCCCTTGTCCGCATTTTTAATCACAATATCCGTCATACTCTGTAGTTCCCTGATCGCCAACCGCTGTTGTTTTGTCAGGCTTTCATTAGAGCTATATTTGGGGATTTTTTCAAACTCTTTGGTGACCAGTCTGACAAATATCTCTATTTGTGGACACAAGGACAGTGGGGGAAACGTGGTAGATCTTGGAAGAATATCCCGGGGAAACACCCCAGACATGCCCAGCTCACCCTCCCTCTCCAAATCCTCCAACACTGAAATAGCCTCCTGTTCCCTGTCAGTCAGATTATCATTTCCCCTTTTTGCTTTATGATGTAACCTATGTAAAAGCAGTTTACGGGCATATAAATGGAGGTCCTTCACGGCAGTAAATAAATCAAAAGTGCCAGTTGGCACAAAAGATAGACCCAGTTGGAGAACCTGGGTCTGTGCCTCTGTTAAAGTATGAGTTGAGAGGTTAATTACCTGAAGTTGGTTCTTTTTACTGCGTTGTTCTAGGGACACGGTGGGTGAGATCCCCTTTCTCTTTCCCTGTGTCGCTCCTCGGTTATTTTTGGGGATATCATTATACTTTTTATTTTGATTCGTGGGATCATCTTCCTTCTCCTCCATCCCCAAACTCTCCCCGGAGGTACGGGATGACATAGAGATTGATCGGGGTCTCCCATGGTAAAATTGACCTGGACGACCCTTCTTCCATCTATAAACTTGTTTATTACCATGGTCATTCTTATCCCTTTGCAATTTCTTAGTTTTGGTAATTCTAATCTCGTTTTCCCACTTGGCAAAGTCTCCCTCTACTTCAGTATTAAATTTTGCCAGTTGTTCCTCCGTTAGCTCCTTTTTGATTTTCTCTTGAATAGCCTCAATCTCCACCTCCATTTCTCCCACGTTCACTTCATTTAGTTTAATAAGAAGTTCCATGAAGTGTTTTGAACATGCATTAGCACTATCCTCCCAGACGTTAATGAACCATTCCTCATGGATAGGGAATGAAGGAAATACCTGAATACGTAAACCACGTGGGATCAAACCCCGGGCTACATACTGTTCCAGAAAACCTTTGTTCCACCACAATTTTGTCCTTTTATGAAGTAGTTGTTTTAACCTCTGCATATCTGCTTGGCAATCACTATGCTTACTGTTAAAACCACAGGCAAGGTCTTCTTTAAAAGCCTCATTAATATGACAGCGCCAATTATTATCACGCGCTCTGAAGTCCATGGGTTCTGAAAACAAAACTGTGATAAACACAGATATAACTATTATAACAGTTTTCATAAATAGGGGGGAATCACAATAAACCATGTTACAACCTAGTGTTCAAATATGATGATCCCCCAATCTTGCCAAATATAAACATACTCCTCAACATAGTAAAACAATGTGATACCACACAATGGAGTTTTATGCTTGCTTTATTAGAAAAAGTGTCAAACAATCACCAACACAAATAGTATAAACATACTGACAGTAAAAGGCTAAAAGAAGTAACCTTGCTATATAGTGATCCAGATATAACAATAGTATAACCCACACATAGATTTTTGTTTAGGGTGGTAGATGGGACTTATATCACACCATTAGAAACCATACCCATAAGGTGCAGGGAAGTAACATGATCCCCCAAAAGTCTAGACACAATGGTAAAGCAGAGTAGATATAAACCGCAATTGGTGGTTACCATGTATCCAAAACCCACCCTTTCAGCGGACAAGTAAAACAGTACATACCAGATTGGTCAGACAGGTGGGGGGTATATCGAGAATCACAGGCCCGACGCGCGTTTCGGCACACCTTTCTCAAGGGCCGTTACACGTTGTCTGTAAGCCGCCAAGTTTTACCTTTAAATACCCCAAATGGTCCACCTCCGTCCGCCCACCTATTGCGCAGTAGTTGCGCTCACCTGCGGTGAGCCCCGGGTGTTGTATACATACACTCGGCGGCGGGCCACGGCACTCCACGCATGCGCCGGAGCCAAAGCTCCGTGACGTCATTGACGCATGCGCGGAACCGTAAAAGATGCCGCCGGGCGCATGCACCCAAAGACAACGCCTGCAACGTGAGCGCAGGTACGTAACAGAAGGGGGGCGGATCGGAAGGCAGATAGTGATCATATATATATATATATATACACAACTGTGCTGACAGCATACCAACCGGCAAATAGATCATAAACATAGATCCAATATATGGATCAGACACTTTGGATCCCCCTCGATCCATATCATCATGAAAAATCATTGTCCGATTATTTAGATCTCTTAACAATCATAGACATATATATATTTGTATAGGGGACAACAGTCCCATATCAATATTAGAAAAACATAAGGAATGCAGTAAAAATAATAACAGGGTCCATGTCATTATGCTCGCTAAATAGACAAGACTATTAGCAGAAGAACCTCATTATAAATCAAAAACAGAGTTTATAGAATATTACATTATACATCTTATATACAAATAAATATGCCATAATGCATTCCCAGGTCCGGAGGGCTGTCCATTATTCATGCCTTATTCCTAGTTCTGCAGGGGTCCAGAGGGTACAAGATGGAAAGGACATTTGGCAGATCTTCAATTACAGTAAAGTTACTACAAAAAGACAAACAACATGCAATTAAAATATAGTTAAAAAACATAGTAGCTCAAAGGCTAAAAGAATGCTGCAAGATATACAGAACAGAGGTAATCATATCCTCAGTTCAGAACATAGATCCTCATATTAATAAACAACTTGGATGCAAAGAGGGATGCCTCATATATTCAGGAAAGGGGCAAAGCTTAGTTGCTCATTTAAACCCATGGGGGAAAGGGTCCCCAAACTAAAAATCCACCTAGCTTCCAATCTGGATAGGGCTAATTTCAAATTACCCCCTCTTATGCCACCCTTAATCAGGTCGATCCCCATCACCTTCAATCCTGTTGGGTCACAGTTGTGGTGGACCTTGAAGTGTCTGGGGAGAGACCTGAGAAGGGTAAGATCCGTCACAGATGGAGCTTTTTGGATGTCCCGAACGTGTTCACGGATGCGTGTCTTCAGTGCTGCTGGGTGTGTGCTGACAGATAAGCGCACGTGTCTGTCCAGTGACAATGTGGACAGACTAAAGAATGCTTTACACGCTGCGACATCGCTAGCGATTGCTAGCGATGTCGAGCGCGATAGCACCCGCCCCTGTTGTTTGTGCGATATGTGGTGATCACTGCCATAGCGAACATTATCGCTACGGCAGCGTCACACGCACATACCTTGTCAGCGACATCGCTGTGACCGCTGAGCAATCCCTCCTTCAAGGGGGAGGTGTGTTCGGCGTCATAGCGACATCACTGCGGCGTCACTAAGCGGTCGGCTAGTAGAAGCGGATGGGCGGAAATGAGCAGGACGTAACATCCTGCCCACCTCCTTCCTTCCGCATTGCCGGTGGAGACAGGTAAGGAGATGTTGGTCGCTCCTGCGGTGTCACACATAGCGATGTGTGATGCCGCAGGAACGACAAACAACATCACTACGTACGAGACAACGATTTTTGTTTTTTGGACGACCTCTCCAAAACCAACGATTTTTGTCTCTTTTGCGTTCGTTTAAGATCGCTCGTACATGTTACACGCTACGATGTCGCTAACGGCGTCGGATGTGCGTCACAAACACTGTGACCCCGATGATAAATTGTTAGCGATATCACAGCGTGTAAAGCACCCTTAAGGTTCATGAAGATGAACAAGTCATGGATCCACAAGGACTTTTCTACCCCTGTGTCATCCTGGAGAGAGTAAAGGCTTGTGGATTTTTGATTGGACTTCATGCAAATCAACATGTTAAGTTTGCAACTGTGGGACAATTGATGCCACTTAAGTGGTGTCTGTGGCCCAATTTTTGGAAAAAATGGAGACTCTGGTTGGAGTCCCCTGCTGTGTTTTACATGATTTTAGAAGGGCATGACATGCCAATATCAGTGTCTTCTTCTCCTTTTACTCGTTCAGCTCTTTTGTTTCAGCATGAGTATATGTACTTGTCACTTTTCCATGTGTTTGTGGTGTCTTCTGAGTTGTTTGTCACCTTTTCGACACCTTAAAAGGTGTTTTCTATGTGTTTGTGTTTGGCTGCCATTGTTTTCAATGTGATTCGAAGGTGTTTGTCGAACGTTCGTCAACGTTCGACAAACACACCCGCCGTACGACGAACCGAACCGAACTCGAACACTAGTGGGGAGGCTCATATCTAGAACGGAGGCTCTGAGGATTTGCCGTGTACAGACTGACCTACCAGAAGGTCCTGGAAGTGGGCTGCCATCTGGGTGTACGCCTTGACGAACCTCCGATAGTACCAGATCAGGCCCAGGAACTGTCGCACCTCTCTGACGGTGGTGGGCCTTGGCCAGTTCTGTATAGCCGTGATTTTCTCGGAGTCCGGTGCCACACCTTCGGCACTCACCACATGCCCCAAGTACTGTACCTTCGGCTTCAGCAGATGACACTTGGACGGCTTGAGCTTCATCCCGTATTTGGACAAGGCGTCAAACACCTCGGCCAGGTGCTCCAGGTGTGCTTCGTATCTCTTGGAGTAGACAATGATGTCGTCCAAATAAAGCACTCCATCAGCCTCTGGAACGTCCCTGATGCATTGCACAGCCCGAATGGCATGATGTTGAACTCACATAGACCCATCGAGGTAGTAAACCTGTTCTTCTCCCGGTCTTCCTCGGCAACAGCCACCTGCCAGTTCCTGCTGGTGAGATCAAGAGTGGAGAAGTAAAGTAGCAGACTTCAAAGCAGCTAACGATTCTTCAATTCGGGGCAAAGGGTAGGCGTCTTTGTGGGTGATTTTATTAATCTGTCGGTAGTCTACGCACATCCTCATTGTAACATCCTTTTTCCTCACAAGTACCAGTGGGGCGGCCCAGGGAGTGCAGCTGTCACGGATCACTTCTGCTTCCTTTATGCTTCTGAGCATGTCTTTGGCACATTGGTAATGGGCAGGTGGTATGGGCCTATACCTCTCCTTGATAGGTGGGTGAGTGCCTGTGGGTACGTGATGTTGTACCCCTTTAATCCGCCCAAAATCCAATGGGTGTTTGCTAAAGACCTGCTCATACTCCTTGACAACCCTGTAGACCCTTTGTTTATGATGTGCAGGTGTAGAGTCGGTGCCCACATGTAATTCCTGACACCACATCTCTACCACGTCCTGGGGACTATCACTGAGAGACTGGCTAGGTTGATTTGAGGAACCTGTTGCATGGATGTCATCTGTATTAACAACAAACAGCTCTAGTGTGGCATATCTGGGTAGTGTGACTTCCTCCTCCCCACAGTTCAGCACTCGCACGGGCACTCTCCCCTTCTGGACGTCAACTACCCCTCTGGCCGTGAACACGGTGGGCCACTGCTCTGAGGGTAGGGGCTCTAACACTCCCTGGTAATCCTGTCACTGGGAGCCTACAGCTGCTTTGCACCATATCATCATATCACTTCATGGGGGCACTACAAGGGGGCCACATCCATTACCCGTACACCACCTATCTCACCTCCAGAGAGATTTACCTGTTGCCGCTGCAGGAGGACTTGGATCTCACATTGCAGGACTCTCTGCCGCCCTGCTCCTGCAGTCTCGGACAGCTGTTGAAGCAAGAACAACATTTATCCCATACAATTCTCAATAACATTTGTACCTAAAATGATCTTCGGGTTCCGATCACTAGGGTCATTTTGTACTACTATGAGGCCTTGCCTCGGTAATTCGCCCCATCCCACCTTAATGGTCACCTCCTTGAACCCGATTTGAGTCACAGGTAACCCGTTGACGGCATAAATGGTAAGGCTGTCATCTGGTGGGGAAAGTTCATCATCAAGCCAAAATTTCTTATATAGTACATAGGGAATAGTCGTTACCTGGGAGACGGTATCAAGGAGTGCAGAGGTTGGGATGCCATCCAGTGTAATGGAAACGATGGGCTGTCCCCCCACATACTGCTCTTTCCAGTCTGCTGGGCCTTGGCAATTTATTCCTGGGGATTGGCCCTTGGCCCCAGGGGTTGCCCGTTTAACGGACAGCTCCTAGCATAATGGCCGGTCTTGTTACATTTATAGCAAACAGGTGGTCCATACCAGTCGCCGCTCCGTCCTTTTTATGCCGAGGTCGGCTTCCTCATTCAGGGGACGTCCTCCAGGCAGTCAATCAGTTGGATTACCCTCGACGGGGGGATCCTCGTCTTGAGCTGCATCACCTCCAGAATTATCACGACGTCAATACTCAGTTGCTGGACTTGAGCAGACAGATCACTTGTTCCGCTCCCGGACGTTGTTAAAGGAGTGGGCTCCGGCAGTCCCAGGGCAGGGAGCTTCACTTGCATCGGAGACATTCCAGCTTGCCAGGACAGGAGTGGAGAGTCAGGGGCCTCTGGGGGCTGCAGGGCTTTGAAAGGCCGCTCTTTCAGAGTAGCAAAGTCTAAAGCCAGCTTTACACAATGCAATTTCACATATGATTTCGTATGTGATTTGCAACGCCCCCATCGTATGTGTGGCACGTTCAATTTGTTGAACGTGCCACACAAACGATTAACCCCCGTCACACGTACTTACCCGTTCATACGACCTTGATGTGGGCGGCGAACGTCCACTTCCTGGAGTGGGAGGGACGTTCAGCGTCACATCGACGTCACGCGGTAGCCGGCCAATAGAAGCGGAGGGGCAGAGATGAGCGGGACGTAAACATCCCGCCCACCTCTTTCCTTCCGCATTGGCGGCTGGAGTCGCGGGACGCAGGTAAGATCTGTTCAATGTTCCCGGGGTGTCACACACTGCGATATGTGCTGCCTCGGGAACATTGCACAACCGCACGTTCAATTCATGAGGCATGAACGACGTATATGCGATGAACGGATTTTCGTTCAATCTCAATCGCACGTACCTGTCACACACTACAATGTACCTTACGATGCCGGATGTGCGTCACTTGCGATGTGACCCCGCCGACACATCGTAAGATATATTGTAGTGTGTAAAGCCAGCTTTAGGCAGGATGTTCCAGGCCCCACAGCCAAAGTTGTTTGCGGTCCTCCACTGACTCTAAGGCGGGCTTTGCACGTTGCGACATCGCAAGCCGATTCTGCGATGTCGCACGCGATAGTTCCCGCCCCCGTCGCAGGTATGATATCTTGTGATAGCTGGCATAGCGAAAATTATCGCTACGCCAGCTTCACATGCACTCACCTGCCCTGCGACCGTCGCTCTGGCCGGTGACCTGCCTCCTTCCTAAGGGGGCGGGTCGTGCGGCATCATAGCGACGTCACACGGCAGGCGGCCAATAGCGGCGGAGGGGCGGAGATAAGCAGGATGTAAACATCCCACCCACCTCCTTTCTTCCGCATAGCCGCCGGCGGCAGGTAAGGTGAAGTTCCTCGCTCCTGCGGCGTTATACACAGTGATATGTGCAGCCGCAGGAGCGAGGAACTACATCGTACCTGTCGCTGCAGCATAATTATGAAAAAGTCTGAGCCTGCAACGATGATACGATAACGACGCTTTTGCGCTCGTTAATCGTATCATCTAGCATTTACACACTACGATCTCGAAAGGGACGCCGGAAGTGCGTCACTTTCGATTTGACCCCACCGACATCGCATGTGCGATATTGCAACATGCAAAGCCGCCCTAAGCCTTGCAGGAATTGCTCCACCAGCATCTTATTCCCCTCCAGCTCTCCAATATTGTTGGTCATTCTCAGGGTCCGCCGCGCTGCTTGTAGCTTTAAGGCGTAATCCCTAATGCTGTCTTGGGGCCATTGTTTGCAGCTGTAGAACCTCATCCTCAGCTCTGCTTCTGTGCGGGTCTCAAAGGCAGCTCTCAGCCTTTGGAAGATGGCGGTTACTGAGGCCCAATCCGCCTCAGTCCATGTCTCCACTTCCAATTCAACAGCGCCGGTTAGCTGCCCAACCCCTACTGACACCCGCTGCCATCCGTTTAGGGCATACATATCAAGCACGTTTCATATTTTCCTCTTGAATCCCTGCAGCGTGTCTGGCCGGCCATCATACTGTGGGAGCCAGGCGGAGCCCGGCACATAGGGCAAGGTTAAGGGCATTATTGGGACAACCGCCTCGGGCCCCAGTGCCGCCGCTTCTGCAGCCGGAGCGGCGTCCGCCGCATCAGCATTACCCTGGTTGGGCGGAGGCAGTGCCGCCACACTTTCATCATCTGGCGCTGACATCTTTGCGCGCCCCCTTGGTTTTCACTCAGCACTCTTTCACGCGCTGTGGCCCTCTGGGAATGTCCGGTTCTGGCCTCACACTCAGGATGAAGGGCGGGGCTTCTGCTTTGCGCGCTTTCACAGGGAAGACGGCGTTTTGGCGCGAAAAGATGGCGGAAAATGGCAAAATTGTCGGGAAAAGGAATTTTGACTCGCGTTCTTCGGCTTTCAAGGCGCATGACACCCAGGTCAGTGGGTCCTGCTCGGATCCTGTTCGTGACATCAGAAATGTAGGCGTGCCACCACCACGTCAGCAGCTGGGCTGCTCGGATCCGGATCCACGATGGCTCAAGGGGTCTCTGGACCCAGGGGTCGTGGGGCCACTCCAATAAAAGGGGGAATATTTACACGGGGCTGTTTGGTAAAAGTTTGTGATGCCACCCATGGTGTGTGGTAAAGGTGAAGTAGCACCACTGCAGCTGGGAGTACCCGGTGGCGATGGCGTGGGCAGCTAGGTGTTTGACTCCTACACGGGTAAGGGGGATGCCCCGGGACTCGGTGATGTACGGGAAGCTGTGGGATATAGGTTTGGGAGTCAGGGAACAGGGAACTCACAGTTTGTAGTCGTGGTGCTGGATGAGGCTGTGCTGCTTTGGAAGGTCAGTAAACACATAGACTGTAATTAAACCAAAAGTCCTGCAGTACTGCTGCCACTGAGAGGGGAACCCGTCCAAGTGATCGTTCCCAATGGTATTGCTTGGTGTGTTCCAGTCTAGTTTGACCTTCTGGGAGCTTCTACCCCTCAGCCCCTCTCATTCTAAGGGCTGCTGCCTCGGTGTCCTGGGCTCCAACTCCCCAGCCTGCTCTCCCCCGAGAGCTACTTGAGAGCCACCACTTTCCTTGCTCCCCTGCTGATGACTGCCCAGTCACCTCCCCCCAGTCTGTCTGACTCTAAGGTAGGCGGCCCTTTCTCCACTGGACCTACCCACTGGTGTGTGTGACTGGGATTTGCATACTGGTGTTTGCAATACCATTGGGTGGCACCTGGAACCAAGGAGGAGATGGGTACTTCACGGAAAGGAAAATTGTGCAATACCCTGTGACGACCTGATAGGCCAGGGCGTCACAATATAACCAAATTGAAGGTTAACATTCTCGTACTGAGTTCATAGCTCAGTGGTAAGTGTCCTGTCTTTCACATACAGAGTTGTGGTGTCTAGTCCCTATAGTGGACTGATGTCTTCTTTTTTTATAATTAGAATTATCCTTTCAACCCAAAGCTATGTGACACAGATGCCTAGTTATCATTAAGCTATAGCGTCATTATACATTTGATATTTTAGTAGTAATATATCATAAGAAAGCAATGTCAAATGTCACTCACTTGTCAGACACTGTTTATCAGTTGTCACTGGTCAGATATCAATTGTCACTTGTCAGATATCAGTTGTCACTTGTCAAATGTCAGCTGTCAGTGATCAGTTGCCAGAGTCAGTTGTGAAACAGGGTATTTCCGATGTCTGACACTGATATATGATCATGTCCTAAAATGGACATTGTAAAGGCTGCTTTACACGTTGCAATTTGTCGCGCGATCGCACCCGCCCCCATCGATTGTGCGGCACGGGCAATTTGTTGCCCATGTCGCACAATGTTGTAACCCCCCGTCACACGTACTTACCTTCCAAACGACCTCGCTGTGGGCGGCGAACATCCTCTTCCTGAAGGGGGAGGAACGTTAGGCGTCACAGCAACGTCACACAGCAGCCGGCCAATAGAAGCGGAGGGGCGGAGATGAGCGGGATGTAAACATCCCGCCCACCTCCTTCCTTCCTCATTGCCGGCGGGACGCAGTTAAGCTGCAGTTCATCGTTCCCGGGGTGTCACACGGAGCGATGTGTGCTGCCTCGGGAACAATGAACAAACGGACGTTCGATTTTTTGAAAATGACCGATGTGTCAATGATGAACGAGAAGGTGAGTATTTCTGCTCGTTCACTGTCACACGTAGCTGTCACACACTACGATATCACTAACGATGCCGGATGTGCGTCACTTACGACGTGGCCCCGCCAACATCTCGTTAGATATATCGTAGCGTGTAAAGCCCGCTTAAGGCCAAAACATCTTAAGACTTCATTCATCTTTGTTAAATTGGTCATTAACCTCTATGTAGCAACTCAACAAGTAAGAAGATCCTCTGCACCTCTAACAAATACAGTATGTTGGTACAACATGTCATCCCTTATAGATGAGGATTTTCAACCAAAATTCTGATCAGCAAGCAAGGAACTATTTATGTGGTTAAATTGCTTGAAGAAGGTCAAGATCTACTAAGGTTAAAGAAAGTCCCACTAGAGAATGTCTCCTCTCAAAAGACTAAAATGTGTGCAAAACATGGATAAATAATGGCATGCTCCCAAATGCTCTGGAACGCTCTGTAATGTGCTAATGTTTAGTCAACCTCTCAGTGAGTACTCACGTGTCTACAATTACTTTTAATAAAAGACTTTTCTAATCTTTCTTCTTGATTTCCTCCCTCAGATACCAGTTAATCTATTCCAAGCATTATTAAGATACAACGTTGGATCCCTGTTTGAAATGCCATTACAGTCTATATTTTTATATTTTTTGCTTAGACAAGCAAACATCCACACAGAGGACCTCAACATATTTTTCTATAGACCTTAAGATCCCATTGCTTAATGACAAGGGAATTACTGTACATAACAGGTCCCTTAAACAATCAATAATCTGTCCCACAGATAGAAAGTTCCAAAGCCAGGCTCCATTCATGGACCCTGGTGACTTTTCTAAACATGTTATTGCCAAAAATATGTGTGACGCCCTGGACTAGCCAGGTAGTCACAGACAGGCCCTTGCACAAACACCCGTCCCCTAACAAGGTAACAGCAGCCAACCTAAAACCCTGAGTCACCCCTCTCAGGTCTTGACGTTCACACCAGGGGGCGGAGCCAGGCGGTTGGTCACTCCCACCGAGGAGTTTGGATAACCTGAGGTGGGAAAAACAGAAAGACCGTTAGGAGGGAGAGGAGAGTGGAGTAGTTGGAGAGGAGTTAAGAGAAAACGTCTGTCAGGGATCTGGGTCGTAGCCTGGATACCCTGTGGCCAGGAGGCAGTGGTTGCCGCCTGCTGGAGCCGGGAAGACGGCTGGTGGAACCGTAAGGGACTGGGACAGGGTAGTGGCCCGCCGGTACCGAACCGGGGAACCAACTGGAAACCGGAGCACCAGGAGGGGTACTCAGACCCAGAACGAGGTCCAGAAGCCACTGGATCACGTCAAATTTACTGTTTGAGGTCTGGACCTTAGGTCCTTTCCTGTCCCAAGATCCGAAAGATTGCAACAGCCCACCGAGGGGGATAGAAAGCCACCGCACAGGCAGAGAGATCCCACGGGCCAGCGCCTGTGGGCAATCGGGTTCCCCGACACACATAAAGCCTGGGAGCGGACTACCGTCGCTGAAGCGTAGGCAGTCAAACTCTACAAAACGAGGTGCAGGAGAAAGGCGGGAACCACCGACCCGGGTGGGGGACCAGGCGCAGCCAGGTGCGGGTACCAACCACCATCTTTATCGGTGTATCTGTCACTGACAATCACCCCCTGCCCACGGAGGGGTCAACACCAGGCTGCACAACACCGTCCCCGGGAGCCTAGTTAATGGCAGCGGTGGTGTCCGCACTCACCACAACCCGTGGGTGGCGTCACGAACTTACATCCCTAAACATCACGGCCCCGGCTGTGAACCTCCCCACCGAAACCCCCTCACGTAGCGCCAGCCTCCCTACAGAATGACGTGACCCCAGGGTCCGGAGGCGCTCGAGCCACCCACCAAACGAGCCAGGACACGAGCAGCTCGGCTGCCAGCCGAGCCCCGGGGCGGTACATATGCACACCCAGGGCTAGGATATGGTATATTGGTGTCTTTGAGAGATTAGATATCTGTGGTCTCGGGGCTGCACTAAACTACTCCTGGGGCCATTTTCTCATATCAACTAGGGCATACTTCTCAACAGTATGTATATACATAGGTCCACAGGTCATTTAAAAGCCTGTGTAGACAGATAAACTACATTCCAATATGGACACAGAACTATTAGTAAGAAATAGTTTACTGCGGATAGGCAGTCATTGTTCTTGGCAACACATCTCATGTCTACACAGGATGAGGTGATACTGGGAATGATGATCTTTTGGGCAAACCAAAACATTAATTCACCTTATGAATGAGCATTTTACTTGTTCATCAGATGATTGACAGTCTATCTACACAATTAAAAAAATTAATAGTCTAGGGCTACCCAGTTTTCTATCAAATAAAAGTGCAATCCCAGATTGGTCAGTACTCTTTGAAAAGTCAAAGCTACATTTTACTCCAAAGACAAAAAAACGAGAACCTTCATACATAGAAGATTGAAATCTGTCACACTTAGGGGTACTTTGCACACTACGACATCGCAGGTGCGATGTCGGTGGGGTCAAATTGTAAGTGACGCACATCCGGCATCGCAGGCGACATCGTAGTGTGTAAAGCCTAGATGATACGATTAACGAGCGCAAAAGCATCGTAATCGTATCATCGGTGTAGCGCCGGCGTAATCCATAATTACGCTGATGCGATGGTCCGATGTTGTTCCTCGCTCCAGCAGCAGCACACATCGCTGTGTGTGAAGCCGCAGGAGCGAGGAACATCTCCTACCGGCGTCACCGCGGCTCCCGTAGGATATGCGGAAGGGAGAAGGTGGACGGGATGTTTACATCCCGCTCATCTCCGACCCTCCGCTCCTATTGGCCGCCTGCCGTGTGACGTTGCAGTGACGCCGTACGACCCGCCCCCTTAATAAGGAGGCGGGTCGCCGGCCAGAGCGACGTCCCAGGACAGGTGAGTCCATGTGAAGCTGCCGGAGCGATAATGTTCGCTACGGCAGCTATCACAAGGATATCGCAGCTGCGACGGGGGCGGGGACTATCACGCTCGGCATCGCAGCATCGGCTTGCGATGTCACAGCGTGCAAAGTACCCCTTAGGCCTGTTTCACATGTCAGTGAAAAGCACAAACGTTTTTTCACTGACGTGTTAAAAATGCATATGTTCCTCTATGTGCCGTGATGCATGGCACACGTGGGTTATCCATGTGCAATTTGTGATATGTGATCCGTCATCCGTGATTGCACAGGGCGATAAACTCATCTGTCTCTACTCCTGATTTGCTGAATTCTTCGGCTCTGCTGTTTTTCTGCCCCCACTGCAGCTACTTCTGGGTCAAGGTGTCATGCATAAATGCATATGTGATGCCCTGGACTAGCCAGCTAGTCATCTACATACCAACATACACACCCCCCACCCTAGACAGATACAACAGTCAACCAAAAACCCTTGTTGCCTCCCTCCAGGGTCTGATGTCCACACCAGGTGGGGCGGAGCCAGGCGGTTGGCCCCACCCACCGAGGAGTTCACAGACCTGGAAGCAGGAAAAAAGAGACGGATGAGTTTAGGAGTTGAAAGTGAGAGGAGTGAAACGTCTGCGTGTGCCTGGGTAGGAGCCCAGGCACTGACAGCAAGGTTGGCAGATGGTGGTGGCCGTCTGCAGGAGGTAGTGGACCTCTGCAGAACCGTAGGACCGGGGTTCGGGCGGTACCGAACCGGGGAGCGGAGTGAAGCTAAGCACACAGGCAGGGCCATCGGACTCCGACCAGGCTTGGAGCCACCGACAATAGTCAAATCCAAGTGTGACAGGAACCCCAGGTTTTTCCCAACAACCAAGACCCGACATAAGACAACAGTCCACACCGTGAGGATATACAGCCACCACCACAGGCTAGAGATCCAAGGGCCAGCGCCTGCGGGCAAAACAGGCTCCTATGGCACCTTATACGCCGGGGAGCGGACTACCAGTGGGCAACCACAGGAGTCAGAACATTTTAACAGGTGCAGGGAAAGACAGCCACCATCAGCCGTCCGGGGAGAGCACAACAACACTGCAGAACCCATCCAAACGGCCGTTTTGGTTTACCAGAGACTCTGTCATTGATTGTCTGAGTGAGTACACCAGTGCCGTCTGGTACCGCGCCGCGCTGTCCCTGCAACCCTGCACCCCAGCCATCCAGCCTCACCATTACACCACCGGGCCCCGGGATCACCAACCCCCCTACCCAAGGAGGGGACATCCTAGCTGCTCCCTACCATCTCTCCCGGGATCCCCATCACCAGCAGCAGTGGTGCCATTATCACCACGTCCCTTGGGTGGCGTCACAAACTCTCTCCCCAAACAAACCATCCCTTTTCACTCACGGGTGAGGAGCGCTGCTCGAGTCCCCGCGTCCGGCCCACCGCTCGAGCCACCGAGCAGCAGCAGCAGAAGCCCCGGACCCGAGCGTGGCGAGCGCGTCCCCTCCGCCCGCGACACATATGCATGACAATAACGAGCCGGCTTTGAAGCAGCAGCCAGCAGAGGCCGGAGACAGCTTCACTGGAGAAGGTGAGTATAAAATGCTTTTTATTTTCAGTGTCCGTGTTTTTCTGGTACGTGTTTCATGGAACACACGATAGTGTGGTCCGTGGGTTATCAGTAATGCAAAAAAATGGACATGTGGGAAATCACGGACACGCATGTGCACTGCACGGAGACATTGTCAGTGAAAATTCACTGATGTGTGCACAGACCCATTGATTTTAATGGGTTTGCGTTTGTACGCGATTCTGGTACGTATAAAAACTAGCACATACGTATCAGAATCACTGACGTGTGAAAAGGGCCTTAGATCCATGGTATTCAACACTCTGAAAGTAAAAAAAAAGTGCTAACTGATTTGAGAACTATTGCAGTAGTTTAGATGATATGAGATAGCCAGATACCCCAACCAAGAGGCAATAATGCTTTTCGAAATTTAAAAGACAATCAGGTCTCTCATTCACAAATTTATTGGCCATGATCACCTATTTAACATCTACAGCTTATCCTGGCTTCTGACTCTGCACATGTGCAAAATGTTCACTCCAGATTCCTCCAATAGAACCATTTCAAAATGAATGCTTACTGCATTGATAATTACCAGCCCCAAAGCAGTTAAATCTCTAGAACTGGCTTCAATCTTCCTTTTTAATAGAGATCTTAGAATTTTGGCAAAGCTGTAAGACAAACCAAAGAAATGAGCTGAACTTTAACCAGGAATACATGTAAAGTGTAAGAGCATGTTCACACTGATAAAACCCAAAATGAAAAAAACAAACACAAAAACAAAATTAGCACATACCCCACAAGTAAATGAGTAAATAGAAATAGTGCAAGTAAATAACATAATGCTAAAGTAAATAAGAGCAGAGCAGGACAGAGTCCTGAATGATGAAAAAAGGTGATGGCACCTCCTGTCCGTGTGACAACAAGATATTGGGGTGCACTTTAGGTTCCAAAGCCATAAAGTGAAAGATAGACAAGGCACTCCCAAAATGCTTTGCATGAAAATTTATTTATGTGCTTTATAAAGCACATAAATAAATTTTCATGCAAAGCATTTTGGGAGTGCCTTGTCTATCTTTCAGAGTCCTGAATGAGACACCCATCCATGTAAGCTATACGGAATAAATGCTTAGCTTAGAAAGAAGGGCCACATCCCTATTTGTACAAAGTACAAGAGATTGCAGGAAAGCCAAAGAAATGAGCTGAAATATAAGCTGGTATGTGTGCAAAGTCTATTGCGGGCGTCACACGATACAATCTATCGTGCGATCGCACGAGCGATCGTACCCGCCCCCGTCGTTTGTGCATCACGGGCAATTAGTTGCCCATGGCGCACAAAGTCGTTAAACCACCGTCACACGTACTTACCTGCTGAGCAACGTCGCTGTGGGCGGCGAAAATCCACTTCCTGAAGGGGGTGGGACGTTCGGCGTCACAGCGACGTCACACAGCGGCCGGCCAACAGAAGTGGAGGGGCGGTGATGATCTGGACGTAAACATTCTGCCCACCTCCTTCCTTCCGCATTGCCGGCGGGGGCCGTGGGACGCAGGTAAGCTGTATTCATCGTTTCCGGGGTGTCACACAGAGCGATGTGCGCTGCCCCGGGTACAATGAACAAACGACACAAAGAAAAATAAATGACTTTTTAAAAATGTGCGAAGTGTCAACGATGCATGATTTGCGAACGTTCTGCGTCGCTCGAAGGTGTCACACGGGATGACGTCGTAAATGATGCCGGATGTGCATCACGAAAACCGTGACCCCCATATCGCACGATATATCGTCTTGTGTGACGCCCGCATTAGGCTATGTGTGCACTAGAAAATTGATTTTTCTTTAGAAAAATCCGCACCCTCTGGCAGAATACCGCACTCAAACTTTTTCCACGATTTGACTAGTTTTTGCCGCGGTTTTGCCGCGATTTTTCTGCAGGTTGGTCCCTGCGGTTTTTTACCTTATAACTATGGCAAAAACTGCAGGTACCTGCAGAAAAGAAGTGACATGCACATTAATTCTGCAGCGGAAATTTCACGGGTAAATAAGCAGGTATAAAAAAACGCAGTGTGTCAACATCATTTTTTTATACCCATAGGTTTTGCTGGGGAATAACTGCAGAAATATTAGACACATTTAAATCCGCAGCGTGCGCACATAGCCTAAGATCATGTTGACACTGTAGCCATTTCACAGCCAAAACCCACAGAAAAAAAGTAAAGCAAAACAAAACAAAATGGGCATGTACCCTATAGCAAGTAAATAGTAATAGTACATGTAAATTGCTTAGGGTATTTAGTTAATGCTAATTTGAGGAAAAAAAGACCTCCATTAGGTCTATGACATCGTGTGATTAAAAACAGGCTAGCTGAAAACTTGTAAGCTTTATTTAGAAACAGGAAGTCTCTTTTCCCTGCATGAATCATCATTAGAACTACAAATATATGTCAGTGAAAACACTTTGTAGTTCAAATGATTACTTGTGCAGGGAAAAGAGACTTCCTGTTTTTACAGAGAGTGTAGAAGGATAGTCTGTTATTAATCATGTGACATCACAGACCTAATGAAAAAGAGAAGAATTAATTGGGTAGAAAGGCAAAATGATCAATTGTATGTACACAGTGCTCAATAATATATTAATTATATTAACAATATATTAATAAGATAAAAATTTTGCTGGGAGGGCTTCTTTAATGGATCTCTACTAGATAAACTTCTGACCACTAATGGCATTCACCAGGAATGATCTTTAGTCTTTATATATTTTGTAATGTGTATTGGTAGGAGAAATTTGTACATCGTGGGTACTAATGGCCACAAGATTGCATTATTTGCAGACAATGTCAAATTATAAGCATGTACCCCTCTTAAATCACTAAAACTTACCAGTAAAATTCTACATTATAGCAAAGTGTCCAATTACAAACTAAATAATGACAATTCCCAGATTTTGTCAAAAAATATTTTATCATCGTTAGTCCAAAAGATAAGGACTTATATGAGCTGAACTGGCAAACCAAAGCCATTACCTATCTTGGCATCCAATTGGTCTCCTCCTCATTTGAAATATAGAAGAAAATATTCAGCCTTATGTTGACATCCTTAATGGAACCCTAAAGGCTACTTTACACTCTGCGATATCGGTCCCGATTTCGCTAGCGTGGTTACCCGCCCCCATCTGTTGTGCGACACGGGCAAATCGCTGCCCGTGCCGCACAACATCGCGCAGACTCGTCACACATACTTACCTGCCCAGCGACGTCGCTGTGACCGGTGAACCGCCTCCTTTCTAAGGGGGCGGTCCGTGCGGCGTCACAGCGACGTCACTGAACGGCCGCCCAATAGAAGCGGAGGGGCGGAGATGAGCGGCCGGAACATCCCGCCCACCTCCTTCCTTCCTCATAGCGGCCGGGACGCAGGTAAGGAGAGGTTCCTCGTTCCTGCGGCGTCACACATAGCGATGTGTGCTGCCGCAGGAGCGACGAACTACATCGTTACTGCTGCAGTAACGATAATCGAGCAAGGACCCCTGTTACGAGGGGGACCCGGGGAAGCGTGCCAAGATGGGAAATGGACTGCTTCCGCCGGTCAAGGTCCACTGTGCGGTGTAAGGGACCGCCGCTATGGTGGGTGAAGAGTGAGCGGGTTGCTGCTAGCGATCGTCTGGAATGTCACAGACGATCTATGTACACCGATCTGCCCTAACCCGTGAGGGTTGTATGGCACAGATCTCACGGCTCGGTGTACCTGTTGCACGGGGAAGCACAGAGGTGCCCACGCACGTGTGCCAGTGGAAGTCACGAGAATATGGCACGAGGGTAGCACAGAGGTGCCCACGCACGTGTGCTTTCAATAACCAGGTGAGTCCAATGGAGACTTGAGGAGCTCACCTGGGACAGGAACACGGCCTGTTAACGGGGGTACTGCCAGAGCAGCAAGGCAGGAACACGGCCTGCAAACGAGGTACTGCCGGAGCAGCAAGGGCCAAGCCCACAAGAGACAGTAATGCCTGAGCAGTGGCGTGGCAGCACGCTGCCAGACATCCAAACATAGAAGGACGGTCGCACGCCGCCATGATGGCAGGGGGAGCTTTTAAGGAGGTGCAGCTCCACCCGAGGGCGGGCGCGAGGCGGAGATGACGGACTTGACCCAATCAGGGTCCACGACGTCCCAGCCTGGCCAGTCAGGATTCACCACGTCACCAGCCTTGTCATCAAGCCGTGTGACATCAGTGAGCGAATCAGGACCCACCACGCATTGCACATGCTCACCCTCCTGCCTCTGGGAAATAGAGGCGGGATCCTCGGTCTCACAATGTGGAGAGATAACGGGAATCTCACTGCTTCCCTGAGCAGTAAACCTCTGCAAATTGCGCAGCCTCGCAGACCTTCGGGGCCGCTGAGCAGGAGAGTCTGCGGCAGGCCAGGAATGGGAGACCGCTTCACTCCTTGTAACAGGAGAACCACTAGGTGTCACCCTTCTGCTGCCTCTCTGAGAAGGTATCTCCTGCACACTGCGCAGTCTGGCAGACCTTCAGCGCTGCTGAGTAGGAGTGCTCGTGGCAGGCAAGGAATGGGAGACTGCCTCAGTCCTTGCCTCAGGAGAGCCACGAGATGTAACATTACCCCCCCGTCTAGGCCCCCCCCCTGTCCGTGCTCGAAGGCCGCTATCAAACCCGGGGCGCGGATATGATCCTCCAACTCCCAGGATCTATGTTCCGGACCACGGCCGGCCCACTCCACGAGGTAGTACCTCTTGCCCTGTATGACTTTTGTCTCCACAAGTTTTGCCACCTCAGGGTCGTCGGACGGGGAGTCGGTTTGAGCCGGCAGGGACCCCGAGAATTTATTAAGTCGTACGGGTTTCAGGAGGGACACGTGAAAGGTGTTGGCTATAGCCCAGCGTGGAGGGAGCTGGAGTCGATATGCCACTGGGTTTACCTGCTGTAGTACTTTAAACGGACCCAGATACCTAGGGGCGAATTTGGCTGCCTGTACCCGTAGGTTAACATTCTTAGAGGACAGCCATACTAGGTCACCAGGGGCGAAGGATGGTGCAGGGCGGCGGCGAACATCAGCCGTTGTCACCATCCGGTCTTTAGCCCTTTTAAGAGCCTCTTGGGTGTCATCCCAGATCTCCCGGTCCTTGGTCGCCCAATCCTCCACTCTAGTATCGGGTGACGTAATGGGCATCGGAACCGGGATTCTGGGATGTTGTCCGGTATTGAGTAGGAACGGAGTCTGGCCAGAGGATTCATGGACCGAATTGTTAATGGCAAATTCGGCCCAAGGAAGGAGGTTAGCCCAGTTATCGTGGTGCGCGGATATAAAATGGCGGAGGTAAGTTACCAAGGTCTGATTAGTCCTCTCCACTAGTCCATTGGTCTCGGGATGGTATGCGGAGGAGATGTTCAGCTCTTTCTGCAGGAGCTTACAGAGCTCTCTCCAGAAGCGAGACGTGAACTGGGGACCCCGGTCGCTCACCACCTTGTCAGGCATGCCATGCAACCTAAATACATGCCGAATGAACAAGGTAGCGAGAGCACGTGACGTCGGGAGTCGTGGGAGAGGCACCAAGTGGACCATTTTAGAGAAGTGGTCCGTGATGACCCATACGACCCTGTGCCCTGCTGACTTGGGCAGATCTCCCAGGAAGTCCATCCCCACCACTTCCCAGGGACGATCCGGCACTGGCAGTGGGTGAAGAAGACCTGCCGGTCTCTGCCGGGACGGCTTATTCCGAGCACACGACATACAGGCTCCCACATACTCCTGTATGTCCTGGGGTAGTCTCAGCCACCAATAATGCCTGGTCACCAGGTCTCTGGTCCTTTTGACCCCGAAGTGACCCCCGACCTTGGAGGCATGGGCCCACGATAGCACCTCGTTCCGTAGTTCAGGGGGAACGAGGGTTTTGCCAGGTGGCACCTGGTCCAAAGAAGTGGGAGTGACCATCCTCAAGCTGTCCGGGGGTAGTATAAGACGAGGCTCCTCCTCGTCCTCCTCCAACACAACCATACAACGTGACAAGGCATCGGCCCGTACATTCTTCTCACCGGCCAGGTGGCGGATAATAAAGCGGAACCGGGAGAAGAATAAAGACCAACGGGCCTGCCTTGGGTTCAGGCGTTGTGCTGTCTGGAGGTATGTCAGGTTTTTGTGGTCAGAAAAAACCTCAAATGGATGCTTCGCACCCTCCAGGAGATGCCGCCATTCCTGGAATGCTAGTTTCATCGCCAGTAACTCCCTATCCCCTATGGAGTAGTTCCTCTCGGCCGGAGAAAAGGTCTTGGAGAAAAAGAAACACGGATGTTTCCTTCCTCATTCGTTTTTCTGGTACAGGACTGCACCTGCACCGACCCAAGAGGCGTCTACCTCCAGTAGGAAGGGTTTGGAGATGTCTGGACGATGAAGGATGGGAGCTCTGGAGAAGTAAGTTTTGAGAGTGTGAAATGCCTCTACCGTTTCCCGTGTCCATGCTTTGGGATTAGCACCCTTGCGGGTAAGGGCAATGATGGGTGCTGCCACCGTCGAGAAGTTGGGAATGAACTGGCGATAATAATTGATAAACCCCAAGAATCCCTGGATCGCCTTCAGCGAGCGGGGTTCAGGCCAGTTCATCACTGTCTCCAACTTCCCCAGATCCATTGCTAACCCCTGACTGGACACTATGTACCCCAGGAACGGCAAGGATTCCTGTTCAAAAACGCACTTTTCCAGCTTAGCATATAGCGAATGGGTGCGGAGCCTCTTAAGTACTCGGATGACATCCCTCCGATGGGTGGTAAGATCGGGGGAGAAGATAAGAATGTCATCCAGGTATGCAACCACGGAAAGATACAAATCCCGGAAAATGTCATTCACAAAGTCTTGAAATACGGCGGGGGCATTGCAGAGTCCGAAGGGCATTACTAGATACTCGTAGTGACCGTCCCTGGTGTTAAAGGCGGTCTTCCACTCATCGCCCTTTCGGACTCGCACTAGATTATACGCCCCGCGTAGATCCAGCTTTGTGAAGACCTTTGCCCCGCAGAATCGATCAAATAGCTCAGTAATGAGGGGCAAAGGGTATTTGTTCTTGATTGTGATTGCATTTAATCCCCTGTAATCGATACAGGGGCGCAGATCCCCTTCCTTCTTCTGCACAAAAAAGAACCCTGCACCAGCCGGTGAGATAGACTTGCGAATGAACCCCTTCGCCAGGCTGTCCTGAATATATTTGGACATAGCCTCCGTCTCTGGAGCAGAGAGTGGATACACTCTGCCCCTAGGGGGCTCGGAGCCTGGCTTCAGGTCTATTCGGCAATCATATGGCCGGTGGGGAGGAAGAGTATCTGCGGCCCTTTTGGAAAAGACATCCCTGTAGGCCTCATAAGGTGTCGGTAAACCTGGCTCCCCTGTATTCCCTGAGGAGTCAACCGACCTAATGGTAGCGGGTGGTTCGGTAGTCGCGAGGTACTCTCTACAGGATCCTGCCCAGGATGAGATCTCCCCTGTTGCCCAGTTGAGTATAGGAGCATGCTGTCTCAACCAGGGAAGGCCCAGTAGAATCTCATCCGTCCCCTCTGGAAGCACCAGGAAGGACACCTGCTCATGGTGTCCCGGTGGTACTTCCATCCTGAGAGGGATGGTGATCTGGGTGATAGGATCGAGTAGTATGGACCCGTCGACTACCCGGACCCTGAGTGGCTTGGGCAACAGAACCAGGGGAACTGAGTATCGGGTTGCCAGGGAGGTCGAGATGAAATTGCCTTCAGCGCCTGAGTCCAAGCAAGCCAGGGCAGAGAAGAGAGTAGTGCCGAACTGCAACTGGGCGCTGATAGTCAACCTAGAGGGAGAACCTGGGGCAGAGGAGACCACCTTGGACACCTCCATTGACTCCACGGAGTCGCCTACAGGACTGGCTGGGGGACCTGTCTGATGGAAGACGGGAGTCAGACGCTTTTTAGGCCGAGAAGGCGTGGGTGCTGAAGAGACCTCGAGCCTTCGCTCCGCCTGGCGGATGTCTATGCGAGAGGCAACCTGAATCAAGGACTCTAAAGTGGCAGGCACCTCACGTGTGGCCAGTGCGTCTTTGACAAACCCTGCCAGGCCCTCCCAAAACACAGGGACAAGGACCTTATCCGGCCAGTCCAGCTCTGCGGCCAGTGTCCTAAAGTGTACAGCAAAGTTCCCGACTGAAGCAGACCCTTGCCGAAGTCGTAGGAGGCGCAGCGCGGAATCGTGGGTGACTTGAGGCCCGAGGAACACCATTCTCATGGCCCCAAGATAAGCTGCTAAGTTATTCACCACACGATCTCCGCGCTCCCACAACGGCGTGGACCACTTCAGCGCTCTCCCTGTGAGCAGAGACTGGACGAAGGCTACCTTCGCCTTCTCGGTAGCGTAAAGAGTCGCGGACAGCTCTAAGTAGGTGGTAACCTGGTTTATAAAACCACGGCACTCAGAGCTGTTGCCGCTAAAGCGCTCTGGAAGCGCAAGGCGAGGAGACCTTCCGCCCAATAGCACAGCCTGGGTAGCCGCCTGGGTGGCAACTGTCGTCAGAGTAGTCTTATCGGAGGAAGACTGCTCCACTGCTGCCAATCGTGACTCCAACTGCTGCACATAACGCAGCAACTGCTGCTGCTCTTCAGCCATAGCCAGACCTTTGGCGCGACCGTAATGTTACGAGGGGGACCCAGGGAAGCGTGCCAAGATGGGAAATGGACTGCTTCCGCCGGTCAAGGTCCACTGTGCGGTGTAAGGGACCGCCGCTATGGTGGGTGAAGAGTGAGCAGGTTGCTGCTAGCGATCGTCTGGAATGTCACAGACGATCTATGTACACCGATCTGCCCTAACCCGTGAGGGTTGTATGGCACAGATCTCACGGCTCGGTGTACCTGTTGCACGGGGAAGCACAGAGGTGCCCACGCACGTGTGCCAGTGGAAGTCACGAGAATATGGCACGAGGGTAGCACAGAGGTGCCCACGCACGTGTGCTTTCAATAACCAGGTGAGTCCAATGGAGACTTGAGGAGCTCACCTGGGACAGGAACACGGCCTGTTGACGGGGGTACTGCCGGAGCAGCAAGGCAGGAACACGGCCTGCAAATGAGGTACTGCCGGAGCAGCAAGGGCCAAGCCCACAAGAGACAGTAATGCCTGAGCAGTGGCGTGGCAGCACGCTGCCAGACATCCAAACATAGAAGGACGGTCGCGCACCGCCATGATGGCAGGGGGAGCTTTTAAGGAGGTGCAGCTCCACCCGAGGGCGGGCGCGAGGCGGAGATGACGGACTTGACCCAATCAGGGTCCACGACGTCCCAGCCTGGCCAGTCAGGATTCACCACGTCACCAGCCTTGTCATCAAGCCGTGTGACGTCAGTGAGCGAATCAGGACCCACCACGCATTGCACATGCTCACCCTCCTGCCTCTGGGAAATAGAGGCGGGATCCTCGGTCTCACAATGTAGAGAGATAACGGGAATCTCACTGCTTCCCTGAGCAGTAAACCTCTGCACATTGCGCAGCCTCGCAGACCTTCGGGGCCGCTGAGCAGGAGAGTCTGCGGCAGGCCAGGAATGGGAGACCGCTTCACTCCTTGTAACAGGAGAACCACTAGGTGTCACCCTTCTGCTGCCTCTCTGAGAAGGTATCTCCTGCACACTGCGCAGTCTGGCAGACCTTCGGCGCTGCTGAGTAGGAGTGCTCGTGGCAGGCAAGGAATGGGAGACTGCCTCAGTCCTTGCCTCAGGAGAGCCACGAGATGTAACAAACCCCCATGTCACCGATGAGCGATTTTCCACGTTTATGCAACGATGCAAAATCGCTCATCGGTGTCACACGCAGCAACATCGCTAATGCGGCCGGATGTGCGTCACAAATTACGTGACCCCCAACGACTCCGCATTAGCGATGTCGCAGCGTGTAAAGCCCCCTTAAGGCTATGTGCCCACGCTGCGGAAAATGCGCGGATTTTCCAGAAATCTGCAGCACAGCTACTCCCCAGCCATTTCTATGGCATTTGGGAAATGCTGTGCCCATGCTGCGGATTTTTCCGTGCAGAAAAATCTGCAGCATGTCAATTATTGTTGCGGATTTTGCCTATTCAATTGAATAAAAAAAAAAAATCACAAAATCCGCGTCAAATCCGCACCTATGAAAAGGTGCGGATTCCGGGGGAAAGCTGCGGATTTTGATGCAGAAAAATCCGCAGATACAGAGTCCCATGGGCACATAGCCTAAGGGAACCTCAAAAGGAGACAACATGAATCAGATATGGACTGTGCTATTGCATTTGTGTATATTTTACTTTGAAACATTCTTTGAAATGCAATTTTTGTGACTGGTCAAACCACTTTTCCTCACCCTACTACTATAAATTGGCACAGAGACATACACATACGGAGAGACCGGTCAATTATCTCTATTATGTATGCACTAGAAATAGGCCTGATGCTATCGCATCAGGAGTGCGGTGAAATGAACATCTGTCTATGCTTAGTGGTGCTGACAGGAGCAGTGGACATGTGTAACACTGTTTATGCTTTTCCAAAATATCTGTTGTATGTCATCCCTCTGCATTTGTGTATTGTATGTGTTGCGTCATTTGACCTCTTTCACCCCTGTGCACTGTCTCTTCCTTGTTGTGTGCTGTATATTGGTATCTGGTGTTATGTTTCTTGAGCTGTGTTCACTATGTGGTGTCTGCCCTGTGTGCTGTGCGTGTGTTTACACTATATTGTCTCTTGTAAGCTGTTGTGACTATAATTAGAGGTGGTAGAGGTAGTCCCCTGCATCCGGTGGACTCACACATCAGAACACACACTCACACATCAGAACACACACATCAGAATACACACTCACACATCAGAACACACACACACATCAGAACACACATCAGAACTCACTCACACATCAGAACGCACACATCAGAATGCACATGTGCCGCCCCGGTGTTGGTTGGGCTGCTCAGATCCGTGATCGCTGTGGCTCGAGGGGTCTGGACCCGGCTTGGCGGACACTTTGATCCGTAAAAGTGGGATATTTACAGGGGAAAAGTTTTTTGATGCCACCTGTGGGTTGCGGTAACGGGAGTACCGCCGCTGTTGAGGGCAGATGGTGTGAAGCAGCAAGGTGTCAGTCCCTCCGCAGGTACGGAAGGCCCCGGCCTCAAGGGGTTGGTAGATTTGGGAGGACAGGGTGCAGGGATTAGGGTACTCACTGCGGGTAGTTGTGGTGCTGGATGAGGTTTAGAAAGGAGACACACACACTGTAGGTAGACCAAAGTCTCTGTGTACAGCTGCCGCTGCCGGGAGCCCGTCCAAGTACCCAGTCCCACCGGTGTCACTTAGTGATTTGGAGCCAGCGTTCTCATATGTGTGTGTGTGTGCTCTTTCTCGTGTGTGTGTGTATGTGATCTACTACAGTATGTGGCTGCTACTGCGCATGTGTGTTAAGAGCGGTGACGTCACTGACAGTACCGCGGTGCATGCCGGAATAGGTGGACAGACACAACTGGCAATTATGTATGTAGATTAATTCAACCGTTTATTTTTGAAATTTCAAAAACGTTCAATAAAAACTTTTTGAAAATAAAATGTGTAAATTAGATTTACATGTGCTTTCTTTCTAGGTCGAGTTTTTAGGATAATTGCTTTTTTTTCTGCTGGTGGTATAACATTTCTAGAGTCATTGCTCTTTAAAATATGCTGAAAAATTGGCCATGCAAGAAGGTTTAAAATAGATCTATAAAAATCCATGTAATAAAACGCCTCTTAAAAAAGAAAGCAGCTTTACTATGTCTTTATCATCATACTTAGTGAACCAATCAACCCTACCACTGTAAAAATCATTTTTTTTTGTTTTCAAGGAAATTGGACAGGAGAGATGTAAATTATTTTCGGGCTTCGGCTTCATAGTGTGTCACCCCCTAAGATCGTGGTTACCGATAAACATTGTTTCCTTATATAAATAACTATGTTCAGATTCAGACACTATTCAGTTTTCAAAGCCAAGTTTTCGATTTGTACACTTGGCAAACCACTTAAAACCATGTTAACCATCTTAATGCTGTGTATGTGAACACTAAAGGGTGCTTTACACGCTGCGACATTGCTAGCGGTTGCTAGCGATGTTGCGAGCGATAGCACCTGCCCCCGTCGTTCGTGTGACATTTGGTGATTGCTGCCGTAGTGAACAATATCGCTACGGCAGCATCACATGCACATACCTGTTCAGCGACGTCGCTGTGACCGCCGAACAATCCCTCCTTCAAGTTGGAGGTGCGTTTGGCGTCACAGTTGCATCACTAAGCGGCCGACTAAGAGCAGAGGAGGGGCGGAGATGAGCGGCTGGAACATGCCGCCCACCTCCTTCCTTCCTCATTGCCGGTGGACGCAGGTAAGGAGATGTTCGTCATTCCTGCGGTGTCAAACATGGCGATGTGCGACGCCACAGGAACGACGAACAACCAGCAGCATGCACCACCAACGATATTATGAAAAGGAGCGACGTGTCAACGATCAATGATTTTAGATGTTTTTGTGATTGTTGATCGTCGCTCCTGGCTGTCACACGCTGCGATGTCGCTAACTACACCGGATGTGCGTCACAAACACAGTGACCCCGACGATATATCGTTAGCGATGTCGCAGCGTGTAAAGCACCCTTAAGGCTATGTGTGCAGATTGAGTATTTAGTTGCAGAAATTTTTCCACTATTTCTGCATCTCTTGTCAGGAAAAACACATTGCAAAAATGAGCTTTTTTGACAGGTTTTAAATGCGTTTTTTTTGCATGCTTTTTTATAGCTTTCAATGGTGAAAAACTGCAAAAACACTGAAAGGATTGACTTGCTGTGGATTATTGTCTGCACCAAAAATGCAAAGAAAATAACTCAACATGTGCACAAAAATTCAAAATATTCTCATTCACTTTGCTGACATAAAGATTTGTTGCAGTTTTGTGACAAAACTGGCTAAAAAATCACGTAAAAAAGCGATAAAAACGCTCTGTGCGCACATAGTCTTAGGCCATGTGCACACGGGAGAAACTACCTGCGGCATTTTCTGCAGGTATTTCCACAGGTTCATGCAGCAACTCCCGGGAATCCGCAGCTATCCATTGCTGCGGATTTCATGCGGAATTATTGCGGAAAACCTATAGAAAACTTGCGGAATTCGAGCGTTATACTGCTGATTTCCCCCTGTATCTCCATAGTAGAAAGCCAGGAAATCCACAGGAAAATCTGCATGAATAATTGACATGCAGTTCTATGCAGCTGCGGGAAATCTGCAGCATTTTCCACATTTGCAAAATCCGCACAGCATTGAAACAGCACTCACCAAATCCCATAGGATAACATGGTCAGCGTCTGTACTTCCACAAATCTGCGGTTTATCTGGAAAATCTAGAAAATCCGCAGGTTTTCCACAGCAAAATCCGCAGGTATTTTCTCCTGTGGGCACAGGGCCTTAGACTATGCTATAACATATAAGTGAAATTATAAGAATTTAAAAAGGTTCTTGGAGCATATGATATTGATATCCTTAGGATATGTCATCAACATTAGACTGGTGAGGACCTGGCACTCAGCATCCCCACAACAAGCTGGTATAGTCGCATGTAAACACATTTGAAGCTGGAATTTCTTTACAATTGGCAACCTTGATTCGATGTTGAATTTGATAATCTATAATAATGTTTTTATTGGTGACAGTTATTGTCTCCTAAAACAAAGTGTATAAATATCTAATTATTAAGCTTGCTATAGAGCACCAACAAATTATGCAGTGCTTTCACAGACACTATCATCGTATTGGCCATTGGGGCTCATAATCTAAATTCGCTATCAGTATGTCTTTGGAGTGTGGGAAGAAACCAAAGAACCAGGAGAAAACCCACTCAAACATGGAGAGAAATAGCAAATTCGGATTTCAGTCCGGTGATCACTTGAGTTCTAGAGTTCACCCCCACTTAAAGGAAACTTTAACCTCTTTAAAGCCGGGCGAATTTCTGTTTTTTATTTTCATTTTTTCCTCTCCTTCTTCTGAGAGCCATACCTTTTTTATTTTCTCGTCAATATTGCCATATGAGGGCTTATTTTTTGCACTAGTTGTACTTTTGAATTAAATAATTAGTTTTACAATATAGTGTACTACAGAAAAATAAATTACAAATGTGGAAAAATAATGAAAAAAGTGCAATTGCACGATTATCTTAGGGTGGGGGTTTATTCACCATGTTCACAATATTGTAAAACTAACATATCAGTATGATGCCTCATGTGGGTACAAGTTCATAAATACTAAATATGTATACCTTATGGCGGCATTTTCTGAGACCCGTAGCAGTCTCATTTTTGGGGATATGAGACTCATTATATGATATGGACTTATTTTTGGCCTCTTGAGTTGACATTTGAAAATATACTAATTTTGTGTAGCCGCGACATTTTGATTGCCTTGTATTGCATGTTAAAAAAAAATGTTGTGGTGACCAAAAAACGTAATTTTGGTGTTTGGAATTTTTTTTCTCACCACGCCGTGTACCGATCAGATTAATTGATTTTATATTTTTATAGATTGAACATTTCTGAATGCGGTGATATCAAATATGTGTATTTTTTAATTTTTTTTAAATGTTTTATTTTTAAAGGGACAAAAGGGGGATGAATTGAACTTTTAGAGTTTTTTCATATTTTTTTAAAACATTTTTTTACATTTTTTTTATTTATTTTACTAGTCCCCCTAGGGGACTTTAACACTGCACAGTTATATCACCCGTGCATTTCTGCTGATCAGAGCAGCATCACTCTCATCAGCAGAAATGCTCATCTCCTGTGAGTGTCAGTGCTCTGTCTCACAGTCATGGCAGCATCAGGGCTCATCAGCTGGCCCTAAAGTACCATATCAAAATATTGGCGCCACGTGATTGCGTTATGGGGCTGGTGATGGCAGTGAAGAAAGGTGCAATCCGTTCATTTAAATGTCCACGGCCATTTAAATTATGCTGTCAGAATTTGACTGCAAGATCTAAGGGGTTAACAGGCATGGGTGGATCTCTGATCCACCTACGCCTGTTAGCCAAACGTCTGCTGAGTAGATCAGCAGACGTGTGGGAATACCACTGGCTTGCCACCAGTGTCTGCATTAACCGTAGGGTGGCGACCCAGGACATATCAGTACAACCTTGGTTGTAAAGAGGTTAATAAATCATTATCATTATAACTGATACACTTCTACAGCCAATGATATGAAGACATCAGCTGCATTTACTGTAAACTGTGAAATGATAATAATTACAGTCAAAATAATCTCTATAAGTTTCTTAAGCTTTAAAAAAAAAAAATCACTGACACCTTACAAGTTTTTTACGTATAGGGCAAAAAAGTTCCATATTTTTATGGACTCTCCTGGAATTCTTGGATGGTTGACAACCCTGCATTGTAAACCTCTCTCAAGAAAATATTTGTACACAGTTACATAGTTTTGCTGAATATTTACTGTGAAAAGATTGGATGCTTTAACAGATTAACAGTTAATGCATAATTACTTCTGTTACATAATCAACCTAATAATCTAACTGTGGATTCCTGCAGTATTTTTAGCCTAGTGCATTACTTAGAAAAGCTGCTAATAATTATAGCAGTAAATTTTGTCTAGGAACGTGGTGTCTAAATATTGCTACGCTGGATTTAGAAATACATGCAGACTACTAGTCCAGCATTAAAAAAACATGCTCATAAACACAAAGTAGGTCTAAACATTATGTAATTACATCAACATTTCTGCATAGCAATACAACACGTAACTGGAGCGCGCCGAGCTTACGTTAGGTAAAAAATCAAGACAGTAAAAATGGTAAGTTTATTGGGGTGTAAGAGGTAGAAGCCATTACCCTGACATAATCGGATACCATGCCTTTCCCATAGAAGCTGAATGGCACTATTATAATATCAGCAAGAAGACTAAAGTTTTATGGAATGTATTATTTTTTTTGCTTTTTATTTGATTTATAAAGCTTGATATTTAAATGGTACTTGTAAGCAGATTCAGGTTCGGGCAGCATAAATCAGGCACTGTCTTTGAGATTGCAGCTAGATATGTTTTTCACAGAAACACAGCAGCAGGTGGACATACTGTGAAGAACTAGTCCAAGTTTGAGACTTTCTTCTCTCCACCCCGCTCCGGTTGACTGAGAATTCTCTACTTATGTTTATGTACCGCCCCAGCAGCGGTCAAATCGCTCGGATCCAGGTGTCGCTATTCGTGGCTCGAGGGTCTCCGGACCCGGGGGCTCAGGGTCACTCTAAAATGTGATGGGGGATTTTAGATAGTTTGTGACGCCACCCGTGGTGTGCGATAATAGGGAGTACCACCGCTGCCATTGGGAGTACCCGGGGTGATGAAATGGGGGCAGCCAGATGACATTGTGGCGCCCCTGACCTGGTCAGGCACCCCTGAGTACTGCACCCATGCTGGGGGCAGTACAATACAGGTAATCCAGAAGGTTGACCGAGGTGTGACTACAAAGGCGCATAGTGATCAGGTCTCACATATGTATCTTTGGGAGGACTCCTGAGAGCTTCCAGGAGGGGGCGTGGCCTCCATGTCCACTCAAGGGGTTTGGTAGAGAGCCTGGTTGCTAGGTGGCATAGGCAGGCACGAGTGGGGAAAGGAAGTAAAGAGGAGGAGGAGTTAAGCAGTTAGTGAGAAGACAGTGGAGAGAGCAGATGTGCAGGTCTCACAAGTGAGACGGTTTAGTGTGCAGCTCAGGGAGAGCTGAAGCAGACCCTGGAGCTGTTGCAGTCTAACAGCGTCCGCGCAGTGACTACTGATGGGGGAGAACGGTCACCTGGTAGTGCCGCCCGAAATCCACCCAAGGCTAAAGAGAGAGCAACTGACTGCACCCACCATCAGCCCTGGGCATCCCTTAATCTGCAGTGGCGGACCCCATTGACCACAACTCTGAGAGTGGCATCACGACAATCCCAGAAGAAGGTTCCCTACCTGTGACCAGAACCGTCCCATCACGTGGAGTCCCTAAAGGTAATGCACACAGACACAACACCTGTGGGGCTTCACAACATTACCCTCCATGGGTAGGGAAGGCCCCGGGACTCTGAATGGTGGGATGAATTGCAGGGGAGCGCAGGCTTGCTGGTAGCAGGGGCTGATCAGTTCCTCACTCAGAAGGAAAGCAGACGCTGACAACGTAGTAAATCAAGTCTCTGGGTGCCGCTGCCCTCTTGGGGGAGCTTGTCCTGGTCTCCGTCCCCTGCAGCACTGCCTGATAGTCCGGAGCCTGCCCCCATGCACAGAATTTTAGTAGTGTCCAGGTGGCCCGTAAGCTTAAAACTGTCCGGGCCCCGCTCTCCACTTTTTGGTGTGAAGGAGCTATGCTCTCAGGAGCTCACGCTTGGGAGTTCAGTGGGCTGCTTTGGTTGGAAAGCCCTATCCCCCTCGCTATGCTAGTGCCCCCGATCTCTGAGCTTCATGGGGACAGTCCATAATGCCCTATCCTCCGCAGGTTAATTGCCGGGTTGCCTGAAGCCCCTTCAATAATAGCAGGGACTAAAACATAACTTTTAATCTATCAACGGATAAAATTAGTAATAAAGTGCTTGTGCATAAATAGTGTAAATAACAACATGCCACATGACAACAAGTAGGTTGGATCTCACCGAAGCTTAATCCATGGGCTGGACTGCACACCGGTCCAGGAAAAAGAGGTCACAGGCTGGAAGGACAGGGTGGAAAAGTGTGGTAATATATCCCCTGTCGTGCCCCGTAGATGGACTTCCGCCCTGACAAGGGCAGCACCCAAGTAAGATGTCTGCCCCACAACCAAAAATCCAAAGGAATTGTCCTCCCGACGCGTTTCCCTCTCAATATAGAGAGTTCCTCAGGGGAGATGGAGGAAAAAATATGGGGGGATCAACCTGCAGTGGCAGGGACCAACACAGGCTAGTGACGATAAACAACCTATGTGTACCAGGCAAACGGTGGCGTATAGTCTATAAGTGGTCCCATGCCTTTATACACCCTTAAGCAATATGATTACCCACATATGTGCAGAAAGAAGTACTTACTGCGAGCGTAGTAAAAACCGACAGCCATCACCATGCTGGCGTCTGAGGTCACTACCGGTGCTACGGGTGAGGCACTCTCGCGTTCCAGGTTGGAACGCATAGCGCACAAATTATGTGCAATCAGGAAGTGCGCTAGTCCCATAGCCGGCATGCAGCCTCATATCCGGTATAGGTGGAGCACCCCATACGCAGACTATCCAATCGGATCATCACATGGGCGTACCCGCACAGTCAGGTGACGCTCCGTGAATTAACCGGAAGTCAGCGCAAATCCATCATCCGACAGCTGAAATCCCCAATCAGAGTTTCGCAAGTATATGAGGTCATTTCCGGTTTATGCTAGCCACCAGATATCGTGGATGCGCACCGGGGTAACCAACACAGGCGTCCTTAGTGATGGATAAACAAGTCGTAATAGACCAATCACTGCATCCTGGACATGACGGCAAAGGGGATTAGAGATAGATAAATAAAAAACGCTCATTGTAGGATAATGCGCCTATTATTACAACAAGGGTAATTAGTCCCAACAGCGCTCAAAACTGACAGATATATCCAAGACTATAGAACACATATTGCAGTGATCACTAAATGGTGGTCGAGTAGTACGGTATATGGGCTCAAAAGACCAGAGTATCCAAATAAGGTGACCATTAAGGGTGACAAGGGCACAAACGTGCCCATGATGTCTGCATAATAAAGGCAAGCTAAAAAGGAAAGACGGCCACACTATTTAAAAGACCAGTGCAAGTGAAGCCTGAAGCCCCTCCCCGATCTAGGGTCCAGTACACTGACATGCTTTCGATCCCAAAATGGCTATTGTACTTGAGTTACTGACTGTCCTCCAAGACTAAAGGTGGCTTTACACGCTACGAGATCGCTAAAGCGATCTCGTTGGGGTCACGGATTTTGTGACGCACATCCAGCCACTTTAGTGATGTCGTTGTGTGTGACACCTATGAGCGATTTTGAATCGTCGCAAAAACGTTCAAAATCGCTCATCGGTGACATCACCCCCTCTTCACAATTATCGTTGCTGCTGCAGTAACGATGTTGTTTGTCGTTCCTGCGGCAGCACACATCGCTATTGTCACGCTCCCCGGCTCCCCTGCTAGGCTCCCCGGCTCCCCTGCCATGCTCCCCGGCCCCTCTGCCTTGCTTACCGGCTCCCCTGCCACGCTTCCCCGCTCCCAGGCCGCGCTCCGCCGCTCCCGTGCCAGGCTTCCCGGTCCCCCGCTCCACAGCCTTCCTGCTCCATCACCTGCGGTCCCCAGGCAGCCCGATCCCCGCTCCCGGCGCCCGTCGGCTGCTCGGCCTCAGCCCGGCTCTCCTGCTTCCTCCTCACCGCTCCCTCCTCTGGCTTCTGGCACCCGGGCCTCGCGCATGCGCATTAGGGCGCGCGCGCGGTCATTGACCCTCTCTTAAAGGGCCAGTACCTTGAAACAGGAAATTGCTTAGACAGGTACAGGGTATATTAAGACTCACCTTCCTGGTGGGCGGGGCCTGTTCTACGTGTTTAGTAAGCTAGTGTTCAGGTCCCCTATTGCTTTGCCTTGTACCTTGCCTGCATTAACCCTGTCCTGTCTCGTAGAGCCTGTCCTGCCACGCCAGCCGCTCCGAACCACGCTCATTCCTATACCCTGACGGTGACTTCGGCGGATGTTCCACCATCTCTGCAGCTCCGCCAGTCTCTAGTCCCTGGCTCCATTTGGTGACCCGTTCCATCGCTCAGCAAGTCCCGGATCCCTCCTGACCTTACCACCTGGCCTCGGACTCTGAGCCTCGTCACCCGGACCACCGTCCAGAACTCCATCCACCTTTCCTGCTCCCATACGGACTGTCCGGCTACCAATACTGCTTCGGCTGCCGTGCACCCAGACCCTCTGGCGGGGTGACCTGCCTGGCTGCCTCCTCAAGGGAAACCGGTGTACGGTCCAGAGGTTCCACCACCCGGACGTTACAGCTAGAACAGGCCATGGATCCCGCCGAAGCACTAGCGGCCCTGCAGCAGGAACTCACACGACAGCGCGAGACCCAGACCCGCATGCTGAACTTCATGACTTCTGTGGATGCCCGTCTGAACGCGCTACAAGCAGCGGCCACGCCTGTGGTATCTCGGGTTCCCACTGCACAACCCACGACCGCAGCTCCCGTGGCAGCCTCCTCGGATGCTTCCAAACTCTGTTTGGCCTCACCACCCCGGTACGCCGGTGATCCCAAGACCTGCAGGGGATTCATAAATCAGTGCTCCCTCCATTTCACGCAGCTGCCGCACCTTTTTGCATCTGACCAAGCCAAGGTCGCGTTCATGATGTCCCATCTGGAAGGAGAGGCACTGGCCTGGATGAACCCCTTGTGGGAGAAGGAGGATCCGGTAACTACCAACATCCAGGAGTTCCTGCAGGCATTTCGTAGCACCTTTGACGAGCCCGGACGCGCCTCCGCATCTGCCTCATCCCTCCTCTGGCTACGTCAGGGGACTCTGATGGTGGGCCAATATGCCATTCGGTTTCGCACCTTGGCCTTGGAACTCGGTTGGAACAATGAGGCCCTAACCGCCGCCTTCTGGGAGGGACTCTCGGGTCGGATTAAAGATGAGCTGGCGGGTCGGGACGTGCCGTCCTCCTTGGATGCCCTGATTGCTCTAGCGACTCGAGTGGATCTTCGCTTTCAGGAACGATCCAAAGAGGTGTCCCGCGAGAGGCGTCCGATGCGGCACGCCTCCCCACCACTGAAGCCCATCGCTCCCCAGTCGGCGTCACCTGGCGCTTCTACCTACGAGCCCATGCAGATTGACCGCCTGAGGCAGTCTGAGCAACGGAGAGCAGAACGACTAGCAAAAGGTCTCTGCTTCTACTGCGGAGCTAGCACACACCTGCTACGCTCTTGTCCCGAGAAGCTGGGAAACTGCAAAGCCTAGGCCTGGTAGGAGAGGCCACCCTAGGTGCTGGGACACTCTCAGACTCCGTTACCTGGACTATTCAAGTCACCACAGAAGAGACCCGGTTCACGGCAGAGGCGTATCTTGATTCCGGAGCAGCAGGCAACTTCATCCAGCAGGCCACGGTGGATAAGTACCAGGTGCCTGTCCTCCCACTAGAGAAACTGCTGGTGATCGCCTCTGTAGATGGGAGACCCCTCTCTGACACCGTCTCACTGATCACCAAGCCTGTGGAAGTACGGATCGGTGCTCTGCACACCGAGAAGATCACCTTCTACGTCCTCCCGCGTATGTCTCATCAGATCCTGCTGGGACTCCCATGGTTACGGACACACGAACCGTCGGTCAGCTGGAGTACAGGTGAAATTACCCGATGGGGCTCCTCGTGTCACGAGAGATGCCTGAAATCCATCCAGCCCATCCAACGCCCTCCGGTTCCAGAGTCTCTACCAGGACTGCCTTCTGCCTACTGGTCCTTCTCGGACGTTTTTGATAAAAAGGAGTCAGAGGTACTACCGCCTCATCGTCCCTATGACTGCGCCATCGATTTACTGCCAGGAACCACGCCTCCTAGAGGAAGAATATACCCCTTGTCCCCTGCGGAGACACGAGCTATGTCTGCCTATATTACCAAGAGCCTGGCAAAGGGGTTCATTCGGAGGTCCTCATCCCCTGCTGGAGCAGGGTTTTTCTTCGTCAAGAAAAAGGAAGGTGATCTGCGTCCTTGCATCGACTACCGGGGTTTAAACCAGATCACCGTAAAGAACAAATACCCTCTGCCGCTTATCCCCGAACTATTCGATCGGCTCCGAGGAGCCCGTGTATTCACCAAGTTGGACCTTCGTGGGGCCTATAACCTGGTTCGCATTCGCTCTGGAGACGAATGGAAAACCGCCTTCAACACTCGGGATGGGCACTACGAGTATTGTGTCATGCCCTTTGGTCTGTGTAATGCTCCGGCAGTCTTCCAAGAACTGGTGAACGACGTGTTCAGAGATCTCCTCTATGTCTGTGTCGTGGTATATCTGGATGACATCCTGGTCTTCTCTCCGGACCTACAGACCCACAGAGAGAACGTGCAGCTAGTTCTCCAGAGGCTTAGAGAGAACCGTCTGTACGCCAAGTACGAGGAATGCATCTTTGAAAAGTCGTCTCTTCCCTTCCTGGGTTATGTAATCTCGGACACTGGCCTGCAGATGGATCCTGAGAAAGTGTCTTCCATCATCAACTGGCCTCCTCCTTCTGAACTGAAGGCTATCCAACGCTTTCTCGGCTTTGCGAACTATTATCGGCAATTCATCCCGCATTTCTCTGCCTTGACTGCGCCTCTCTCTGCCTTGACTAAGAAAGGAGCTAATCCTAAGGACTGGCCCCCGGCGGCCGATGCCGCGTTCTGCTCCTTGAAACAGGCGTTTGCTTCCTCCCCGGTTCTCCATCGCCCTGAATTGAACCGACAGTTCACCTTGGAGGTGGATGCCTCCTCCTCAGGAGCCGGAGCAGTGTTGATGCAGAACTCCCCCTCCGGCAAGATGGTCACTTGTGGATTCTTCTCCAAGAGCTTCTCGGCACCCGAACGCAACTACACCATCGGGGATCGGGAGCTACTGGCCGTGAAGCTTGCCTTGGAGGAATGGCGCTACCTCTTGGAGGGAGCAGTATACCCTGTAATCATATACACAGACCACAAGAATCTGGAGTACCTGCGGTCAGCCCAAAGACTGAACCCACGACAAGCCCGCTGGTCCTTGTTTTTTGCCCGATTTGATTTCCAACTCCATTTTCGGCCTGCGGACAAAAACGTGCGGGCAGACGCTTTGTCCAGGTCCTTAGGGCCCGTGGAGTTGGAGGAGGAGACGTTCCAGCCCATCATCAACCCCAGCAACATCATGCCGGTGAATCCTGTCACTGTAACTCAGATACCCCCTGGGAAAACCTATGTCCCAGATACTGACAGACAGAGAGTCCTGCACTGGGGCCATGCCTCGAAGATCGCCGGCCATGCTGGTCAGAAGAAGACTTGGAGCACGATTGTCCGTCACTACTGGTGGCCGTCCCTCCGTAAAGACGTCTCAACCTTCGTCTCGGCCTGTCCATCCTGTGCCCGGAACAAGACACCCAAGCACCTACCATATGGACGTCTCCTGCCTCTGCCCATTCCTTCTGTTCCGTGGCAACATATCGCAATGGACTTCATTACGGACTTACCCTTATCCTCTGGACACACAGTCATATGGGTTGTGGTGGACCGTTTCTCAAAAATGGCTCACTTCATTCCCATGGCCGGGCTGCCCTCTGCCCAGGAGCTAGCTGACTCCTTCATCCAACATATATTCCGATTGCATGGCTTTCCCGCACACATTGTGTCCGACAGAGGAACTCAGTTTACCTCGCGCTTCTGGAGGGCCCTCTGCAAACATCTGGGAGTATCTCTGGACTTTTCTTCGGCCTACCATCCTCAGTCGAATGGGCAAGTGGAGCGGGTCAATGAAATCCTGACCTCCTTTCTGCGCCACTACGTTAATGCCCATCATGATGACTGGTCCACGCTTCTTCCTTGGGCTCAGTTCTCCCACAACCATCACATCAGCGAGTCCACCTCCAGCTCTCCATTCCGAGTCGTTTACGGACTTCAGCCTTCGGTTCCGTTGCCAGTATCCTCGGCTTCCGATGTCCCCGCAGCAGATGCTCTGGTCCAGGACTTCTCAGCCATATGGAGCTCTGTAAAAACCTCCCTTGAGCGGGCTTCTTTGCGGATGAAGAGACATGCGGACAAAAGGTGCTTGGATCCCCCGTGTTTCTCCCCTGGTGATCTGGTCTGGCTTGCATCCAAGTATGTCCGATTGAAATTGCCATCGTACAAGTTGGGTCCTCGTTACATCGCGCCGTTTAAAGTCGTCAGCAAGATTAATGCTGTCTCCTACAAGCTGCAGCTCCCGGCCACGATGCGGATACCCAACTCTTTCCATGTCTCCTTGCTCAAGCCTGTTGTCCTTGGTCCCTTCTCCGCTGAGGTCGGTACTGCTCCTCCTCCCATCGCTGACGATGACATCTATGCGGTAAGGGATATCGTGGCCATGAAGACCGTACGTGGTCGGCAGTATTTCCTGGTGGACTGGGCGGGGTATGGTCCCGAGGATAGGTCCTGGGAGCCCCGGGAGAATGTTGGCCCTCCTCTGATTCGTGCCTTCCTGTCCCGGTTGCGGGGAGGGGGGCGTGGGGGAGGGGGTACTGTCACGCTCCCCGGCTCCCCTGCTAGGCTCCCCGGCTCCCCTGCCATGCTCCCTGGCCCCTCTGCCTTGCTTACCGGCTCCCCTGCCACGCTTCCCCGCTCCCAGGCCGCGCTCCGCCGCTCCCGTGCCAGGCTTCCCGGTCCCCCGCTCCACAGCCTTCCTGCTCCATCACCTGCGGTCCCCAGGCAGCCCGGTCCCCGCTCCCGGCGCCCGTCGGCTGCTCGGCCTCAGCCCGGCTCTCCTGCTTCCTCCTCACCGCTCCCTCCTCTGGCTTCTGGCACCCGGGCCTCGCGCATGCGCATTAGGGCGCGCGCGCGGTCATTGACCCTCTCTTAAAGGGCCAGCACCTTGAAACAGGAAATTGCTTAGACAGGTACAGGGTATATTAAGATTCACCTTCCTGGTGGGCGGGGCCTGTTCTACGTGTTTAGTAAGCTAGCGTTCAGGTCCCCTATTGCTTTGCCTTGTACCTTGCCTGCATTAACCCTGTCCTGTCTCGTAGAGCCTGTCCTGCCACGCCAGCCGCTCCGAACCATACTCATTCCTATACCCTGACGGTGACTTCGGCGGATGTTCCACCATCTCTGCAGCTCCGCCAGTCTCTAGTCCCTGGCTCTGTTTGGTGACCCGTTCCATCGCTCAGCAAGTCCCGGATCCCGCCTGACCTTACCACCTGGCCTCGGACTCTAAGCCTCGTCACCCGGACCACCGTCCAGAACTCCATCCACCTTTCCTGCTCCCATACGGACTGTCCGGCTACCAATAGTGCTTCGGCTGCCGTGCACCCAGACCCTCTGGCGGGGTGACCTGCCTGGCTGCCTCCTCAAGGGAAACCGGTGTACGGTCCAGAGGTTCCACCACCCGGACGTTACAGCTATGTGTGACGCCGCTGGAACGACAAACATCTCCTTACCTGCGTCCACCGAAAAAGGAGGAAGGAAGGAGGTGGGCTCATCTCCTCCCCTCCTTTTCTATTGGGCGGCGGTTCAGTGACGCTGCTGTGATGCCGCTGTGACGCTGAACAAACCGCCCCCTTAGAAAGGAGGCGGTTCGCCGGTCACAGTGACATCGCAGAGTAGGTATGTGTGTGTGACGCTGCCATAGCTACGGCATCGATCACCACATATCGTTACAACAACGGGGGCGGGTGCTATCGCGCTTGACATTACTAGCAATTGCTAGCGATGTCGTAGAGTGTAAAGCGGTCCTAAGTCTAGGTACTCAGTCCCAATGAAGCAATAAAAAATGTTTCATACAGCACTTGAAGATATAATATCCCAATTCCACGATATTCACGGACTTGATAAAAACATTATTGATTTTATTGGTGTACAAAAGTACAAATAATTAAAATCATTGCGTCTAAGTGCTGGATGAAACATTTTTTCTTGCTTCATTTATCCCGGGATCCGGCCCGCTGTCCGTGCACTGATATCTAAAACCGGCCACAGCAAATCTAGAGGTGAGCTGATCCAAAAAATGTTCGTTTTTTTTTTACACACAGTCCCAATATCCCGCGATCGGGTCTCCGACTCCTCCGGGTCCAGACCACCATCTGCAACCCAATGTTCTCCTCCCCGGGAGCTACACGCTTCCTCCTAGCTCCTCACTGCTCAAGGGCTACCACTGAACTGACTTGTCACTTCCCTCCTCCCTGCCTGACCCCTAAGTGGGTGGCCCTATTCCAGCTTAGCAGCCCACTGGTGTGCCTGACAGGATGTGGTGCGAGGTGTCATTGGGATTTTTGGATGCTGTTGGAGGTAGTGCTGCTAGTTGGGAACCCAGAACCAAGAGGGGTTGAGTCCTGCACTAGGAGATAAAGAGCGTGCAGTACCCTGTGACGACCTGATTAGTCCAGGGGTGTCACATTTATACATAAGCAGAGATCTGTAGCGATTGGAGCAGGTAGAAGCCAGGAAGGAGACCTGCATTGGATTAGCTAACAGAGATACATAACTCTAAACTGGTTTTTCCAAGTATGTTTACTTACCGCGATGTTTCAGAAATAAACATACCTGGCTGCAGTGGCACAGGCAGTGCCTGATTCATGTTGCCTGTAGTTCTTATGGCATGAATTTGATGACCAACTCCCTTATAAAAGAACCAATAAGAAGCTTTAAGGCTATAACACTAATTATATTGTTGTAGGGTCGTAAAAGACAAATTCAAACGTACCTTTCTGGTCACAAAATGGATATCTATCACTGAGAAATTCAAGATTGAATCTTTATATAAATATAGCTACAAGTACGGACAGAGTGAGCCAATATCTGAGAGTTGGTTAGATTTTCTTGATTATTCCTCCATGCACCACCGTTATGTGCTTGCTTGATTGACTTATGTTCATTGCTGTTGATAAGATAGTTGTAGCTGTGCAGAAGATATATCAGTCATCAATCAAGCAAATATGAGTGGCACTAGACTAATTAGACTGCCCTTAGTGCACTTGCAGCATAATTTACATAAAGATTCATTGTTTTTTGGTGATCCAAAAGCTTCTGACAGGTTCCCATTAAACAGATATATTTGAAACTACCTTAATAAAAATATTTACTTTATTAAACATATATGCCACAACACAAATTTACATACAACACTTATTATAAAATCAAAAATTAATTTGAAGGAAAGGAAAAAGGGGGGACATGATTCTTGAAATATTTTTGGATTCATCTTTAAAACAATCCTTATCTATCTCACCCAGACATATGGACGGACATATATTTGACTTAACAAGTATGCCCCTATCCCTTAAAAATATATGAGACAGTTGTCATACATACGTACTTTTCTAGACTGTGAACTTACTACTTTTGGGCTCCGTCGGTGAAACACATTTTCCCACTATTCTGAAGGAGCACTGGTGTCTAGAGCAAGGGACGGAGCTAATAGGGAATAGTCGTCACTGAACGGGGGCATCACTATCGTCAGGACGCCGACCTCCGTATGTCAGGAAGGGAAAGGATAGGGATAGTACCTATCATATCCCCCCTTTTTCCTTTCCTTCAAATTAATTTTTGATTTTATAAGTGTTGTATGTAAATTTGTGTTGTGGCATATATGTTTAATAAAGTAAATATTTATCTACCTAAGGCTTTGTATAGTGGAATGTAAACATATATATTTTGAAAAAATGTTATGGGCTTAATATGCGCTTAAATTGACATGCCCATTTTACATTATCTTAAAGATGCTCTATGTTGTTAGTGTACAGCCCCAGGGAGAGCAGCTGTGCCACTGCCGCCTCTTGGATCCGGATCCATGGTGGCTCGAGGAGTCTCCGGACCCGGGGGTCGCGCGGCCACTCAATTAAAAGAAGAGGGAATATGTACAGGGGGATTAGAAGTTCGTGACGCCACCCACGGTGCATGGTAAAATGGAGTACCACCGCTGCCGCTGGGGAGCCTGGTGATGATGGTGCGGCAGCCTGATGTTTAACCCCTCCGTGGTTAGGGGGTTTGTGTCTCGGGGCCCATTGGAGTGATGGATGGTGTTTGGGTGCCATAGGGGGATAGGTGCAGGGGGGTTTCCAATGTACTCACTCAGTCCCAGAATAACCACATCGACAGCTTGTAAACCAAAGTTCTGAGCACCACCGTAGTCTGCGGGGAGCACGCCTGCATCCGTGACCCTGGTGTTGTTGTTGGTCTGTGGCCCTATCCCTGGCACCTTAGTCTCGATTGGACCCGTTGGTATGAAACTCTCCGGGTCCCGGTCACCCGTATGGCTAACGGAGTGAGCTTGCTCTCCAGGTTCACACGTAGGATTTCTTTGGACTGTAGTGGGAAAGTCCTATCCCATCGGTGCGCTAGTACCCCAATTTTCAAGCGGGTTGGGGATGACACTTGAAGTCTTCACCCCCGTCGGGTAAATTACCAGAACGCGTGAAGCTACTTTCCGGCCTGGGGTCCACGTACCCCGTTGTTCCCTGGCCCCTGCCCGGTGATAGCTTAAGGCCGCCGTCTGCCCTCCTCGGCAGTCCATGCCCCTTGACACTGTCCCCTGCGACCGGGTTCCAGCTCCTATCAGGCACAGACCAACATCTGCCACTTAGTATACATACAGGAGCTCTCCTCCTTTTATCTGATGAGTTGACATGTGCCTCTAACAACCTCGAGTAGATTGAAGATCCACCCGTAGCTGGTAACTAGTTAAATCCCACTGTCATTCTCTAACAGCGGGATTTAACAGGCACTGGCAGGTGAGACCGTCATACTTCTCTTCCACTGGTACACCTGTGACGTGGTTGCGGAGAGCCAATGGGTTGTCATTAGAGATGAATGGACCTGTGGATGTTCGAGCTTGCCCATTTTGGCAGGACTTTACTTAAAAGTTTGATTAAGAACTCTGTGCTGTAAAATAGTCATAGTAAGAGCTGGAAAACTGAAGTGCAGATTAGTATCATCTTGTCCCCTCTTGAGGCGATTCAACCGAAGTTATGCAATGCTAGTCGAAACATGTCATTTGTACAGACCCAGACGTCCTGCATGTTCTTAAGTAGAAACATTTGATCAAATCGAATATTGTTGACAGCCGCTTACATGCAAATTCTGCATGTAATAAAGCTTATTAAGTGATTGCACTGCAGCCTTTTATTAGCATACGAACAGTAACCGAACTCAGAAGACTTTTTTTTTAAACCTTTACTGTTCAGGTTCACTCATTCTTATTCATTCATTCTTATTCAGGAACCTTCAACTTCTACTTCCAATATGTATGCAATTACCAAAAATCATGCTTTATCAAGAAGAAAAAAAGGAAGGGCAATTGCCCTGAAAACAAATGATGATAGGGAAAAAAAAAATAATAAAATTATGTGGGTTCCCTCCTTTTTTTTATAACCAGAGGAGGTAATGCAGAAAACTGTCAGCTGCCAATTCATAGCATCTACCCCAAAAGTATTACTCCGGTTGCCACCACACCAGGGCAATCGTGAAGAACTGGCCAAAGTACTAGAATTAGCTCATCTAATGGATGTGCCATTTCTCTGGTGGCTGAAGGCTGCTATTTTTAGGTCAGGAAGGGCCCAATAGCCATGGACCTTCCCAGCCTGATAACATCAGCCCCCAGCCAATTGATTTATCCTGGCTGGTTATCAATAATAGGGTAATCCCATGCCATTTAAAAAAAAAAAAAGTATTAAACAAACAAAAATATCATATATACATATATATATATATATATATATATATATATATAAACAAAAGATGACTACGGTAATACCCATATTTTGCACATTTAGGTTGTGTTCACATTTGCTTTTAACATATCGCGGTATATTTAAAATGCAATCAAACACAGATGTCCTATCTCTGTATTGATGCAACTGCCTTAGTGCATTCATCACTCCTACACATTAAATCCACTAATTACTCTTTCTGGGAAAAAAAAAATAAGATAAGAAAGCATGAAACTGGACTTATTTTTCATCTTTAGATTAACATTTTGTAATAGCGTATGGACAGTTTGACAAAGTAAAGAATAGCACAAAGACACAGACATAAAACAATGTTACCAGGCAAGTATTAATATGGAAGACTTTTATGACTTCCTATGGAGTTATGTGTGCATCGTATTACTTCCTTTGCTTTAAAGCTTTCCATAAGGATATGGTTAAAACTATGGAAATATTCAAACATTTTACAATTTAATGTGACCATTTAAATTTCTCCGGACATGTCTTTCAACTTGAGATACATTTCACAAAAGGAAAGGAAGTAATGTATGTTTATGGAAATAATAATAATAATAATAATAATTTTATTCATTTATATAGCGCTATTAATTCCATAGCACTTTACATACATTGGCAACACTGTCCCCATTGGGGCTCACAATCTAGAGTCCCTATCTGTATGTCTTTGGAATGTGGGAGGAAACCGGAGTACCCGGAGGAAACCCACGCAAACACGGGGAGAACATACAAACTCCTTGCAGATGGTGTCCTTGGTGGGATTTGAACCCAGGACCCCAGCGCTGCAAGACTGCAGTGCTAGCCACTGAGCCACCGTGCCGCCCAATGGAAATGACAGTAAAACTGAGAATCTATTATGTAATGTCTGTTAATATAAATAACTTTAATAACAATTAGGGTAAGTTCCCACACTGTGTTTTTCGCTGCGTTTTTTGCACATTTTTTGGGTGCGTTTTTGCTCAGAAAACTGCATGACTTTGCTACTCCAGCAAAGTCTATGAATTTTCATTTTTGCTGTCCGCACACAGCAGTTTTTTTTAGCTGCGTTTTTGTGGTATCCACAGAAACGCAGCATGTCAATTATTTTTGCGTTTTTCACTGCATTTTCCACCCATTGAGTTCAATGAGATGTTCAAAAACGCAATGAAAATTGTTTTAGTGCTTTTCTATGACTAAAAACGCAGCTATAAACGCAAGGGGTGGATAGTATAGTGACATGTACAGGAAGAGGATTCCTTCTGTTGGTAAACACAGAAGCGTGAATCCTCCCGGTACCGCCACCGCTGCTTCGACCTCACGTGCAGCGCCATGTCCGCTCCCGTGCGGCGCGATGGCCGGGCGGGAGGTGGAAGCAGCTGCGAAATCAAAAGTGAATAGTAGAAAAAAAAAATGCCATACTCACCTGTCTGCAGACTCCCGGTGCCATGTCCGCTCCCAGCTAATCCCGGTACCGCCAGCCCCGCTCCGGCTGTGTGCCGACTCCCGGACAGCACGTCCGATAGCTGCAGGACCTGGCAGTGGATCACCTGATGCGGTCACCTGATGCGGCTGATCGTAAGTCTTGCAGTGACGCTGGCTTTTTACCGCCCGGCCGACTTAAACTATCAGCTGGTGCCATCAGGAGACTTCATCAGCTGATTACCGGCAGCTCCCCGTGCGATTGGATGGGAGTCTACTCTGCACATAAGTGAGTATTTATTTTTTTTTTTGCACTGGTGCATCAGATGACTGTATAAATGGCTTTTATACAATCAGCTGATATGTGATGTGATTCAGGCCCTTGAACCTGACCCATCATCTGATCGCTTTGCCTTCCAGCAAACCGATCAGATGATATTGGATCTGGATTGGATGGCGCGGGATCCTTGACCCAGAATTACTGCGGAGGAGGGGGGGTTCTTTATTTCAATAATGATGGAGTCACTAATTGTGTTGTGTTTTATTTCTAATAAAAATATTTTTCTGTGTGTTGTGTTTTTTTTATCTTTACTAGAAATTCATGGTGGCCATATATTATAATGGCATGACACCATGAATTTCGGGCTTAGGGCCAGCTGATAATATACAGTTACCCCTAACCCCATCATTACCCATCAAGCCACCCGGCATCAAGGCAGCTGGAAGAGTTGCATACCGCGCCAGAAGATGGCGCTTATGTGAAAGCGCCATTTTCTGGGGTGGCTGCGGACTGCAGTTCACAGCGGGGGTGCCCAGAAAGCTTGGGCACGCTGCACTGTGGATTCCAATCCCCAGCTGCCTAGTTGTACCTGGCTGGACTCAAAAATGGGGCGAACTCCACGTCATTTTTTTTTAATTATTTCATGAAATTCATGAAATAATTAAAAAAAAGGGCTTCCCTATATTTTTGGTTCCCAGCTGGGTACAAATAGGCAGCTGGGGGTTGGGGGTAGCCTGTACCTACCTGCTGTACCTGGTTAGAATACAAAAATGTGGCGAAGCCCACGTCATTTTTTGGGGGGCAAAAACTCCTGCATACAGTCCTGGATGGAGGATGCTGAGCCTTGTAGTTCTGCAGCTGCTGTCTACTCTCCTGCATACACTATTGGATGGAGGATGCTGATCCTTGTAGTTCTGCAGCTGCTGTCTGCTCTCCTGCATACACTATCGGATGGACATTGCTGAGCCTTGTAGTTCTGCAGCTGCTGTCTGCTCTCCTGCATACACTATTGGATGGAGTATGCTGAGCCTTATAGTTCTGCTCCCCCTGCCTCTCCCTCCAGCATACAGCCCTGGATGGAGCATGCTGAGCCTTGTAGTTCTGCAGCTGTCTGCTCTCCTGCATACACTAGTGGAGAATGAAGAACATATTGAAGAAGGAAATGACATCAAACCTTTTTTTTTTTCAAAAATCTTTAATGGCATTGTTCACTGATAAAAAAACGCATAAAAACTCAATGAGCCAAAATGCAGCAAAACGCTGCAAAAAATGAACCAAAACGCGGTAAAAACGCATGCGTTTTTTGCCAGTTTTTTTTTTGCCGCGGAAGCGTTTTTGTGCATTTTTTGCGGCAAAAAACGCACAATAACGCAGCGTCAAAAAAACGCAGTGTGTGAATTTAGCCTTAGGGCTACACTTTGCCTGAACAAAAAGATTAGAATAATCCTTGAAAACAGCCCTATACCATTATCTCTTCTATATAGAATGCTGAAGGAAAGAAAAGCACAATAGGGTCTTACCCAGTATACAAAATAAAAGTAATAAGGGAATGTGGTCGCATTATTAAGTTGTATATCACACAACCAGATTTTGAGCCTGTAACCAGCTGCTGCAGAGTCCACATTTTGAAAAAGCCAAAGTCACTCAATAATGCTGTAGATGTGAAACTATGACCACGAGGCTGAAAATTTGACAGAAATCCAGGAAATGTATAATTGAAGGTGGTTTAATTTTATGCGTTTCAAGGTGTTACCCCACTACTTCCTCAAGAAATCCACCAAATCTGCATCTCTTGGCAAAAAAATGTGTTTTTCTGCCAGAAGATGCAGGTCTGCGAATCTGAATTTACTGAGGTCACCTAAGCACACATTACCTGTGATCACAGGTGAAGTATCGTGGGAACCTCCAGCTGTGACTGCAAATAACTTAAGTGACGTCAACGCTCAGATATTAACATGGCTCAGACAATATCTGAAGCTGACGGCGGGTTGTCATGGTTCTATGGCCGCACGCTATGATCTTCAGATGTAGCAGAGCTGGAATTATCATGGAACCTCATGTGGATTACATTGGACCTGGGTGCTTTGGGTGCTTTATTAAATTAGTGAAAGAAAGGGTTTTTTTGTATTTTATTTCAAATAAAGAATTTTTTCTGTGTTTGTTTATTTTTCTTCACTTACAGATTAGTAATGAGGGTCTCGTAGGCACCTCCCATTACTAATCTAGGGCTTAGTTGCATCTGTGAGCTGCGATTAACCTCTAATTACCCCAATTGCCACCACACCAGGGCAATTAGGATGAGCTGGATAAAGTTCTGGGATTGTCACATTTAATGGACATGGCAAGCCTGGACAGCCGTAGGTTGTTATTTTTAGGTTGGGGAGCCCAATAAGCATGAGTCTCCCCAGCCTGAGAATACCAGCCCCTATCTGTCGGGCTTTATCGTAATTTAAAAAAAGCCATATGCGGTTCCTTTTATTTTGATACACATTCAAGATAAGCGCAGAGCTGTAGTCATATCCTTTATCAGTGCTGGGTATTATAATAAGGGGGGACCCTACGCCACTTTCTTTTTTTTAATTAATTTCTTTTTACACCATCATAGTGACCCACAGTCAGGATCTGTGATTGGTTGCATTCATATGCTGTCACATTGGGTGGGGGCGCATCTGCCTGCAGTCAATCACAGATGGCAGGACGGTCAGTGGCCGAGGGAAGCAGTACATATGGATTAGTGATAATGAGTGGCTCCGGAAGAAGAGTGAGAGGCCGCGGGAGCAGTTACAGCAGCGCCGGAGACTGGGTAAGTATGATGAGCTAGCTTGATTCTTATTTTCTTTATTTTTCCTTTTTTTATTTTATTTCATTTCATTAGCAATTGAAACCACACGGATCTGGACTTTTAAAGTCCGGGTCCACCCATCACTATTGGCAACCATAGGTCTATTTAATTATGCACTACCGTTTCAGGCTTTCTAGGCTACTAAAATTGTACTCCAATTTGTTGACAAAGAAGTCTATGGAATCGAGGCGCATGGTATCTACCTGAGAAAGGACATATTCTATGCACAATTGAGCCTGAGCAGCCCGTGCATCTGTGTTTGCTGAAGGGCACCAAGTTGTCGCAATGGCAGATAAAACTAAAAATGTACAGATTTTTTTAAATTCTATTTTGCCAGCTTCACCAAATATTTCTCAAAAAATAAATTTGCATGAATTACGGAAGAAGCCTCTAATTTCCTAGAAAATATGTGCAGAACACTATGAGTTCCCTTGTTAATCGAACACATTTTGAGCTTTGTAAGTCAAAAACAGTTTATTAATGTCCGGATGACTTCAGCTGCATGCATTATTGCAGTTTATAGACAGGTGGTGCAAATACAAGTTGACATGGCATATTCACATGGATTGGTGCCACAATTATCCCTGTTTGTGGAGTATAAAGAACTTTGCTTAATGAATAAGCGATTTGTTCATAAATGATACAAGTACTGTTTGGAATGTAAGAAATTAATGGTATCTCATGACAAGTGAAAAAATTGATCTTGTTTAATCAAGCCCTCCAAAAATTAGACTTTTGTCTGGAGACAAAATAGTTGCTCTCTTTTCAACATGAGACGTTATGGCTTGTTGTTGCCAAACCTTTAAAAAATATTTTAGAGCTGTTTCTTAAGGGTGCAAAATCATGAGAATATATTTCCCTGGAACATTAGTACTGTCTAGCACCATAAAACACAATAGGCAGCAAAAAGATGTGTGACGGGTTTGACTATGCAGTTGCTGAGGCAGGATCAGCATGATAGAGAGTAAAAATGGGACTGGAAAAGAGATGTGTGTCAATTTAGGGCCAGCAAAGGCAGCCCAGGCAGCAATATCCGCCCATGCAGCAGCAGTATAGTCTAACATTGTGAAACACAGTGGTCAACCTGGAGGTGTGTGGCTGTGCTTTGTCTGCAGAAGGACGAGCACGGTGGAGAATTTAAAGGGGCAGGCCATGTGTTGTTTGGCAGTTTAGAGCCAGTAGAGGCAGATTGTTACGGGGGGCTGTCTGATAACCTAAAGGAGTATCAGACAGTCAGGGTCCACCGTGCAAAGACTCTGCTGCAGACTATGGCAGAGTGCAATACCTCTGTTAACTCACAGAAGGATATAATAAGTAAGTAAAGCAATTCCTCCCTTACTTGGAGGGTGTGTGGAATGATCTCTGTTAATAATCACAGAGACAAAGGCAATGTGTGCGAAATGGCACCTACCTAGGTCCGCTCTTCTAGTGGTGCAAAAGAGACGAACAGCAGCGTAAGCCGCACAAAGCTCCTACCTCTGTTCGCTCCCCTAGTGTGCGAGGATACGAACAACTGCCAGACGCAGTATAAGGAACGTTACCCTAGCGGTAACGTCCACCTACGAGTCGAACCACAAGGCCCAGCCAGACCATGTGCCTCAGGCACCTGCCTATGTCCGCTCCCCTAAGAGGTAAGGATACGGACAGCAGCCGAAGCTGTAAGGTATAAGAACGCTACCCTGCCGGTAGCGCTCACCTAGTATAGACAGAGGAATGCCTAGAGGAACGCGCACAGAGCGTCTACTCTTATGCATGAACCAAGAGGACTGAGCGCCATGCGGCGTGTGTCAGGGTCTTATATAGACTCTGTGCCTCATCCAAGATGGAGGACACCAGAGCCAATCCGCTGCCAGAACGACAGGAGTGATGTCATGCTGGCCTATCACCGAGCAAGGCATCACAAGCACATGACCAGCGACCAATCGGCATAGAAGGTGTCAGAGACATGTGACCTCGTGTCAGCGATGATGTCACCCGCACATGTGCAATGGCTCCAAGATAGGACTTAGTCTCCGGCGCTCGCACATGTGCAGTAGCAAGAAATCTGGACTTAGTCTCCAGCGCTCGCACATGTGCAGTAGCAAGAAATCTGGACTTAGTCTCCAGTGCTCGCAGCAACCGTAACAGTACCTCCCCCTCAAGGGCCCCCCTCCCGGTGATGCAGGTAATCGGCAACTAAGTCGGGAGCATGGACAGCCTCCTCAGGCTCCCAAGAGCGATGTTCCGGGCCGTAACCCTCCCAATCTATCAAGAAGAACCTGCGCCCTCTAACCATCTTAGAACCAACTATGGCTCGTACCTCATAGCTAGAGCGAGAGGAATCAGAGGCAGGAGAGTGCACTTCACGAGCGTGAGGTAAAATAGCCGGCTTTAGCAGTGAGACATGGAATTTGTCATGAATCTTAAGATGGACGGGTAACTTCAATTGGTAGACTACAGGATTTACCTGTCGAAGAACCTCATAAGGACCCAGGAAGCGAGGAGCAAATTTGACAGAGTTCACTCTAAGTCTCACGTGTTTTGCAGAGAGCCACACAAAGTCCCCTGGAGAAAAGACAGGAGCCGGGCGACGAAACCGATTGGACACCGTCTTCATACGGTCCTTAGCTGCTTGGATCGACTCTTGAGTCCGATCCCAAACCTCTCTGGCATTAGTTGCCCAGTCGGCCACAAGAGGAGGAGGTGCAGCAGCGGGAAACGGTACCGGTACCCTAGGGTGTTGCCCATTATTGAGTACGAACGGTGTCTGCCCAGTGGCCTCAGCCAGCGAATTGTTAAGGGCAAATTCTGCCCAGGGTAGGAGGGAGGACCAGTTATCGTGGTTCTCAGCAACAAAGTGTCGAAGGTATATAATCATAGATTGATTGCTACGCTCAACCAAACCATTGGTCTCCGGATGGTATGCCGAAGAGAGATTCAACTCAATTTGCAGAAGGCTACAAAGATCTCGCCAGAAACGGGAAGTAAATTGCGGGCCTCTATCACAAATGATATGATCTGGCATCCCGTGAAGCCTAAAGACATGCTTGAGGAATAGTTTGGCTAGTACCCTGGAAGATGGGATTCTCGATAACAGTACGAGATGAACCATCCGGGAGAAATGGTCCGTAATGACCCACACAAATCTATGTCCCTGTGAACATGGAAGATCACCCACAAAGTCCATGCCTACCACCTCCCATGGTCTATCTGGCACTGGTAAAGGATGCAAGAGTCCAGCCGGTCTCTGCCGTAATGGACGGTTGCGAGCACACGAGTAGCAGGAACCGACATATCTCTTGACGTGGCTGGCTAAGTGTGGCCACCAATACCACCTCTCCAGTAACTCTCGTGTCCGCCTAATACCAAAATGCCCACCCACCTTTGAGGTGTGGGCCCATGACAGTATATCATTCTGTCGATCAGGCGGAACAAAGGTCTTGCCCGGTGGGATTTGGTCTAACGTCACAGGGGAGAGCGTATGAAAAACCCTGGAGGGAAGGATAAGACGAGGTTCGTCAATCTCCTCCTGGGTAGAAAGCATAGAGCGAGACAGGGCGTCTGCCTTGTTATTTTTACTCCCAGACAGATAGTTGATGGAGAAGTGAAAGCGGGAGAAAAACAAGGACCAGCGGGCTTGGCGAGGATTCAGACGCTGAGCGGTTTGTAAGTACGTCAGATTCTTATGGTCTGTATAGACCTGGAAAGGATGTTTCGCTCCTTCCAGCAAGTGACGCCACTCCTCCAAGGCTAATCTCAAGGCGAGCAGTTCCCTATCCCCAATGGTATAGTTTCTCTCTGCTGGTGAAAAGGTTTTCGCAAAGAAGAAACACGGCCTTTTTCTACCTGCACCGTTCTTTTGATACAAGACCGCACCAGCACCCACTGAAGAGGCATCAACCTCTAAGAGGAAGGGCTTACTCTCATCGGGTCTTTGAAGAACGGGAGCAGTTGAAAAGTGTCTTTTTACTGCCTCAAAAGCCTGAGATGTCTCAGTAGACCAGGCTTTGGGATTAGCACCTTTCTTAGTCAAGGCCACCAAAGGAGCCACCAAAGTAGAAAAATGGGGTATGAACTGCCTGTAATAATTTATGAATCCTAAGAAGCGTTGCACCGCCTTCAAGGAATGAGGTTCGGACCATTGCAGGACAGCAGAGAGCTTCGCAGGATCCATAGCCAGGCCCTCTTGTGAGATAATGTAACCCAAAAAAGGCAATGAGGACTGCTCGAATACACATTTCTCGAGTTTAGCAAACAATGAGTGCTCCCTTAAACGGGAAAGGACACGAACGACATCCTGACGATGAGTCTCCAGATCAGGAGAAAAAATCAGGATGTCGTCCAGATACACCACTACTGAGGATAACAGTAAATCCCTAAACACATCGTTTACGAAGTCCTGAAATACTGCGGGTGCATTACATAACCCAAAAGGCATGACGAGGTATTCATAGTGACCGTCTCGGGTGTTAAAAGCGGTCTTCCATTCGTCACCCTTTCGAATTCGTACCAAGTTATACGCACCCCGCAGATCCAACTTTGTAAAAACTTGAGCTCCTCTCAATCTGTCAAAGAGCTCCGAAATTAAAGGTAATGGGTATTTGTTCTTTATTGTGATTGCGTTGAGACCCCTGTAATCTATGCAGGGACGCAAATCACCCTCTTTCTTCCGAACAAAGAAAAACCCAGCTCCCGCGGGAGAGACAGACTTACGAATGAACCCCTTCTCTAAACTCTCTCTTATATAGGTCGACATGGCCTCCGACTCAGGTATCGACAGGGGGTAAACCCTGCCTTTAGGTGGAACCGAACCTGGGATAAGGTCTATGGCACAGTCATACGGCCTATGGGGTGGAAGAACCTCAGCACCCTGTTTGGAGAACACGTCAGCGAAATCCAGATAGGGTGTAGGTATGGGAGAGAGATCAGTAGATGCAACCGCACTGACCTTAGGTGGTAAGGGAAGACATCGGGACTGACATTTCGAACCCCAACTAATAATGCTGTCAGACTCCCAGTCAATGTGAGGAGCATGAATCCGAAGCCATGGGAGACCCAGAAGGATGTCGTCTATACCCTCAGGCAAAACAAGAAAAGAAATCTCCTCTATGTGAACCTGAGACAGGGAAAGGCGCAAGGGAACTGTCCTCAATGTAATGGAGTCAGACAACATAGTTCCATTAACAACACGGACAGGAATAGGCGCCTCTAACATGATAGAGGGAATATTGTGTCCCTTTACAAATCCTGAGGACACAAAAGTCCCGTCAGCTCCGGAATCCACAAAAGCCATAATAGGCCATGTATTCTCAGATAACGAGAGCTGACCTGGGATACAACACTTAGAGGGTGCAGAAGACGTCTCTAGTAACCCCCCTCTAATGGTTACTAGGCCAGGGAGTTTCCCTGACGACTAGGACACTTGTTGGCATAGTGCCCAGCCTGACGACATACATAACATATAGGAGGACCAGACTTGCGTAGTCTGGAAGACGTATGACCTAACTCCATAGGAGTGGGAGATGTTTCAGATGCTGAGGAAGATGGTAGTGGACCCTCAACAACTGGAATAGCCCGATGCTTAGGGCGTGAGGAAGAGACCTCGAGTCTACGTTCCTTATGGCGTACATCGATCCTCGTTGCTACTGTGATCAAGTCCTCCAGAGAAGCAGGGACCTCACGAGTAGCAAGAGCATCCTTGACATAGCCTGCCAACCCTCTCCAGAAGATAGGAATCAACACCTTCTCTGGCCAATCTAGTTCTGCCACCAGAGTTCTAAAAGCAATGGCATAAGAACTAGTGGATAACGAACCCTGAGATAGATCTAACAGTCTCAGGGCCGCATCATGGGTAACCTGCGGACCCATGAATACCGCCTTAAGAGCATCAAGAAAGTCTTGATGTCTCAGAGTAACCACATCAGAGCGCTCCCATAGGGGAGTCGCCCATTCTAAGGCTTTGTCCTGAAGTAAGGAGATGATAAAGCCTACTCTGGACCTCTCCGTAGAGAAGCGAGAAGAGTTGACCTCTAGGTGTATCTGACACTGACTAATGAAACCACGACATGATCTGGCATCGCCAGAATATCTGTTTGGCAGAGCAAGTCGAGGATCATGTGCAGATGTCACCATGGTCTGAGGTTTATCCTCTATACTCTTGAGCCGTGACTCAAGTACTTGTATGTAACGGTGTAACTGCTGATATTCTGCCATAACTGCCAGACCCTTGGCTCAGTCCTAATGTTACGGGGGGCTGTCTGATAACCTAAAGGAGTATCAGACAGTCAGGGTCCACCGTGCAAAGACTCTGCTGCAGACTATGGCAGAGTGCAATACCTCTGTTAACTCACAGAAGGATATAATAAGTAAGTAAAGCAATTCCTCCCTTACTTGGAGGGTGTGTGGAATGATCTCTGTTAATAATCACAGAGACAAAGGCAATGTGTGCGAAATGGCACCTACCTAGGTCCGCTCTTCTAGTGGTGCAAAAGAGACGAACAGCAGCGTAAGCTGCACAAAGCTCCTACCTCTGTTCGCTCCCCTAGTGTGCGAGGATACGAACAACTGCCAGACGCAGTATAAGGAACGTTACCCTAGCGGCAACGTCCACCTACGAGTCGAACCACAAGGCCCAGCCAGACCATGTGCCTCAGGCACCTGCCTATGTCCGCTCCCCTAAGAGGTAAGGATACGGACAGCAGCCGAAGCTGTAAGGTATAAGAACGCTACCCTGCCGGTAGCGCTCACCTAGCATAGACAGAGGAATGCCTAGAGGAACGCGCACAGAGCGTCTACTCTTATGCATGAACCAAGAGGACTGAGCGCCATGCGGCGTGTGTCAGGGTCTTATATAGACTCTGTGCCTCATCCAAGATGGAGGACACCAGAGCCAATCCGCTGCCAGAACGACAGGAGTGACGTCATGCTGGCCTATCACCGAGCAAGGCATCACAAGCACATGACCAGCGACCAATCGGCATAGAAGGTGTCAGAGACATGTGACCTCGTGTCAGCGATGATGTCACCCGCACATGTGCAATGGCTCCAAGATAGGACTTAGTCTCCGGCGCTCGCACATGTGCAGTAGCAAGAAATCTGGACTTAGTCTCCAGCGCTCGCACATGTGCAGTAGCAAGAAATCTGGACTTAGTCTCCAGTGCTCGCAGCAACCGTAACACAGATCTTGCAGCAGTACTAATGTATTGATAACATGAGCAGGGAGTAGATGCCCGGCAAAGTGACGGAAGCAGAACAGTGTGTAGACCAGTGTTTCTCAACTCCAGTCCTCAAAACCCATCAACAGATCATGTTTTCAGGTTTTCCTCATTATTAGACAAAGAATAATTCCATCACCTGTGCAACATTAATGAAAGCCTGAAAACCTGATTGAGTAAAACCTGAAAACATGATCTGTTGGTGGGTCTAGAGGACTGGAGTTGAAAAACACTGGTGTAGACGATGGTTGTTTTATGCTTGTGGGTGTGAACCCACTGTACCACAACACCCACTTGACTTGGAGGGGCATAACTAAGTGACTACCTAGTCTTCTTCACTAGAGCCTCTGATGGTGAGGAAGGCTTGTGCTGGAAGGTAGCCGACAGGTGCAAGTTCAGGGAGTCATTATACTGAGGAAACTGACCCCAGGTTGAATGGATGCAGGTATGGGTACAGATGCAGACAGGAACAGTCTCAGGTGCAGACAGATGCTGATTGGATGGCTGATGCAGGCAGGTGCAATGGGTACGGCTGACACGGCATGTGTAACAAGTATAGCAGGTAAAGCGGACATGGCTGGTATGGCAGGTATGGAAGGTGCAGCAGGTACAGTAGGCAAGGATGGTATGGTGGGTGCAGCAAGTACAGCAGGCATGGATGATACAGTGTGTGCAGCAGACACAGCAGGTATGGCAGGTACAGCAGGCATGGCTGCTATGGAAGGAATGGTGGGTACTAATAAGTACATCAGGTTTAGGCAGGTACTAGAACACAGCTATGGGTTAGAAAGCACAGGTACGGATATTGGATACAGAAAATGGGACCTGACAATTAGCAGTGTCTGTTACAATAGACTACGTTGACCAGGCACCTCCCATAGGGGAAGGATGCATTAAGTACCCAGTGCTTCTTAGCCATAGGCTGAGAAGCACTTCCTGCTAATGGCACTCTGGCTCCTTAAGAGTCGAGAGGCATGTTCGCAGGTCCTGGGAGCTAGTGGAAGAGACCAGATCAAGCACCACCACTGAGCAGCTATTAGGATGAGTGTGCCAGCGTCCCTGCCATGAGGAGAAGGAAGGACAGTGCGGCAATGTCCACCAGTGTCAACATTACAATAGTCAATGGACAGCTAAGAAGACAAATAGATTAAATGATCAATTTCCTCATTGATATCAGCTGATGGTGTTTGAAAGTCTGCACTGATCCATGCCTGATTTTTTTCTCACAAATGTTGGGTTTTGAAAACTCGTAGCAGATATTGTGACAAATTAGGCGGCCATGCTAAACACACTCTCTGACATTACACTGAAGGCTGGACATGACAGTTAATTAATTAGAAATTCATCTAATTCTTGCCACTAGCTCAATTTGTAGACCCAAAAATCCCTGGAATTGGAGCTCAGGAGTAAGCACACAGTCTATGTATAACTGAACCTGGCTGGTCAGGCAGTGCAACTCTGTTTGCTCATGTGCATCAGTTCTTGCACCAACAGAAAAATCATCTGGGCCATCATGTCAGTTAAATTGTAAATGGTGCTGCTAACGTCTCAGTCCTTTGACAAATTCTTAATTTTGCAAAAAAATGCACTTATGGATTAAATTAATTTGGGATTGAGAATTTTAAACAATTTGGCACTTTGATATTTTTTTCCCTTTCTGACTTGCGCTGCACAGTGGCTAAACACACAGGGAAATGTTAACTCTGCAAGGAATGGATAGTGGTCATCTGGTCATATATATGATTACCAACCATCCAGTGCAAAAAACTTAACTGTTTAGGGAACACAGATTTTATTGAAGCTTATTGATAATTCAATGCACTTGCCCGAAAGATTTTAACACAATTTTTGAGAAAAAATATAATTTTGGTAAAGAACATTGCAGTCATGAAAGTCAAAGAATTTTGGTTGGTAAGTTTCAACTATTTTGTTTTTTCTGACCTTTAGGTTACCAGAGCTCACAGCCACTGGATGCCATGGCAGCTGTCAACCCAATAACTTTAAGAGAGACTTTAACAGTGCCTTTAAGAGAGCCTTTAACATTCCTTGAGATCCCAGCTGCTGGGAAATCTGGAGATTGTGAATTGTTACTAGAGTTCACAGGCTCCAGGTGTCCCTACAGCTGGGAACTCTAAGAGACTTATACGCTCTCTTAAAGGCTCCTTCAAGGCTTCTGGGCCTCAAAACTAATGGACTGTTGGACTGCTGTACTGCCGTGTCCTGCAATCCAACAGAAGGGAAGCCCCTGAGTTCACACTTAGGGGTGCTTCACACACAACGAGATCGCTGCTGAGATCGCTGCTGAGTCACGGTTTTTGTGACGCATCAGTGACCTCATTAGCGATCTCGCTGTGTGTGACACTGAGCAGCGATCTGGCCCTTGCTGTGAGATCGCTGCTCGTTACACACAGCCCTGGTTGTTTTTTTATTGTTGCTCTCCCGCTGTGACGCAGAGATCGCTGTGTGTGACAGCGAGAGAGCGACGAAATGAAGCGAGCAGGGAGCAGGAGCCGGCGTCTGGCAGACTGCGGTAAGTTGTAACCAGGGTAAACATCGGGTAACCAAGGTGGTTACCCGATATTTACCTTCGTTACCAGCCTCCGCCGCTCTCACGCTGCCTGTGCTGCCGGCTCCTGCTCTCTGCACATGTAGCTGCAGTACACATCGGGTTAATTAACCCGATGTGTACTGTAGCTAGGAGAGCAGGGAGCCAGCGCTAAGCAGTGTGTGCGGCTCCCTGCTCTCTGCAAATGTAGCTGCAGTACACATCGGGTTAATTAACCCAATGTGTACTGTAGCTAGGAGAGCAGGGAGCCAGCGCTAAACAGTGTGCGCGGCTCCCTGCTCTCTGCACATGTAACGACGTTATGATTGCTGCTGCGTCTGCTGTGTTTGACAGCTAAGCAGCGATCATAACAGCGACTTACAAGGTCGCTGTTACATCACAGAAAATGGTGACGTAACAGCGACGTCGTTGTCGCTGTCGCTATGTGTGAACCCAGCTTTAAGGCCCAGTCACACACAATGACTTACCAGCGATCCCGAAAACGATGCGACCTGATAGAGATCGCAGGTAAGTCGCTGGGAGGTCGCAGGTGAGATGTCACACAGTCAGATCTTACCAGCGATGCAGGAACAATACAGGTCGCAGTAGCGACCTGTATAATGATCTCAGCAGTCACTGTGATCCTGTCACACAGTGTCAAACACAGCGATGTGTCTTGCTCAGCAGGACATCGCCTTTGAAGGAAATGGCCTGGACCATTTTGTAACGACTAGCGATCTCACAGCAGGGGCCTGAACGCTGGTAGGTGTCACACATAACAAGATCGCTAACGGGATCGCTACTGTGTCACAGAAACCGTGACTCAGCTGAATTCTCACTAGCGATCTCGTTATGTGTGACGGTACCTTTAGAAGTTCCCCTGCTGCTTTCAGTGAACTCAGTTGAACCCACTGCTGAATTGCCAGATTAGGTGATGTGCACACATTGAGTATTTGGTTGCAGACATTTCTGCACCAAATATGCATTTCCTGGCAAAAAAATGGACCGAAACTGCACCAAGAAGGCATGCGGTTTCAGTGCGTTTTTTTTGCCAGAAGATGCAGATTTGGTGCAGAAATGTCTGAAACCAAATACTCAATGTGTGCACATCCATCACCTAATACGGTAATCCGGCATTGAGTTTACCTGAGCTGAGTTCACTGAGTTCAGCTGTGATCTCAGGTGAAATAACTTTAGGTAAATCCATTGAACTCAGTGACCTCACCTCAGGTGAACGTATTGAGCTCAATGCCCTATTACTTGATAAGGCAATGTGCATATTTGAGTATTTGGTCTCAGACATGTACCAACTCTGCATTTCCTAACAAAAAATGCATTAAAGCTGCATGCATTTTGCCTAATCCAGCAATCCGGCATTGAGTTCAATCAGTTTATATGAGCTCACAGCTGGCGTTTCCATGGTACCCCAGGTGTGACCTCAGTAAACTGACCTGAAATGAACTCAATGAACTCAGTGACTTCACCTTAGGTGAATTCATTGAACTCAGTGATCTTACCTCAAGTGTACTCATTGAGCCTGTACCTGCGGCCGACACCCCGCTCGGTCCACTGCCACAAGCTACGGCAGTGGTACCCATTCCATCTGCCCGTGAGGACCCACCAGCAGAACCCTCCGACAGCGAGCACGCCACCGCTCCGGCCCCCGTACCAGCTCCACGCCAGACTGAAGCCCGGAAGGCACCCCTTCCGGCCCCGAGGCCGGCCGCGACCCTGATGACATCACCCCCAGTCCCGGAGAAAGCAGCACCCGCGATGACAGCGGCCCTGGCAGTCCGCCCGGCCGCAGCGGTGACAGCCCCCGACCGAAAGTCAGAGCTGCCAGAGACACTGACCGCTCCTAAGCTCCCGGCCTCGGCTGAGGTGCAGCGGGGATGCACCTTTGGGGCAGAAGAGTGGGCCATGACACAGCGGAGTCCTCCATTGCCAGTGATGCCAGTCGTAGCCGGCACGGAGGGAGTCCGGCTGGGCCCAGCCCCTGCGCAGGTGGAAGCAGAGCATGCAGCATGTGCTCCGTATTGAGAACAGCAGCGGCGCCAGCTGAGCAAGGAAATAGCGGCCCGGGAAAAGAGGAAGGCGGATGTACTATCCTGGACATATAATGAAAAAGATCATCTCCGGAACACCACCTTCCGGGTGCAGGGCCCAACATACCAAGGCCAGGTCTGGCACTTCAATGCCCAGAGAGGCTGGGGCTTCATTTACGAGCCGGGCCTGGAGGCCGAGATCTTTGTGTCCCGGAGGGATGTGGCCCCTCATCTACCTGTTGGCCACCCAGACCGAGACCTGGAGCCCAGAGAATTGGTCTCGTATACCCGGCATTGCTGAGAGAGGGGGTGGTTCGCCCTGGATGTCAAGAGATGGGTGAGCGATGGAGAAAAATACTACCTCCGCCCCTCTCCGCCGCTCTCCAGCCCCGAGGATGACAAGTAGGTAGCGAATCCCCGGCTACCCCAAGTGTAAACCCCGTTGGGTCTGTTAACTGTAAATTTTCCATTTACAAAGTTTTAAAAATGGACCCCGGCCGTGAACTGGCAGGCCAACCCAAAAACTATTGGGCCTTGTAAATAGTCCTGACCAACCTTCTCACCCTGCTGCAGTCTCTGGAGAGGCTGATTGGAGGAAGGGCCTGTGGTAGAGTCGGCTGAGGCCCAATCACCCTCTGAGTCAGGGTTCCCCTGGACATGGGGCCCTTGAAAAAGACTGCCGTGTAAGGAAATTTTTACCCGGCCCGTAAGGGCCACACCCGGTCCTGTCCAGGACTTGGGCAAGGGGTGTGCACCATTACTTAGCGGTGGCACCAGGGGACAGGTGGCTTTGGATGGGGGTGAGGTGAGAAGGACCCGGTCCGTCACGTCCCAGTTTTGCATGTGTAACATTTAAAAAAAGTGCCTCCCGTAAGTGAAGAAAAACATAATGTACCACTGTTAGTATACTTGTAAATGTTATATCTTTTCTCTTTTCAGTTCCTGTTAAAATAAATGTTGGTGGTAGGACAGCCCGCGGACGGTTTGTATTAAACCAAGGGGGTATATGACGCCCTGGCAAAACCAGGTAGTCACACATAGGCCCCCGCATAACACCTTACCTCACCTAAGTCACACACAGCCGACCTGAAACCCTAGTCACCCCCCCTCAGGGCAAGACAGGCACACCAGTGGGCGGGACCAGGTGGTTAGGGAACGCCCACCTAGGAGTCTAGACAGCCCGGGGCGGGAAAACAGTCAGTCTAAGGCAGATCAAGTCTGTAGTTCAAGTGGAGAGGAGTGTGGGCTGGAGCTAGGTGTTGCTCCAGCCGAGGAGAAGTCCAAGTTGAACGGTGCCAGGGTTGGAGTCCTGGTACCTTAGCTAGGTGGCAGATGGAGGTCTTCGTCAGCAGGAGATGGGAAGACGGCTCGGCAGATCCGAGGAGGACCAGAGCAGGGTTGGAGCCCTCTGGTACCAACACTGGAGACCAGACTGGAAACCGTGCACAGAGGGGTTGCTCGGACCCTGAAGCCAATACCGGCACCAACGGCTTAGATAATCAACCAATTGAGGGCAGGATTACAAGTCCTGTCCCAACCAAAGTCCCAAAAGCAGACAACCACTCACAGATAGGGATAGGGCAACCGCCAGGGCCCAAAGATCCCACGGGTCAGCGTCAGCGGGCACGGCTCCTTAGGCACACAGAAAGCCGGGAATGAACTCCCGTGTTCCACACCGGGAAGTCCAAACACACATCCACAACCAGTGCAGAGGAAGAGACAGCGACCACCAGCCCGGGTGGGGGACCAGAGTACAACCGGCCGTGGCGGCCAGCCACCAGCACCTTGGTTTACCAAAAGACTCGTGTGATTCATTTGCTTGTGAGTAACCAAACATCCCCTGTTAAGTCCAGGCGCGCGGGCCCCTGCAATTGCCATACCCTGCACAGAGACACTGGGCCCTGGGACAACCATCCCTACCCACGGAGGGGTTAACATCCGGCTGCCATTACATCTTCCCCAGGTATCCCACAACAGCAGCGGTGGTGTCCCACTTCACCACACACCATGGGTGGCGTCACGAACCAAATACGGTGAAGGCCGTACAACCATGTCCCCCTTTTCATTCGGCGTGTCCGCGTGACTCCCGGGTCTGGAGGATCCCTCGAGCCACGCAGCGGGTCTGGATCCGAGCAGCGCCGGCTGCTGGTACGGGGGCGGCACATCCTTACCTTAACCTCATTCCAAAATAACTCCCACTAAACACAACTCAAAATCAAAAGTTACGAAAACTCAACCCTGGTCACTACGTTGTGCTTATACAGTTAGGTCCAGAAATATTTGGACAGTGACACAATTTTCGCGAGTTGGGCTCTGCATGCCACCACATTGGATTTGAAATGAAACCTCTACAACAGAATTCAAGTGCAGATTGTAACGTTTAATTTGAAGGTTTGAACAAAAATATCTGATAGAAATTGTAGGAATTGTACACATTTCTTTACAAACACTCCACATTTTAGTAGGTCAAAAGTAATTGGACAAATAAACCAACCCAAAAATAATTTTTTATTTTCAATATTTTGTTGCGAATCCTTTGGAGGCAATCACTGCCTTAAGTCTGGAACCCATGGACATCACCAAACGCTGGGTTTCCTCCTTCTTAATGCTTTGCCAGGCCTTTACAGCCGCAGCCTTCAGGTCTTGCTTGTTTGTGGGTCTTTCCGTCTTAAGTCTGGATTTGAGCAAGTGAAATGCATGCTCAATTGGGTTAAGATCTGGTGATTGACTTGGCCATTGCAGATTGTTCCACTTTTTTGCACTCATGAACTCCTGGGTAGCTTTGGCTGTATGCTTGGGGTCATTGTCCATCTGTACTATGAAGCGCCGTCCGATCAACTTTGCGGCATTTGGCTGAATCTGGGCTGAAAGTATATCCCGGTACACTTCAGAATTCATCCGGCTACTCTTGTCTGCTGTTATGTCATCAATAAACACAAGTGACCCAGTGCCATTGAAAGCCATGCATGCCCATGCCATCACGTTGCCTCCACCATGTTTTACAGAGGATGTGGTGTGCCTTGGATCATGTGCCGTTCCCTTTCTTCTCCAAACTTTTTTCTTCCCATCATTCTGGTACAGGTTGATCTTGTTCTCATCTGTCCATAGAATACTTTTCCAGAACTGAGCTGGCTTCATGAGGTGTTTTTCAGCAAATTTAACTCTGGCCTGTCTATTTTTGGAATTGATGAATGGTTTGCATCTAGATATGAACCCTTTGTATTTACTTTCATGGAGTCTTCTCTTTATTGTTGACTTAGAGACAGATACACCTACTTCACTGAGAGTGTTCTGGACTTCAGTTGATGTTGTGAACGGGTTCTTCTTCACCAAAGAAAGTATGCGGCGATCATCCACCACTGTTGTCATCCATGGACGCCCAGGCCTTTTTGAGTTCCCAAGCTCACCAGTCAATTCCTTTTTTCTCAGAATGTACCCGACTGTTGATTTTGCTACTCCAAGCATGTCTGCTATCTCTCTGATGGATTTTTTCTTTTTTTTTTCAGCCTCAGGATGTTCTGCTTCCCCTCAATTGAGAGTTCCTTAGACCGCATGTTGTCTGGTCACAGCAACAGCTTCCAAATGCAAAACCACACACCTGTATTCAACCCCAGACCTTTTAACTACTTCATTGATTACAGGTTAACGAGAGAGACGCCTTCAGAGTTAATTGCAGCCCTTAGAGTCCCTTGTCCAATTACTTTTGGTCCCTTGAAAAAGAGGAGGCTATGCATTACAGAGCTATGATTCCTAAACCCTTTCTCCGATTTGGATGTGAAAACTCTCATATTGCAGCTGGGAGTGTGCACTTTCAGCCCATATTATATATATATATAATTGTATTTCTGAACATGTTTTTGTAAACAGCTAAAATAACAAAACTTGTGTCACTGTCCAAATATTTCTGGACCTAACTGTATTCTAAAGTAAAACTGACTTTACCTGTTGCCATATTGAAGAAACCCTGTGGCATCCCTGAAGAGGCTTAGCATCTCTGGGGCGTCACAGATGCAGTGCCGAAGCCATGGTATTGTATCCTCAATGCAGAATTCCCGCAGCATATCCGCAGGACATTCCACTGGACCTCCGCACCAAAAACGCAGCACAACTCAGACAAAATTTTGCTGCGGATTTCTGGGAGCTCCTATGGAATGTCCTGCTGAATGTCCTGGTGATATACCTGCAGGACACTTTCCCCGTAGGCACATGGCCTAATGGTCAGTGGGTTCTTCTATCTCCCTGCTATAAAGTGTAAGCTCTTATGGTCAGTAGGGTCCTCTTATATAGTGTTTGCTTTCATGGTCAGCAGGGTTCTTTTCATCTCATCTCCACCACATGAATTTTCCAAGCAATTATGATATTTCATGTGTTGGGATTTCTGCAAATCAAATTTCAGGGGAAAAGTCTGAATATTCTGAAAATTTGAATTTCAGAAGATCCACTCATCATTAATAGTCTCTCTATGACATTATACGACCTGCCTTTATTAATCATCCTACAATATATTTTGTCCTAAAGTAATCCCTTAAAAATTGCAAATGGCACAAAATTTCCATATTTTGCTTCATGATTGACAAAAGTTGGAAAAGTGAGCCATTATAAGTTTTAGGGAATTCATTTAATAATTGTTAAACCAAATATGTCACAAATCAACTAGAGACAAGTAGAATTTTTGAAATTCAAAATTCAAATTCATACACTGAATATTTCACAAAAATTAATGCAAATATCAATAGTGGAAAGCTTGTGATTGCTTGGAAGATACACATGAGGGAAAGGAGAGAGAGACCCCACTGACCATAAGAGATTACACTCTACAGGAGAGAGTTAGAACCTTGCTGACCAAAAGAGCTCACATTATACACGAGAGAGGACCTCATTGACCATAAGAGCTTACCCTCTACAGGAGAGACTTACCAGTGACTCTGTAGATGGAAAATGACTCTGCTGTACAAACTGTGCTTCATTATGACCTGCTGATCTCAGATGATCCATGTAGTGACCTTCCCTGTAACATGCTATACCAAACTGTATAATGTCATCATAGCTGCCGTGCATTATGAGGAAGCCAGTGCAGTAATGCAAATTTATATTAGCAGCTCTCTGATGCTTAGCAGTTTTGGAAATAGAGTGGGGGAAGTTTTTTCTTTTTTTAAAACAAAAACACCTTGAATTGAATCCTAAAATGTTCAAACTTTTGTAAAACTGCATATTTCAGATAATTAAAGGGGTATTCCCATCGCCAAGATCCTATCCCTATATGTAGTAGGTGTAATAATAGTAATGTTATATTTCCTTGAAATTCTTAAGGCCACTTTAACGCAACGACATCGCTAACGAGATATCGTTGGGGTCACGGAGTTCATGACGCACATCCAACCTTGTTAGCGATGTCGTTGCGTGTGACACTTACGAGCAACCGCTAACGATCCGAAAAAAGGCAAAAATTGTTGATTGTTGACACGTCGTTCCTTTCCCAAATATCGTTTCTTATTTTGGATGCAGGTTGTTCGTCGTTCCTGAGGCAGCACACATCGCTACGTGTGACACCCCAGGAACAACGAACAACAGCGTTCCTGCGTCCTCCGGCAACAAGGTGGAAGTGACGTTAATGCGACTGCTCTCCGCCCCTCCGCTTCTATTGGTGGCCCACTGTGTGATGTCGCTGTGATGCCGCACGAACCTCCCCCTTACAAAAGAGTTTGTTCGCCGGCCACAGCGAAGTTGTTAGGAAGGTATGTGCGTGTGACGCGTACTAGTGATATTGTTCGCCATGGGCAGCGATTTGCCCGTGACGCACGCGAGTGCGATCGCTAGCGACATCGCTAGTGATGTTGCTGCGTGTAAAGCGGCCTTAACTCCTGCTCATGGGAGTGGGGAATTTTATTTTCTGGCTAGGACAGTACAAAATTCAATGGTTTACCTTTTAAAGTATTTGTTGTACTTTACTGTAACTAAAAAATTTAGGACTGGAGTATGAAACCCCAGCTTTAATAATGTCAACATCACATACAGTATTATACCCCTCCCAAAATCAAGACAGCACAGAAGGTATACACGGTCAACTGCAACTTGCTTTGTCAGAAAGTATGTATTGTAAAATCATTTTTTTAGATGTAAATATTTTTTTTGCATGTAAAGAGTCACTTACAGATGATTTCTAAAACCTCATATTAGAAGATCACGATGCTTAACAAAACTTTGACCTTTTAGATATGGTTTAAATGAAAATAAGATGGAAAAATCCCCCTTTACATTCACAGTATGTTTTGTGAAATTGTTTTGTTGAATAATTGCCAGAACATTTCCATAACAGTTCTTTCCTTAATTGTGTTATATTTAGTTCAGTCAATTATTTAGAGTCATTTAAAATACATTTTTCTTTTAAAAAAAAAAGCAAAGCTAATAAACTGGTAATGTCAGCACAAAATGACTGTTCAAACCAACTATAGGCGCTCTGTGCATCATGACGTGGTCAGACATTTAAGTGCACTTTTCCACTTGTTTGTTTTTCCTCTATCTCCATCCTCCTCTATACTTTGATTGACAACTCTGACTTCACAGAGCCAGTGAAGGGTGGAGACAGATGGAGAAGGTAAGTGCACCTACATTTTTCGCCCTGCCATTGTAGAGGTTCCTACACTGTTTTATGCCATATGTTGTCTACGTGTACTACGAAAGGTGTATTTTACTAAACATGTTGTATGGTGTTGAATGTTTAAATCTGTGTTAACATGTAAATACTGCTAGCAGAGTGTAGATTCCCAATGTAGCAGAGTCGGGACCATTTGACAGTGAGCGCTACCTAGCGGTCAAGCCCATCCTGCTTGTTGGCACCTTGTTCAAGTCCTGTCCTGCCCGCACCTGGTCCAAGCCTGTCCTGCCTGTTGCACATGGTTCCAGTCTTGTCCCTGCCTGTACCTTGTTATCAGCCCATCCTGCCTGATGGCACCTAGCTCCAGTCCTGTCCTGCCCATACCTGCTGCCTGTCCGTGTTGCCTTGTTGGTGCTAGAGAACTGTCTGTCCTGACTTTGCTACCCTTGTGGTCCCTGTCTGCACTTGAGACTCTGACCTGTCTGCTCCTGTGTCCGCCCCTGTCCTGGGGGTCAGCTGCCACTGTCCCAATTCTCTACCCCACGTTTGGGTAGGTCTGGCTTTCCCCTGTAGTCTAGTGGGTCCACTTCAGCTTGCTGCAGTGCCATCCAGCCAGTGGCGAGCATGACAGTTGTGTACTAGTTTGGGTAATGTGGAGTGCCAGTTCTGGATAGGGTTCAAGCAAGAGAAGATGTGGCCATGGTGTCAGGGCTAGTCTGGGAACCCTGAGGTAACCTTGAGAGGTCTGGCGCATTCGGCGCACCTCAACGGGCTTAGAGGGTTGTGCGACTAGAGAGCCGTTGTTGCTCAGAAGTGAAAAAAGGTATAAGGAAGAGGGGGGAATGGAGATACAGACTCGGCAGCTTGAGGACGAGTTCCAAGATAGCAGGGGACAGCTCGAGAAAGAGTACCCCAGAAACAGTAGAATCAGAACCGTGAGAAGTGAGGCCATGTCTGTCATAATGGTGTGAAGAATAAAATGAACAAGTTTGGTTGCCAAGTGAAATCTGATCTTACATGGGTTACTATTTTGTCTTCGATGAAGACCAGCAGTTCGGTGATGGACACCGGTCTGAAATAACCAGTAAGTGTCGTGCACCCCACCCAAGGTAACAACCAAACACGGAGTCTTCTAAGTGAAGGAGCATGGTGCCTATATGGCCTGGCCTTCACAATGGTGCACCAAGGGCATATACTTGGTTTGAACAGTCCTTCTATGCCAAGTCCCTTTAATTTGACTTGACCATTGACTGACCCTGTATTTTTCTAATTCTTTAGAAAAGAAAACCATGCAGCCTGTTAGGAAATAGTGTTAGAATTTATTGCAAATGCAATGTCTCAGACATAAACCTTACATTAACAGTCCGGAATAAAATGTTGGGAAGTGGTTTAATGATGATGCGACAAAGGAAGGAAACAAAGCAGAAGTTACATTTCAATGTTAATTTTATAACCCTTTTATAAAGTTCTGCAATTTCTTTAGTAAAAGGAGATGTTTGTTGTAACACAACCTCTTTTAATGCAGTCATATGAAAATGTTAGGATTTCACTGAATTAAGCATCAACCTCCTTCCCACTATAGGATGTGAAAATACATCCTATATCAGCTGCATGTGTAACACGTGAGTGATCTCAGGAGCTGAGCCCACTACAGAAAAGGTTTTATATCTAGCACCTGTCACTAATAGCAGAGAACCAAGCTATCTCAAATAGCTATTTGTTTTATTATGTCATAAAATAACATTTTAATATGTCATGAAATAAATTCACATATAGTATAAATAGTAGGGAAAGTTGACAAGGCTCTCACTAGTATCTGGAAAATCCCTTTCATGTAGATACAACAATCATTACTGTATATGCATTAAAAGAAGACAGACAACATATATAATTCATTAAAGGGAAGTAGTGTCATGCGGTGTTCAGGTCCAGGCTCATTAGATGTCATGGTGGAGTCAGACTCTGTTCATATTGCAGGCAATCTGATGTCTCTTGTTGTTCAGCCAGAGCTGGGCGTCGGCTGTTTAATGTGCTCTGTTCCTCAGTCTTGCAGGAGTTAATTCCTGCTGATCTGGGGAACTCTACAAGGAGCTCAGGTTACCAATTGTCAATCAAAGTCATCTAATCTATTTCCTATATAAAATCCTGTATCTCACTACTCAGTGCCGATTATAGCTTCAGCTTTTGCTCCAAGTAATACCGGACTTGTAAGTGAACCTGTTGATGGTTATCTTTGTTGCGTTATTGAGTGGTGTGAATGTTCCCCTGTTGTGCGTTACTTCATCCCCTTTTTCTTTCTTCCCCTGTAAACATGTTGTTGTAACGCCTGCCTGGATCCACAGACTCAGATGGGCTGTAACGGGGAGGCTAGAGGGAAGCCACTCACCAAGTAGGACCCCAGAACCCTGAAACCCTTTAACTCCTATACAGGGATTTGGAATTACACAGGGAACTGGAGATCACTACCTGTGGAAAGCTGCAGTCTGATGAGAGTAGTAGTCAGGCAGGGTCAAACCAGGAATAGCGGAACAGGGACAGAATCGGCAGGCAGTGACGTAGTCAGCAAACGTAGCAGAGGTCAGATCCGGGTCGGGCAGCAAGGTACAAAAACAGTAGGCAGAAGAGTAGTCAAAACATGCAGAAGTCAACACAGGAATCACCAACAGAATAGGATGTAACAGGAGCCAGGAAAATCAGAACTATATCTGGCAGTAATCATGTGACAGGAGGGGAAATAAGAAGGGTGTGGTGTCTTCCCATTGGCTGTAGCTGAACGCTGGCAACTTCAGCTGGAAGACACATGCCACCCACAGTCAGCCAGCGGAACTGCAGATCCCAAGCTAACCCAGCCCAGTGGATGATCGGAGCCTGCGCCCACTGGTGCTGCTGGCATCGACTTCTCTCCCATCACCAGCACCATCTACGGCAGGAACACGGCGTCGTCTGGCGATCGGAGCAGAAGTCGCTGGAGCAGACTCCGGCGGTGACGTAACAGTACCCCCCCCCCTCCACGAGGGGCCTCCGGACCCTCAAAACCCGGCTTCCCAGGAAATTGGAGGTGAAACCGTCGGACCAGAGCCCTAGCATGAACATCGCTCGCAGGGACCCATGACCTCTCCTCGGGGCCGTAACCCCTCCAATGCACCAAATACTGTACCGCCCCTCTGACAATACGGGAATCAAGTATCCTCTGTACCTCATACTCCAAGTTACCTTCCACCAAAACAGGAGGAGGAGGGTCACTGACTGGGAGAATGGGGACACGATATAACTTGAGGAGGGACTTATGGAACACATTCGATATCTTGAAGGATGGGGAGAGTTGCAGGCGGAAAACTGTGGGATTAATTACCTCGATTATCTCGTAAGGTCCAATAAATCTCAGACCCAACTTAGCAGAAGGAACCTTGAGTTTAATATTCTTTGTGGATAACCATACCTTGTCCCCAACTCCAAGGCTAGGGCCCTTGGAACGTCTCTTATTAGCAGAGGAGGCTTGACCAACCTTTGCCTTCTTCAGGTTCTCTTTCACCTCAGACCAGATAGCCTTTAATTTGTCCACAGTTGAGTCAGCCTCAGGAGTATCCACCACAGCAGAAGAAAAAGAACCAAAATGTGGATGCAACCCTAAATTGCAGAAAAAGGGGGTAGTCTTGATGGATTCCTGATACCGATTATTGATAGCGAACTCAGCTAGCGGCAGATATTCCACCCAGTCAGACTGACGGTCAGACACATAACACCGGAGATATTGTTCAAGGGTTTGACTGGAACGTTCGGTCTGACCATTGGTCTCTGGGTGGTAGGCAGATGAAAAAGATAGCTCTATATTGATCTTTTTACAAAACGCCCTCCAGAATTTCGAGACGAACTGTGTTCCTCGGTCAGAAACAATATTTTCCGGAACCCCGTGTAACCGCACAATATGCCTAATAAACAACTTGCTAAGAGTTTCAGAATTGGGTAATCCGGACAGAGGAACAAAATGACACTGTTTGCTGAATCTATCCACTACTACCCAGATACAAGTCTTCCCTTCTGGGGGTGGAAGGTCAGTGATGAAGTCCATGGAGAGATGTGTCCAAGGGCTTACTGGAGTAGGTAGGGACTGGAGAAATCCGGAAGGGCGGGTACGGGGTGTCTTGGCTGGAGCACAAGTTTCACAAGCCAGTACATATTCCTTACAATCTTTCGCTACGGTTGGCCACCAAAAATTCCTGGTTACTAATCGGAGGGTATTGCCGATACCAGGGTGACCTGCCAGCACAGAATTGTGGGATTCCTGGAGTACCCTTAGGCGCAGTGAGGGGGCGACAAACAGTTTATGGACAGGGGTGGTTTCAGGAGCTTGGTCTTGGGTATTATGGACCTCTTCTATCAAATCTAAGGAAACCGATGACACAATAATGCCTTTAGCTAAAATATACACTGGTTCAGAGTTTTCAGACTGAGAGGGACAGAAGCTACGGGAAAGTGCATCAGCTCTGGTGTTCTTGGTACCGGGCCGGAATGTTACCACAAAATCAAATCTGGAGAAGAACAATGCCCACCTAGCTTGCCTAGGATTGAGTCTCTTAGCAAATTCCAGATAAGTGAGGTTCTTATGGTCTGTGATTACTGTGACCTTATGTTTGGCGCCTTCGAGGAAGTGGCGCCATTCCTCGAAGGCCCATTTAATTGCCAACAGCTCACGATTACCAATATCATAATTTCTCTCTGTGGGAGAAAACTTGCGGGAAAAGAAGGCACAAGGACGAAGCTGAGTGAGAGACGGAGTACCTTGTGATAGTACCGCTCCCACTCCAACCTCGGATGCATCGACTTCCACAATAAACGGACGCATAAGGTCAGGCTGAACCAGAATCGGGTCTGAGGAGAAACATTCTTTTAATTTTGAGAAGGCATGGATCGCCTCTGGCTTCCAATTAACCACATCAGCCCCCTTTTTAGTCAAATCGGTGAGGGGTTTGGCAATTTTGGAAAAATCTCTAATGAATTTGCGATAATAATTAGCGAATCCAAGGAAACGCTGCAAGGCTTTCAGAGACTTAGGTTGCACCCACTCCTTAATCGGTTGAAGCTTAGAGGGATCCATGCGGAAGCCTTCTGCAGACAATATATAACCCAGGAAATTAACCTCTGCCTCGAAAAAAACACATTTCTCATATTTAGCAAATAGGGATTTCTCCCTGAGTCTCTGGAGTACAGTGCATACATGTTGGACATGTGACGTAGCATCAGGAGAATAAATCAGGATATCATTCAGATAGACCACCACATATTGACCACAAATATCTCTGAAAATGTCATTTACAAAGTTCTGGAACACAGCCGGCGCATTACTCAATCCAAAAGGCATTACCAGATACTCATAGTGTCCCTCTGGAGTATTAAATGCAGTTTTCCACTCATCACCTTCTCTGATACGGATGAGGTTATATGCACCCCTGAGAACCAGCTTGGTGAACCACCGGGCTCCTATGAGCTGGTTAAACAGATCGGGGATGAGTGGCAGAGGGTACTGATTCTTTACAGTAATAGCATTCAGTTCACGGTAGTCAATACAAGGTCTGAGGCCACCATCTTTCTTATCAAAAAAAAGAATCCAGCGCCGACTGGTGACCTGGATGGTCTGATGAACCCTCTCTGCAGACTGTCTGCTATATAATCTTTCATGGCCTGACGCTCCGGACCAGAAAGATTATACATTTTACCCTTGGGGAGTCGGGAATTGGTGACCAAATCTATGGGACAGTCATAATCTCTGTGCGGAGGTAATCCTTCAGATTCAGATACAGAAAACACATCAGCAAATTCCCTGAATGCATGAGGTATGAAGATAGGTTCAGCTCTAGTCAGGTTCACAGATAAAGACATGCACGTCTCCTGACACTCAGGGCTCCAGCGCACAATCTCACCCTGGTGCCAGTCTATGACCGGGTTATGTTTACGCAGCCAAGGCATGCCCAAAACCACCGCTGACATCAGATTCTCAAGAACAAAAAATGACACAGATTCTACATGCAGAGCACCAACAAGCATGGAGATCTCTGGAGTTACAAAAGTAACCACGCCCTGTGTGAGAGGTGTACTGTCAATAGCAGAGATTCTAATAAGTGCATTTAACCTGAGCAAAGTCAAACCCAGCTCTTTTGCTACAATAGTGTCTATAAAATTAGCAGCAGAGCCACAATCAACAAAGGCCTGCAGCCGTACAGATTTTCCCTGGTGAGACAATGAGACAGGTAACATTAACCTCATAGGGTCTGCAGGAAGTACCTGGGCACCTGAGCGGGTATCCTGGGGTCCGCTCAGGTGGTGCTGCTGCCTTGGAAGCGATTGCCTCTCTGATCCAGGCACTCCACCACGTGATCTGCTCCCTTGCAGTCGACGGGACTCTGGACATGCTGAGGTAGGTACTGCAGCGGGGGCTTGGACCTGAGCAGACCTGAGATCCTGCACTTGCTGTGCCAGTCCATGTACAAGCCCAGAAAGGGTGTGCACCTGATTTAGCACAGCATGGAGAGAATCCATTTATTTTTTTTTTCTCTCCTGGTTAGAGGGCCAGATATAATGTAACGCCTGCCTGGATCCACAGACTCAGATGGGCTGTAACGGGGAGGCTAGAGGGAAGCCACTCACCAAGTAGGACCCCAGAATCCTGAAACCCTTTAACCCCTATACAGGGATTTGGAATTACACAGGGAACTGGAGATCACTACCTGTGGAAAGCTGCAGTCCGATGAGAGTAGTAGTCAGGCAGGGTCAAACCAGGAATAGCGGAACAGGGACAGAATCGGCAGGCAGTGACGTAGTCAGCAAACGTAGCAGAGGTCAGATCCGGGTCGGGCAGCAAGGTACAAAAACAGTAGGCAGAAGAGTAGTCAAAACACGCAGAAGTCAACACAGTAATCACCAACAGAATAGGATGTAACAGGAGCCAGGAAAATCAGAACTATATCTGGCAGTAATCATGTGACAGGAGGGGAAATAAGAAGGGTGTGGTGTCTTCCCATTGGCTGTAGTTGAACGCTGGCAACTTCAGCTGGAAGACACATGCCACCCACAGTCAGCCAGCGGTACTGCAGATCCCAAGCTAACCCAGCCCAGTGGATGATCGGAGCCTGCGCCCACTGGTGCTGCTGGCATCGACTTCTCTCCCATCACCAGCACCATCTACGGCAGGAACACGGCGTCGCCTGGCGATCGGAGCAGAAGTCGCTGGAGCAGACTCCGGCGGTGACGTAACAGTTGTCTCTCCTGTGTGTTCTGAGTTCAGTGTAAATGAGTTTCCGTTCTCCCTTGTCCGTGTCATTTTGTAGGGTTTTGTTATTGGGTTTTCTGGCCCGCCACATGGGTGGGGGAGAGGGGGAGTAAGATCAGGGTTTGGAGAGGAGTCAGGGTCATGCCAGGAATTCAGACCTGGCTACCATCATGCCTACATCCGAGATTAGGGACAGTGCAGGGTATCGAGTATGAGGGCCAGCCTAGGGGCCCCTGACTTGTCAGTACATACTCCGTGATAAGTACCTTCTTTTCTTTCATTTGTGTTTAGTCCCATATGTAACTTATGTCTTTTAGCGCATTATGTGGACCACGAGTGCTTTTTCATCTTAAGCTATTTGCACATATTATACATGTATGTCATGACATATTGTATTTTCTGCTTAGGTATTTTACATACAGTATATGAATATTTTTTTACATGGTGTTAGGTATTCATATAGGGATAGTAGCTCTGTTGTTTTTTTGGGGTTTTTTTTTTCATTTTGTTCACTATTTGACTTGATTGAGCAATGCTTGGTGTTTTATATTTGCAATCCATCACACTGGATGACTGGTGTTTCAGTATATAGGGCTACAGGAACAGTAAGGGAGAGTCGACGGCAAGCGGGGGCACCACACATTGTGTTGCCTTTATGGTGCCAAATAGGGTTACCTAGTGTTTTTCTCCCCACAGTATATACAGTACAGACCAAAGTTTGGACACACCTTCTCATTCAAAGAGTTTACTTTATTTTCATGACTCTGAAAATTGTAGATTCACATTGAAGGCATCAAAACTATGAATTAATACATGTGGAATGAAATACTTAACAAAAAAGTGTGAAACAACTGAAAATATGTCTTATATTCTAGGTTCTTCAAAGTAGCCACCTTTTGCTTTGATTACTGCTTTGCACACTCTTGGCATTCTCTTGATGACCTTCAAGAGGTAGTCACCAGAAATGGTTTTCCAACAGTCTTGAAGGAGTTCCCAGAGATGCTTAGCACTTGTTGGCCCTTTTGCCTTCACTCTGCTGTCTAGCTCACCCCAAACCATCTCGATTGGGTTCAGGTCTGGTGACTGTGGAGGCCAGGTTATCTGGCATAGCACCCCATCACTCTCCTTCTTAGTCAAATAACCCTTATACAGCCTGGAGGTGTGTTTTGGGTCATTGTCCTGTTGAAAAATAAATGATGGTCCAACTAAACACAAACCGGATGGAATAGCATGCCGCTGCATGATGCTGTGGTAGACATGCTGGTTCACTATGCCTTCAATTTTTAATAAATCCCTAACAGTGTCACCAGCAAAGCACCCCCACACCATCACACCTCCTCCTCCATGCTTCACGGTGGGAACCAGGCATGTAGAGTCCTTTTGTTCACCTTTCCTGCGTCGCACAAAGACATAGATTTGTTTACAGACTTATAAAATTAATTATATTACTTATTCAGGGATTCTTTTTAGCCTCTTATTGTCTAGGTAGTTTTATCATATTTTAACCCTTTACATATAGATATTCCTAAGACACAACCAACATATGCAACCGCATACAATTGAATTTTTATTAGATACTTAGCATAGATAAAATATCAAACATACAAAGGATGTCTCCAAAAAACAGATCCCCTCAAAGGGTAGAAATTATATTGGGAACACCTAGTCAGACAATTCCCCGTATAGTGTAAATAGTAACAACCATTGATTACAATTGGACCAATCAAAATACAAGTAGTACAAGTATTTAAACAAAATGACAAAGTACAAACGCAAGTGTACTTAAGAAATATTCAGAAAAAGTCACATAAACATATATAAACATATAGCTCTGCAAAAAGGGTCCTATGGTAACCTGCAGTATACCTATAAGGGAGGCAGCAAACAATGGTAATGGCGTCCCACACACCCAAAGCAGGTTTCGCAATAGCGATGCTTCTTCCAGGAGATACAGTGCATAGATATTTATATAATTTATATATATATATATATATATATATATATATATATATATACTGTATACAGTAATGCCTGAATGTGTTGGTCCCTTGCAATTGTTTCAGGAAATGAAGTATTTCTCTCAAAGAATTATTGCAATTACACATGTTTATTTCCTTTGAGTCTATTGAAACAACAATAAAAAAACAGAGGAAAAAAAGGCAAATTGGACATAATTTCACAAAAAAAACCCAAAATGGGCCAAACAAACGTTTTGGCACCTTTCTAAAATTATGGGTGAATAACTTTTCTTCTAGTATGTGATGCTCAAACTCACCTGTGGCAAGTAACAGGTGTGGACAATATGGCAATATGAAAATCACACCTGAAACCAGTTAAAAAGGAGGTTGACTAAAGGGGGCTTTACACGCTACGACATCGCTAATGCGAACTCGTTGGGGTCACGGAATTGGTGATGCACATCCGGCCGCATTAGCGATGCCGTTGCGTGTGACACCGATGAGCGATTTTGCATCGTTGCAAAAACATGCAAAATCGCTCATCGGTGACATGGGGGTCCATTCTCAAATATCATTACTGCAGCAGTAACGAGGTTGTTCCTCGTTCCTGCGGCAGCACACATCGCTCCGTGTGACACCGCAGGAACGAGGAAGCTCTCCTTACCTGCCCCCCGGCCGCTATGCGGAAGGAAGCAGGTGGGCGGGATGTTACGTCCCGCTCAGCTCCGCCCCTCCGCTGCTATTAGGCGGCCGCTCAGTGACGTCGCTGTGACGCCGCACGGACCGCCCCCTTAGAAAGGAGGCGGTTCGCCGGTCACAGCGACGTCGCTAGGAAGGTAAGTAAGTGTGACGGGTCTAGGCAATGTTGGCGCCACGGGCAGCGATTTGCCCGTCTCGCGCAACAGATGGGGGTGGGTACCCACCCTAGCGATATCGGGACCGATATTGCAGTGTTTAAAGCCCGCTTTAGTCTTTGCATTTTGTGCCTGTGCATGCCATGCCAAACAAGAAGAACGGAAAAAGGAGAAGAGACCTGTCTGAGGATTTGATAACCAAAATTGTTGAAAAATATCAACAATTTCAAGGTTCCAAGTCCATCTCCAGAGATCTTTGTTCCTATTACCACGGTGCACAAGATAATTGAGGATTTTAAAACCCATGGCATGGTAGCTAATTACCCTGGACGTGGACAGCAAAGAAAAATTAATGAAATGTTGCAACACATGATCGTTCGGTTGGTGGATAAGCAGCCCCAATCAAAATGCAAAGAAATTCAAGCTTTCCTGCAGCCTCAGCGTGCATCAGTGTCAACGTGAATTATCAGTCAAAATTTGAATGAAATGAATCACTATAGCAGGAGACCTAGGAGGACCACATGGCTGACACAGATATAACAAAGCTAAACTGCAGGTTGCCAAAATGCTAGTGAGTAAGCTAAAATCCTTCTGGGAAAGTGTCTTGATTGTCAAATTTATCGCCCTCTATGGTTTGATTTCTTTGCCAGCGTGAATTGGATGGGTTGTTACTGACATCTTGTGAAAAGCTCATATTAATAGCACCTATTGAAATATATATACTTAAAAAATTGGTAACATGATCAATACTTAGTTAACTCACTCTGTGTGTATGTGTATAATATATATATATATATATATATATATATATATATTATGGATGTTTTTTCACCTCACAAACTTTATTCTAGAACTTATTTGTTTCTCGTTGATAAAGAAGACCCTTCCAAATTGTGAGCGAAGAAAGAAAAATTCAGCTCACCCGTATATGTATCCGCTCAGTTCAGATGGGATGCAGGATGTCCACCGGACAGGCAGGTCCGTAGAGGCAATAGCAAGGAGAAAGGACGGGACTCAGCACCAATTCCAGGACAGGGAAGCTTATGACTAAGGACTTATCCACATTCCAACTGTCCGAAACGCGTCAAGCCATGATGTTTTCATGGAACTGATGATGTTTTTCTTGGATTTTTAATCGTTGAATAAAGTTTCTACATTTTTTATATATATTTTTCGTTGGATTTACATTTTTCCTATCCTGGAATTGGTGCTGAGTCCCGTCCTTTCTCCTTGCCCTTCCAAATTGTGTTTACTCCAGCACCATATAGAACATTTTTGATGAGTTCTTGTTTCATTTTCCCATGTATTGCTCTCTAAATATTTCCCTTTTCCTTGTTTTGTATATTGAGTACTACTACAAGGCTTTTTCCTTTTTTGACATTCTCAGCATCTATTAATATATATGCCCACACAATGAACTACAGCTAAGTGTGCCAACTTAACATAGTTCTAGCAAATAGCAATTTCATTTCGTATCATTGAAAATATTTTTTCCTGTTGCACCCTACTAAAAATAAAAGTTACATTTTCAGATTAAAGGGGTGTTCTCAAGTTACCTCTTGAGCAGCTCACAGCTCTGCAGTCTCCTTACTTCCTGGTTGCTGGGGGCGGGGATGCACTACTTCTATATTGACAATTCTGATCAGTTTACTTCTGCTACTGTCTACATTTATATCACTATGTATTGATAACTGTGCATTTGAACAAGCACAGGTTCAGAAATGTGAGAGCTGTGAGAAGGAGAACTACTTTGGAAAATGACCATAATATTTTAAAAATAATACAAACCCCTCTTCTTTCTCCACATCAACTAATGCTAAAAACAAAAAAACTTTTGAGATGAAAATAGTTACAGAATCTGTGCCACTGCTCAATGATAAAATGCAGTGTATTTATGAAATACCTTTCATCAGTTAGTTTATCTATAAAGCATAATGTTAGCTCAACCTCCCACAGCTATATCATTTACCAATGGAAGATACAGCAGGCAGCAAACTCACTCATTGGCGCGGTCTCTGTAAAGTACATTGCCTATAAAGGAGCATATTTTACATTGCTGTCTCTTGAGAAAGATCCAGCTTTCCAACTTGTGACAAGTTCAGCACTGACATGCCACCTAGAGGAAAATTTCCCTTCTAATTCAAGACTGGAATGCCTAATGTTCCGTCACGGAAAACAAAGTCATCCTGTGGCTTGCAGGCTTTACCACAAAATTATTGAACAACCGCATGTTAATTCATCTCTAAACATATATGAGAATTTGCCTCTGGGTGCTATTACAAAGAATCAAAAAGAGAAAGGGAGGATATGTAAGTTACACTGTGTTAAATCAACCAATTTATATAATGGTAGGCTAAAAATAGCAAGTAAAATAACATAACTATAAATAGCAAAATAAAAAAATTACAATATAAATACATTACAAATGGCGGTGTCTTTATTAAAAAATATAATTGTTATACGGTATATATTCACCTCTATAGCATATTAGAAGAGAAAATTTCTAATCCCATTTAATACTCCAACACATAGGAAAATGTAACATTTTAATAAAGACATAACTATTTATTTATTTATTTGACAAACTTGTATGCCGCCCTTCTCCAAAGACTCAGAGCGGCTCACAACATATATTGGAAACACTGTCCCCATTGGGGGTAACTGCTTGTTTGTTGTAATATCTTTTCTATGTGTTTCTTTATTTTGCCTTTATACAATTTTCCTTGCAATTTTTGGCTTGTTATTATAGAAATTGAATGAGTCAACACAGTGTAATTTATATCTCTACCTGTCTTGCTCTTTCTCTCTCTCTCTCTCTCTCTATATATATATATATATATATGTATCTATCTATATATATATATATATATATATATATATGTATATATATATATATATATATATATATATATATATATAAATAAATATATACAGCTCTGGCAAAAATTTAAAGACCACTGCAAAATTGTCAGTTTTCTGAGTTTTCTTTTTATAGGTATACTAGCTGTAGTACCCGGGCGTTGCCAGGGATAGTAACTGCCTCTCTGTCTCTTTCCCAGTCTCTGTTTATGGGTCGCTGTCTGTCTGTCTCTCTGTCTGTCTCTTTCCTTGTCTGTCTGTGTCTCTGTCTGTCTGTTTCTATCTCTCTGTCTGTATTTGTATCAGTCTATCTTTCTCTATCTCTGTGTCTGTCTGTCTCTTTCCCCATCTCTCTCTTTCCCTGTCTGTCTCTTTCCAAGTCTGTCTCTTTCCTTATGAGACAATTTCTCAAAAAATGAGCCATAAAGTAAATACTCCGCCAGCACACTTGCCCTCCCTCCTTGAAGAAGCAACAACACCTCGCGAAACGCGCGTTGGTGGTGATCCCTTTCTTTCCTGGGTATGTGCATTATGTGAATGTTTATATATACTTGATGCCAGTGGCTGGTTTTCATTTGTGGGCATGTGGTTTTTTTTCACCATGTAGTTTTTCCTTTGACATTGACATCTCTTATTGGTATGCACTTGCACTTTATATTTTTTGGCAATATGTCTGCTAAGTAACTCTTTGGCACTTGCTTAAGTAATTTTGGTAACTGATAGCCTCTGGTTAGAATTTGTTTATATGGTCCTCTACATGCCCAGGTTATGGTCGGACTCCACTTTTTTATACACTGCAACTGTCAGTTGAATAGAGTACTGGTAATGTCCACGTACCCCGGCGTGTTGGTTATTCCTCATTAGGCCTTTATTGCCTCTCTCTCCCATGACTAGAGGATCATACTATAGCCATTACTCCTCTCCTCCACGGCTAATTGTTACCATTTATTGCCTTAACTGCATGCCTCTCCCACAACTACTAGAGACTGTGAACATTAGATTCTATTACCATTTCACACCTATTTTGGTTGTTTTAATATAATTCCATCATATGTTCACCTCTCCCACGGCTACTGGCAGCCTATATATTGTACTATTGTATCACAGTGTATGCCCCCCTTGATTCAGTGGTAGTTGTTTTTAACTCTCTCTTTATTGCTGTTTTGCGTGTGTCTTTTTGATAATAAATTACCATTTGCATATACACTCGATTGTTCTCCTTTGTTGTCTGTCTCTTTCCTTGTCTGTCTCTTTCCAGGTCTGTCTCTTTCCCCGTCTGTCTCTTTCCCCATCTGTCTCTTTCCCCGTCTGTCTCTTTCCCTGTCTGTCTCTTTCCCTGTCTGTCTCTTTCCCCGACTGTCTCTTTGCCCGTCTGTCTCTTTGACCGTCTGTCTCTTTGCCCATCTGTCTCTTTGCTCGTCTGTCTCTTTGCCCGTCTGTGTCTTTGCCCGTCTGTCTCTTTGCCCATAGGTCTCTTTCCCCGTCTGTCTCTTTCCCGGTCTGTCTCTTTGCCCGTCTGTCTCTTTGCCCGTCTGTCTCTTTGCCCGTCTGTCTCTTTGCCCATCTGTCTCTTTGCCCATAGGTCTCTTTCCCCGTCTGTCTCTTTCCCCGTCTGTCTCTTTCCCGGTCTGTCTGTTTCCAGGTCTGTCTCTTTGCCCGTCTGTCTCTTTGCCCGTCTGTCTCTTTCCAGGGCTGTCTTTTTCCAGGGCTGTCTCTTTTCCAGGGCTGTCTCTTTGCCCGTCAATCTCTTTGCCTGTCTGTCTCTTTGCCCGACTGTCTCTCTGCCCGACTGTCTCTTTGCCCAGCTGTCTCTTTCCAGGGCTGTTTCTTTGTCCATCTATCTCTTTGCCCATCTGTCTCTTTCCAAGGCTGTCTCTTTTCAGGGCTGTCTCTTTCCTCGTCTGTCTCTTTCCCCATCTGTCTCTCTCCAGGTCTGTCTCTTTTCCCGTCTGTCTCTTTTCCCGTCTGTTTCTTTCCCTGTCTGTCTCTTTCTAGGGCTATCTCTTCCCACGGCTGTCTCTTTTCCCGTCTGTCTCTTTCCAGGTCTGTCTCTTTGCCCGTCTGTCTCTTTGCCCGTCTGTCTCTGTCTGTCTCTAGCTCTCTGTCTTTTTCCCCGTCTGTCTCTGTCTCTGTCTGTCTCTTTATGTGTCTCTCTATCCGACTCCCCACTGACATGATATTACCTCACACATAAGCTTCTTATACTAACAGTTTATTTTGTTCCTGTAGCAACCACTGACAGTTGCTATTAATAGCATGTAGCTCTCACCTCCATTCAGTTTAATGGAGGCAGGATTTGTAGAGTAACTGTAAAGCGTGGGGTTAAATTTTCCCGTCAAAACATAGTCTATGACGTTCCCTGAGTCACATGAGGCGTCTGTGCAAAATTTTGTGATTGGAAAGACAGACAGTGGGATGGCACCACCCACGGGGATCTCCTAGGTACACTGCGTTACGTGGCAAGAACAAGAAAAAGACGTACCTAAAAAATGGGATCACCACTTATGAAGTATTATTAAGAATCATCAATGTTTTATTGTCAATAGAACACACATAAAACACATAGTGAAAGTGAAAAAATACCGATAAACGAATACACACAGACAAATACGGACATCTAAAATCAATTAAAAGCACGAATGCACTTGAGAGATACCCACATTGAAAAATGTATATTCTTGGTCCAATGCCAATAGGCTGTAGTCAATATTGAACAAACCCTGAAATACCCCTATATTTGTGCCACAAGGAGAGGACTTTCCACAAAATAGAATAGCAGCTTATGCCGAGGATCTCACAGGTACTCAAATGAAATTAACTGGCTGGCCCATGGCAAAGTGAGCAGCAGAAAATAAATGAACAAGATCAAAAATTGTACAGTTCACAAATTCACAAAGACCTGAGCAGGACACCCAGCAGGCATTTCAAACAGGTTTCAGATAATCAAGCAAGCGGGCTAAAGTAATAAAGAAAAGCCCAGAGAGCAACTAAGGAAAATCTCTCAGGATGACATACCAAAACCTCAAGGAGGGTGCAGCAAAAAATGCTAAAAAACCGTCCGGGGCAGGGCAAGGAAGGGTGGTGGACCAGATATTTTGTGATTGTAAATGCGACGGTGCGGATTACTTTAGCGGACACACACACACACACACACACACACACACACACACACACACATGCATACACTAAGCTTTAAATATTACCTTTTTGAGTAAAATGTAATTTTTTTTATTCTTTAAACTACTGACAACATGTCTCTGAATTTACAAGCAATACATTTTGTATTTATTTTCTGAAAATGAGAAATGGTCAAAATAACAAAAAAATTGCATTACTTTCAGACCTCAAATAATGCAAAGAAAACAAGTTCCTAATCATTTAGAAACAACAATACTAATGTTTTACCTCAGGAAGAGTTCAGAAATCAAGATTTTGTGGAATAACGATGATTTTTAATCACAGCTCTGTAAAAGAGAAAAGCAGTGTAAAAGACTGATGGAAAGCTTGTCAAGACGCATGAAAGCTGTGATTAAAAATCATGGTTATTCCACAAAATATTGATTTCTGAACTCTTCATTAGTTAAAACATTAGTATTGTTTAGTATAGTTGTTTCTAAATGATTAGGAGCTTGATTTCTTTGCATTATTTGAGGTCTGAAAGCAATGCATTTTTTTGTTATTTTGTCCATTTCTTATTTTAAGAATATAAATACAAAATTTACTGCTTTGAAATTCTGAGACATGTTGTCACAGCAGTTTATAGAATAAAAGAACAATTTACATTTTACCCGAAAATATACCTATAAAGAGGAGAACCAGAAAAACTGACAATTTTGCAGTGGTCGCTTAATTTTTTCCAAAGCTGTATATATATATATATATATATATATATAAAGCAAGGGCCTTTCCAGCATGATAATAACAGTAGCCTGCTGTCTGCTTTGCTTTGGCTGGTTATCAAGACTGGGGGCCCAACACAGTTTGTTAAGTTGTTTATTTATTTAATAGGTTAAGCAAGGCTAAAAACATCCTTTAGTGCAACATCAAGGGCAATAAAAGGTGTAAGTGTACATACCCTGCTCTAATCTAAGCTCTCACTCCTATATCAACTCTCTCTGAACTGCTTCTAAAGCTGGGTTTACACACTGCAACATCTCAAACGACATCGCTGTAACGTCACCGGTTTTGTGACGCAATAGTGATGTTGTTTGCGATGTTGCAGTGTGTGAAACCTATCAGCGACCCGGCCCCTGCTGTGAAGTTGTAATCGTTACAAATCGTTCAGGACCATTCCTAGGTCCTTTGTTTCCCGCTGTGCAGCATGAAGTTTCAGTGTGTGAAGACTTTGCAGCGACTTTGTTAGCAACTTCCCTTTCAAAAGGCTGCTTATCAACGTCCCCAACAACCAGCTAGGTCGCTCTGCAGGTCCGGATCGCTGTTGCGTTGTTGGCCAGGTTTGCCTGTTTGAACGCTCACCAGAGACTTAACAGAGACTTAGGGAGGTCGCTATTGTGTCACCAAACCGGTGACGTTACAGCGATGTCCTTTGCATGTTGCAGTGTGTAAACCCAGCTTAAAGGACAGTGTGCTGAGCATTATGGCCCTGGGTCTCATATAAGACCAAATAACACAATGTAGCTGGCCTCTCACAGTAATGCCAGGAGTCAATATAACTACAGCATTAGCATGTATGACAGTGTAAGGTTCCTTTCAGATTGCATTTTTCCCTACGTCCACAGGTCCCGTCGGAGCATCCGTCCGAACCACCGCTCCCCTACTCTGCAAAGCGTGTTCAGGGGGGGGGGTGGCCTAACTGCAAGTCATGTAGGACGTGGTGTTGTTTATCTGCTCCTGTCATATTTCTCTCAAAATCAACAAAATTCTGTAAAAAAAAACCGCTACCTATTACACTGGAACAGTCGGATATCTTCTTCTGAAGTGGTATAGCAAAGGTTGTGGTACTTTTCATCCATTTTCTGCGATTTCTGAAAAGTGCCATTTTCTGAAGATCACTAGTGACTGTCGTGTGTGAAAAAGATAAGTAAAAAAGTGACTGTGGTTTCTCAAAAATTTATTTTTTCTATACAATTTCTATTTGTGAGGACAAATATTGGATTTTGGACTTCTAATTATTAACTGACTAATTATTTTCTGTGAGGGGTTGCTGTGCAACTGACACGGTGGCCATCTTGGATATTTGATGAGCATATATGCTAATATCATATGTCCTGCTTATAAATTTTAAGTATCTTCCTCTCGTCTGGATATTAACTAAACAGTGAATATTTTACAGTTTGAGCTTAATTTCAGCGTTTTCTTTTTTTCACTGAAGAATTTCTGACCCTCGGGCTGTATTCATCATACTGACAGGATAGTTACACCGGTTTTACTATTCCTCTTTGTACTGAGGCGTGCCCTGTCAAAAAACTGTGTAGTTTATTTTTTGAGAAGTTTAATGCTGATCTTACTGCATTTTTTTCATCTTTATTTAAAAATATGAAACAGTTTGGGTTTTTTTTCCTCATATTTTTGGGGGAGTCTTGTTTACTTTTTTTTTTTTTTTATTACTGCATACAAGTGAATTGGCATATATTATTCTAACATGTCTAGACCAATGAAACCTCAAGACAAGAAACCATTAATTTCATCACATGCTACTGGTGTTAAATCTAATATTTCTGTTAAGCAAAAGAGTCCAGACAACAAAAAAGACAGAGACTTGGAATGGGATACGATTGCTCCGTCAGTAGGGCATGACTCCAGATCTGGGCTGTCTACTCCTACTAACAGCCCAGATAAAAGGCGGATGAAAATGGATGATAGTTTATCTTCTGAAGCTTGTATGTTGGATACTAACCTTTCACCAACTAATGTTCCTCTCACTTTTGATATCAATTCTCTGACGAAATTATTTGAAGACTCTTTTGCAGCATTTAGGAGCCAAATAAAATCTGATTTCCAGATGGAATTTGGGGAAATTAAGCAGTCCCTGGACTTTTGTGCTAAAAGGATTGACAAAAATGAATCCGAAATTGCCACTCTGAAAAAAGACACTGTTACTGTAAAAAATGAACAATCTGACAAAAGAAGGAAATCACTTTTCTGAAACTTAAATTGGCAAATTTGGAGGATCGCAATCGTCGTAATAACATTAAAATACGCGGAATCCCTGAAAATATAAAACAGAATGAATTGCTTGGTTATATTTCATGGATTATTAAAAAGATTTTGCCTGATGTGCCTGAGTCAGAAATCATCATAGACAGGGCTCATAGGCTGCCAAAACCTAGGCATATCTCGTCAGAGCTTCCTAGAGATACTATCTTACGGATCCATTTCTTCCATGTTAAAGAAAAAATATTTAATTATTTGAGACTTCATAACATCTTGCCACCTCCATACGAGACACTAAAATTTTTTGCAGACCTATCAAGAGAAACACTTCAACAGTGAAAGTCATATGCGAAAGTCACTGAACTCATGCGGCAACAGAAAATTCTATATAGGTGGGGATTCCCTACTAAGCTTCTTATACAACATAATGGCAAGACAATACCAATTACATCTTCAGAAGAGGGCATGAAGTTCTTAAAAGATTATCTTGGAGATTCTATCTGAATTTTTGCTGTGCCTGATACGGAATATCTTTTTTCTTACTAGTTTCCGGTTTATGCAGCTTCCTTACAGGATCTAGTTTTGTTTTTTTTTCTCCCTTTCCCTCCTCCTTTAGGTACATGAAAACTATCTTAGGATGGAGGCATGAGAGGAGTGGAAGAGGAGAAGTTCCTTCAACCAAAACCATCAACCATTACCAAGAGTATGGCAGGACTTTGGCCTATTGACTCTGTCCCCATAGGAGTTTTCCTTGACAGTCGAGGATTTGTAACTCCATCTGAATAAAAGAGGCTAAGAAGATGGTGATATTTACTGTTTCATTTATAGTGACTTTAATATTGTTTTTTTTGTGTGTGCTGTTTACATTTTATTTCCCTCCTTTGCAGGTTTTCTTTTTTCTCCAGGATGCTGATTGTTTCAGAGACTTTGCTATGTTTCATATGTTTGCATTCAGTAATTTTGTTAGCCTGACTTATCCTTTTCGTTAATGACAATCAAAATTGGATCATATAATGTCAAGGGTCTGAATTCTCCTCAGCGCCGATTCATGCTTTGGAAGTATCTTACTGGAAGTAAATTGGACGTCATAGGTGTTCAGGAAACCAAATTTAAAAGAGATGCTATCCCTAGATTTGAGAATAAACATTTTCCCCATAAATTCTTGTCATGTGGCGAAAAGAAAAAGGCGGGAGTTATGATATTGATTAGAGACTCCGTGTCCTTTGAACTTATAGATAAGCATGAGGATGGTTCTGGTCGATATATTATTCTGGTATGTAAAATTAATAACGTTCTTTACACTCTTGTTACTCTTTATGCACCTAATACTGGCCAGATCCCTTTTCTAAACAGACTCATGCCAGTTGTAAAAGAAAAAACACAGGGTGTTTTAACTCTATTCGGAGACTTTAATTTAATCCCAAATAAGTTAGTTGACTCCACTTCTACTACTAGACTTAGATTCCAGACTCTAGATTCTTGGCTGGCAAAGGAGGAGTTATTGGATGTTTTCCGCTGCCTGAATACAACATCTAGGGAGTACACATTTTATTCTCATTCACACCAATCTTTTTCCAGAATTGATTTAGTCCTTACTCTTATTGCCCATATTAATTTTTTTACATCCATGCAAATAGGCTTGAGAACCTGGTCGGATCATTCCCCAATAATTTTTGAAGTTAATGAAGTCTTCCCCAATAATTGTCCGAGAATTTGGAGATGTAACAGCTATCTATTACAAAATAAGAAATATAGGAAAGAATTCGAGACAGCTCTGTTGCAATTCTTCAAAAATAATGACAAAGATAGTATCCAACCTCACCTGTTATGGAATGCGCATAAGGCATTTATCAGAGGGATTTTAATTGAACTTAACAAAAGGAATCGTAAAAAAATTCAGAAAAAATCAAAGCTTTAAGTAAGGAAATAGCACAAGTAGAGAGCCTCCAGATTCTACGACCAACCCAAAGGCTTCACTCACAACTAATGGAGCTGCGGCTACAATTGAGATCTTGCTTCGCTGGAGAGTTCAATCGGTTGCAACTAGCTAGTAAGACACGCTTTTATCACTCTATTAATAAACCAAGTAAATTGATGTTGCGGAGGGTGAAACAAGATAGACAAAAAACGAGAATTCTGTCGATTAACAACAAGTCGGGTTCACTATGCAAACATCCTGGCGACATTGCTGAGGCTTTTGCAACTTACTACTCAGATTTATATAATCTGAAAGACAACCCCAACCAATTTCAGCCTACTTCACAGTTGATCAATACCTTTTTACAAAAACTACATCTTCCTGTTATTGATAAGGTAGACTTGGACATTATTAATCAGCCTGCCACTGAACAGGAGGTATTGACTGTTATTAAACAGTTAAAGTTAGAAAAATCACCTGGCCCTGACGGGTTTAATAATGAGTACTACAAGTCATTTGATACAACTCTATGCCCTTATATTACCAAGCTCATAAATTCTTTTCTGAATGGAGCAAACATCCCAGATGAAATGCTGGAAGTCAACATTATCTTGCTCCCAAAGAGCACAGACAATACTTTAAACATTTCTAAATATAGGCCCATTTCTCTTATTAATACTGATACCAAAATCATTTCTAAATTTATAGTCAATCGATTGCTGCCAATTATCCCTAGTTTAATTAATATGGATCAGGTTGGATTTATTAAACATCAACAGGCTTCAGATGCTACTAGAAGATTGCTTAATCTTTTGTCCCATGTAGAAAAAGAGAAACTGCCCACCATTTTGCTCTCCTTAGATGCCGAAAAGGCCTTTGACCGCATTCATTGGGGTTACATGTCCGCCACTCTTGACAAATTTGGTTTTCATGGGAAAATTTTAAATTTAATTTTAAAATTATATTCTACCCCCACGGCACGGATTTTGGTGAATCATTTCCTTTCAAATAAGTTTCGTATTTCTAATGGTACTAGACAGGGCTGTCCGTTGTCCCCTATACTCTTTGTCCTTATGATAGAACCGCTTGCTGAATCCATTAGATTAGATGAAAATATTAGGGGCATCCATTATAATAGAAGACAATACAAGATCTCATTATATGCGGATGACATTCTTTTGACGCTAACCAATCCGTTGGAGTCATTGCGGCGTGTTATTTCTATTATTACGGATTTTTCTAATATTTACTATTATCAATCTAATCATTCCAAATCTAAAATGTTGCAGTATAACTTAGACCCACATTTACGTCATTTTTTGCAGTTAGAATTTACGTTCGACTTGTCGTCCAATGAGCTTCTATATTTAGGTATAATTATCCCTTCTAATTTACAGAAAATAATTTCGGTTAATGTCAGGCGCGCCTTAGATGTAATTCAAGCCACTTTGAATACCTTAAAAATCACTGAAACGTCCTGGGTAGGGAAAATAGTCTCTTATAAAGCTCTTATTCTACCAAAAATTTTGTATATAATGCGTTGTCTGCCCTTGACTATCCCTAAACAAATATTGATTAAAATACAAGCACAGATCTCAGCTTTTGTTTGGCAGGGGAAGGTTCCCAGAATCTCTAAACTTACCTTATTTAAGCATAAGAAAAATGGAGGTATTGGCTTGCCTAATATCCAAGCCTATTATTTGACGAATTTGGTCAAGCAAACCCAAAACACATTACTGGATCATTTCAACAATAGTTGGATGTACATTGAGAAAGGCCTGTGCCATAATCGTCATAAACGGGATGTGATCTTGTCATATTTAATAAAAAGAAACAAATGTTTAGTGGATAATCCGACTACCAAGGCAGAAATAAGAGCGTGGAGATTACTGCAAGATATTTTATTACGCCAGGGTGAACCCCTCAGTGAGATTAGAGAGGTCTCGTTAGATTTATTAGAATTATTAATCCCACGTATTAAACTAGATTGTTGGAAAAAGAAGGGAATTTTAAACATGTGTAATTTATTAAGAAATAATTCTCTTTTAGGATTGGAGGCTCTTGCTGAGGTATACCATCTGCCTGACACAGAAAACATTAATTGGGTTAGGATAAGTGAATTCTTGGCAGATACAACAACTTCTGCCTTCAAGATTCCGAGATTACTGAATGTTCTTTTGCACAATCCGACTAATGGGATCTTCTGGAAAACTAGTAACATTTACAGAATATTCAATGATGATCTCCAATTGACTAAATTACAGTATATGAAATCTTGGGAAAGAGATCTGGATTGCTCATTCTCGCTTAAACGATGGCAAACGTCCTTGAAACACACATATACGAATTGTGCTTGTGCTAATTTGCAGGAAACACACTATAAATTACTTAGTAGATGGTATTATATGCCTCAGAGATTGAATGTCATCTCATCCTCTAATTCAAGTCTTTGTTGGAGGGGTTGTGGCTGTACTGGCTTTTTTCCCCATATTTTTTGGAGTTGTCCTTTGTTGGGTACCCTATGTAAAGACATAGAATATCTTTTATATACGGTGACCTCAGTTAGAATTCATTTGACCTCTGAGCTAGTTCTCCTATCTATTGGTTTGGAGGAGTTGAAAAAGCGGTGTAAACAAATTACTTGCCATATTCTTCTGGTCATTAAATCTTTACTAGCGTCCAAATGGAAGGAAATAGATGTCCCCTCAATACAAGAAGTTATAGATAGGGTTTCCTTACACAACATATATGAGTACAACATAGCCCTGAAGGAAGGTACCTTTTCTAGATATGCTGAGAGGTGGTATCTGTGGTCTCTTAAATTTAACCCAACCCTTCAGATATACGACCTTTGATGTTATTCTCTTGTTTCTTTTGTTTTTTTTCTACATATATTAGATTATATGTTTGAATTTTCTTACTGTTTGCAAAATTTGCCTTTATATTTGCAGTATGTTTCTTTTGCATAGTAATAGTTGCTAGGAATCCTGGAGTTGTATATTTTTATTTATTTATTTATTTATTTTTTATTTTTTTTTAATGTTGCCTTTCAAAATATATCTAAAGCCTATTGTTTGTTAAAAAATGACAAAAATTGTAAAATAAGTAATTTCAATGGTTGCTACACCTCATTTTATGTTTCCCCTTTCCCTTTTCCCTGTTATAAATAAAGACAGTATACAAAGCGTGTTCTGGACGCATGCACTGGCAGGGCCATTCACTGTAATGGAGCACACTGTATTAGCATGTGCTCTGTTTTGTGCCATTTTTGCACATATACGTTTTCTGCAGACGGACACCCGAACATAGTCGAGTATGCAGAGTGGGGGAGGGGCGGTTCGGACGGATGCTCCGACGGGACCTGTGAACGTAAGGAAAAACGCAATCTGAAAAGAGCCTAAGGCAATAGAAGGACTCGGCTCTTTGGATTAACCAGACCTATCTATCTATCTATCTATCTATCTATCTATCTATCCATATTTCTGTTTATCACATCTATCTCTCTATTATCTCTCTATCTGTTATCCACGTATCTATCTATCTATCTACCTATCTATCTAATTATCTATTTTTTATTCATGTATCTATATATCTATCTCTATTTTCTAGCTATCATCTATATTATCTTTTTAGGCTAGAGTTGCCTAGTAATGCACAGTGCACAAGACCTGCAACGTCTGAAGAGTGGTAACATTACTGATGTCACCGCACTTCAGCATCACAGGGTCTTGCGCAATTTGACTTAAAAATGTCTCTTGGCAAAGTCTATGGAGTGTCAGAAAAAGGCTTTGTTCGTCTGATTCGCTGGACTACGGTGGATTCGCTTTAGTACATTAGGTCTTCATGGTTTTTTTTTTTTATAAATTGTTGAACTAAGGGATGTGTGGTGGAGTGTTTATTTCAATAAAGTGTTTTTGTGTGTGTTTTTCCTTTCTATTACAGAATTAGTAATGGGACTATTTGATAGACACTTTTCCATTACTAACACCAGGGATTGGTGTCAGATGCATTTACAGCTGACACCAACCCCATAAACCATTATCCCAATTGTCAACACCCCAGGGCAATCAGGAAGAACTGAAGCTAAGCACCAGAAATATAGCATCTCATGATGTGCCCATTTTGGGGGGCTGCAGGCTGCTATTTTTGGGCTGGGAAGGGCCTATTATCCATGGACCTTCCCAGCCTGATGATATCAGCCTGCAACTGTCTGCTTTACTTTGGTTGGTTATCAAAAATGGGTGGGACCAAAAGTTATTTTTTAATGTATTTAATTATTAATTTGGTTAATTTAAAGCTGGACAATAAGCTAAACATGCCAGGCACTAAAGGGTAGACTTTTATAACGTCTTGTGTGGATGTGAAATTATATATCTGTCGGATATTTATCTATCTATCTATCTATCTATCTATCTATCTATCTATCTATCTATCTATCTATCTATCTATCTATATAGCTATATATCTATTAACTATCCTTCTATTTTCTATAGATTTGGCTATCTGTCTATGTATTATTATCTTTGGACATTTTTAGCACATAAAAATTAATTGCATTAAATGCAAATTCCTTAAATGCATTTTATTCTTGTACATGTCATATGGACGGCACACACCTAAATGCAGATGGTAAAAAGGGATTGTGCCACATGTGCATGTTTTCATGCATACATGTGAAGGAGGCCTAAGATGTATTTTGAGGCTCTGCAGCAGCTGAGGTGTCTGTTATGAGGTTCTGTAGGAGGGGAAGTATACATTACAAGGTTCTGTTCTAGGAGCTGAGGCAGGAATTATGAGGTTATGCAGCAAATTAAATCTATATTATGAGGTTCTGCAGCAACTGAAGTGTATTATGAGGTTATTATGGGGTATATATTTAGATTTGTGTCTTGTAATTTGTGTCAATTGTTTGTAGCAGCCACAGCTGTTACTAGCTGATTGGAGAGCTACTAATCCCAGCCACACCAACCGAGGGCTGCTTAGTGTGCAAGAGCTGCAGTAAAGTCCAAGGGGGCAGTTAAGTCCATGGTTTAAACACAATATCATAGTTTGACAGAAGAGCATCGTTTTTGGTTATTCTTACAAATTTTCCCATGTTTTTGTGCTTCTACCTGTACTGTTCATCATCATATTCCCTTTTAACCCCTTCACGACCTTGGACGGATCTATCCGTCAAGGATCGTGTCCCGTTAAGCCCCGCCCCCTGCCACGGGCAGGCGGCGGCGGTCGGCACACATATCAGCTGTTTTCAACAGCTGACATGTGTGCCTGCTAGCCGCGGGTGAAAACGCTTCCACCCGCGGCCATTAACCCCTTAAATCTTGCTGCCAAAGTCTGGCAGCAAGATTTAAATGCGCGCGGCCATGTTTGCTACTTACTGCCGCCCCCACCGGAAGTCACGTGCGTTATCACGTGACTATCGGTGGTTGCCATCTTAGCACAGGGTCATGTGATGACGCCTGCAGCTATGATGTTTCACTTTCATTTTCCCTCGGCCGAGAGCAGAGGGAAAAACAAAGTGACTGAATCTGCTGTTTACAGCTGTATAGCTGTGATCAGCAGATAGATAATAGCGATCAGATTGCTGATCTCTACAGCCCCCTAGGGGAACTAGTAAAATAAAAAAAAGTAAAAAAAAGTTTAAAAAAAACCAAAAAAAAAAAAAACCTAAAAGTTCAAATCACCCCCCTTTCCCCCATTGAAAATTAAAGGGTTAAAAAATAAATAAATATACACATATTTGGTATCACCGCGTTCAGAAATGCCCGATCTATCAAAATATAAAATCAATTAATCTGATTGGTAAACGGCGTAGTGGCAAAAAAATTCAAACGCCAAAATTACGTTTTTTGGTCGCCGCAAGTTTTACGCAAAATGCAATAACAGGCGATCAAAACATAGCATCTGCGCAAAAATGATACCATTATAAACGTCAGCTCGAGACGCAAAAAATAAGCCATCACTGAGCCATAGATCCCAAAAAATAAGAACGCTACGTGTTTCGGAAAATGGCGCAAAACGTGCGCCACTTTTATTGGACAAACTTGTGAATTTTTTTTAACCCCTTAGATACAAGTAAACTTACACATGTTTGGTGTCTACAAACTCGCACCGACCTGAGGCATCATACCCACACATCAGTTTTACTATATAGTGAACATGGTGAATAAAACATCCCAAAAACTATTGTGCGATCACACTTTTTTTGCAGTTTTTCCACACTTGGAATTTTTTTGCTGTTTTCCAGTACAATATATGGTAAAACCTATGGTTTCATTTAAAAGTACAACTCGTCCCGCAAAAAACAAGCCCTCATATGGCAAGATTGACGGAATAATAAAAAAGTTACGGCTCTCGGAAGAAAAGGAGCAAAAAACAAAAACGGAAAGTGCCCGGGGGCTGAAGGGGTTAATAGGGGCTCCATGAACAATGCTACCAGGTGTGTGTCTTGTGAGATGTATTCATGCCTTGAACGGTCGTTCAAGGGTGAAAATGTCTGTGCTTGTTCTAAGTGTGTTTCATATTTGGAAGCCCAGGTAACTGATCTAAATATGCAGCTTGCAACATTCAGGAGCATTGTAAACCTGGAGAGGAGTTTAGAGCTCACTGGCGCCAGTGCTATGGAGGAGGGAGGAGGCGGGGAACTTCATGACCCAGACGTATGTAGCAGGGTAACAGTTACAAGAAGGGGTAGGGAGAAAAGTGTTAGGTAGCCGAGTCCTGACCTGGCACAGCCAATAAAATGTGCCTGTTTGGCTGATATGCAGGCCCAGGACTAGGATCACTACTGCATGACATTGCTCCTAGCAACCAGGAAAATGATTGCTATAGGAAGGAGGGAAGAAAGAAGTCAGGAAAGGCCAGACAGTTGTTGGTGGTAGGGAACTCTACAATTAGACAGACAGACAGGGTCATCTGCATCCAAAACCATGAATGCCGAACAGCGTGTTGTCTGCCGGGTGCTTGGGTTTGGTATATTGGATAGACAGGTTGCTGGGTGGGGCTGGGGAAAACCCAGCGGTCATAGTGCACATTGGTACTAATGACAAAGTTAGAGGCAGGTGGAAGGTCCTTAAAGTGATTACAGGGAACTAGGAGAGAAACTGAAGTCCAGAACCTCCAAGGTGGTGTTTTCGGAAATACTGTCGATGCCACAAGCATCACTAGACAGATAGCTGGAGTTTACTGAGATAAACATGTTGCTTAAAAAATTAGCATAGGAAAAAAGGATTTGGGTTCATGGAGAACTGGGCCGACTTCTCAATCAGCTACAGGCTCTACAGTATGGACAGGTTGTACCTCAACAGGGAGGGTGCAGCTGTGCTGGGGAGGAAAGGTCAGATGGATGGAAGAGTTTTTAATGCTAGGATCTGGGGAAGGAAGGATAGTGGAGCAAATAAGGGAATAGATAGAGACAGTGAGACAGTAGGGGTCAATGAGAGCTTAAGGGTACAGGGACATGCAAGGAAAGATGAGGAGTAAAGAATGTGTTAATAGTATGAATTGTCTGCTGGCAAATTCAAGAAGTCTTGTAAACAAAATAAATAAATTGGAGGCTCTTATGTCAACCATGGATTATGATATGGTGGGCATTACGGAACCCTGGCTGGATGAAAGCCATGACTGGGTGACAAATGCAGAGAGTTATACTACATTCAGAAAGAATAGGAAAGACAAAAAAGGTGGGGTGCTGTGTATATTTATCAAATCTAAGTTAAGACCTGTGTTCAATGATGACAGTGGGGGAGCTGCAACAATGTAGAGTCAGTATGGGTAAATGTACAAGCGGAAGGCAATAATGGAAAGCTGCTAATTAGAATTTCCTATAAGCCTCCTAACATACCTGAACAGGTGGAGGGCAAAATGCTGCAAAAATTGAAAAGTCAGCTAATAACAATAATAATAATAATAATAATAATAATAATTGCTTATTATGGGGGATTTCAACTATCCAGACATTCAGTGTGACAAAGAATCTTCGACATGTGCTAAAAGCTGTTAGTTCTTATCTACAATTCAAGACAATTACATCTCTCAGATGTTAGATGAACCAACCGTTTGGTAATGTCGTATAGATCACATACAATTTCAGCGCTACAAATCCGTAAGCAATTGGGCCCCAGCGATCATAATATGGTAAGTTTCTATGTAATATTCAATAGAACATTTCAAAGGGGAAATTCTAAAACCTGCAATTTTAGGAAAGCTGATTTCAACAAATTAAGGGAAGAGCTTAACCGTGTAGATTGGGACAATGTCATGGTAACCTGGGAAACCAAACATAAATGCAGCAAATTTAAGGATATAGTACTAGAATCTGGTGGAAAACATATACCCTCTGGTAATAAAATGTCCAGGAATAAAAAGAAACCACTATGGATAAATAAAAAAGTACAAAGTATAATGAAACAAAAACAAAGGGCATTCAAAATCTTGAAGGCTGAGAATTAGAGTTGAGCGCGGTTCGCGGTTCGAGGTTCTCCAGTTCTAGGCTCGAGTGATTTTGGGGGCTGTTCTAGATCGAACTAGAACTCGAGCTTTTTTGCAAAAGCTCGATAGTTCTAGATACGTTTGAGAACGGTTCTAGCAGCAAAAAGCAGGGCTTTTTACAGCTACAGTGTGCAGGAGCCATCGCTGGCAGCCTGCCACAAGATGGTAACCAAGATAAACATCGGGTATCCAACCAAAGCGCTTTGGTTAGTAACCCGATGTTTATCCTAGTTACGTGCAGGAAGCCCACACTTCCCCGCTCAGCTCGCTCCCCCCCCCTCCTGCCCGCGGCATGTACACACGTACACACACACACACTCTGCACACACACTCTGCACACATGGCCCCGCTCGGCTTACCTGCGGTGATGAAGTCCCGCCATCCCGACCTCAGCGCTGTCACTGTCTTCCATGGCCGCCGCTTGTCACATCACCTTCTCTCGCTTCCGACCCGAGACTGACTAGCGGTGACGTCACGGGCCTCTCGCGATACTTGGCTGTGAAGGCGGCGGTCATTGAACTCAGTGACAGGTGCTGTCAGTGTGCTGGAGATCAGCGCAGGTAATGTACCTCGCTGACAGCAGCACTTGTCATGCCCTGCAGTGACCTGGGCTGACCCATTGATGTTAGCTCAGGTCACTGCACTGCTCTCCCAGCCAATGGGGAACATTCTGCTCTTCATTGACTGGGACAGTGTGGATCGTCATGGCAACCCCTTGGATTACACCAGACCTGGATTTGTTTTTCTTTCTAATAAATTGGTTAAAGAGGGAATGTTTTGGGGAGTGTTTTTTCAAATAAAAATGTGTTTGTCGTCTATTTTTTTTATTACTGACTGGGTTGGTGATGTCGGGTATCTGATAGACGCCTGACCTCACCAACCCCAGGGCTTGATGCCAGGTGACATTACAAATCTGGTATTAACCCCATATATTACCCCGTTTGCCACCGCACCAGGGCGCGGGATGAGCTGGGACGAAGCACCAGGATTGGCGCATCTAATGGATGCGCCACTTCTGGGGCGGCTGCGGCCTGCTATTTTTAGGCTGGGGAGAGTCCAATAACCATGGACCTCCCTAGTCTGAGAATATCAGACCCCAGTTGTCTGCTTTACCTTGGCTGGTGATCCAATTTTGGGGGGACCCCTACGTGTTTTTTTTTTTAATTATTTATTTAATTTAAAATAACAGCGTGGGGTGCCCTCAGTTTTGGATTACCAGCCAAGGTGAGGTTGCCAGCTGTGGTCTGCAGGCTGCAGCCGTCTGCTTTACCCTAGCTGGCTACAAAACTAGGGGGAAACCTACGTCATTTTTTTTTTTCATTTTTTTGGCTAAATACAAAGCTAAGCACCCCTTAGTGCCACATGAAAGGCACCAAAGTAAATGACAGCGCCGGTAAAAAATTATTTATCTCCCATCTGGCATGAACAAACACTTCTTCTCCACTTTTTCTCCACTTTTTCTCCACTTTTTCTCCATTTTTTCTCCACTTTTTCTCCACTTTTTCTCCACTTTTTCTCCACTTTTTCTCCAATTCTTCTCCACTTTTTCTCCATTTTTTCTCCACTTTTTCTCCACTTTTCTACATTTTTTCTCCACTTTTTCTCCACTTTTTCTCCACTTTTTCTACATTTTTTCTCCACTTATTCTCCACTTATTCTCCACTTTTTCTCCACTTTTTCTCCATTTTTTCTCCACTTTTTCTCCACTTTTTCTCCACTTTTTCTCCACTTCTTCTCCACTTTTTCTCCATTTTTTCTCCACTTTTTCTCCACTTTTTCTCCACTTTTTCTACATTTTTTCTCCACTTTTTCTCCACTTTTTCTACATTTTTTCTCCACTTTTTCTCCACTTTTTCTCCACTTTTTCTCCACTTTTTCTCCACTTTTTCTCCACTTCTTCTCCACTTTTTCTCCATTTTTTCTCCACTTTTTCTCCACTTTTTCTACACTTTTTCTCCACTTTTTCTACATTTTTTCTCCACTTTTTCTCCACTTTGTCTCCACTTTTTCTCCACTTTTTCTCCACTTTTTCTCCACTTTTTCTCCACTTCTTCTCCACTTCTTCTCCACTTTTTCTCCACTTTTTCTACCTTTTTTCTCCACTTTTTCTCCACTTTTTCTCCACTTTTTCTCCATTTTTTCTCCACTTTTTCTCCACTTTTTCTCCATTTTTTCTCCACTTTTTCTCCACTTTGTCTCCACTTTTTCTCCACTTTTTCTCCACTTCTTCTCCACTTCTTCTCTATTTTTTCTCCACTTTTTCTCCCCTTTTTCTCCACTTTGTCTCCACTTTGTCTCCACTTTTTCTCCACTTTTTCGCCACTTCTTCTCCACTTCTCCATTTTTTTTCCACTTTTTCTCCACTTTGTCTCCACTTTGTCTCCACTTTTTCTCCACTTTGTCTCCACTTTTTCTCCACTTTTTCTCCTCTTTTTCTCCTCTTTTTCTCCACTTCTTCTCCACTTTTTCTCCCCTTTTTCTCCACTTCTTCTCCACTTTTTCTCCACTTTTTCTCCACTTTTTCTCCACTTTTTCTCCATTTTTTCTCCACTTTTTCTCCACTTTGTCTCCACTTTTTCTCCACTTTTTCTCCACTTCTTCTCCACTTCTCTATTTTTTCTCCACTTTTTCTCCCCTTTTTCTCCACTTTGTCTCCACTTTGTCTCCACTTTTTCTCCCCCTTTTCTCCCCTTTTTCTCCACTTTTTCTCCACTTTTTCTCCACTTTTTCTCCCCTTTTTCTCCACTTTGTCTCCACTTTTTCTCCCCTTTTTCTCCACTTTTTCTCCACTTTTTCTCCACTTTTTCTCCACTTTTTCTCCATTTTTTCTCCACTTTTTCTCCACTTTTTCTCCACTTTTTCTCCACTTTTTCTCCAATTCTTCTCCACTTTTTCTCCATTTTTTCTCCACTTTTTCTCCACTTTTCTACATTTTTTCTCCACTTTTTCTCCACTTTTTCTCCACTTTTTCTACATTTTTTCTCCACTTATTCTCCACTTATTCTCCACTTTTTCTCCACTTTTTCTCCATTTTTTCTCCACTTTTTCTCCACTTTTTCTCCCCTTTTTCTCCACTTTGTCTCCACTTTTTCTCCCCTTTTTCTCCCCTTTTTCTCCACTTCTTCTCCACTTTTTCTCCACTTTTTCTCCACTTTTTCTCCATTTTTTCTCCACTTTTTCTCCACTTTTTCTCCACTTTTTCTCCACTTTTTCTCCAATTCTTCTCCACTTTTTCTCCATTTTTTCTCCACTTTTTCTCCACTTTTCTACATTTTTTCTCCACTTTTTCTCCACTTTTTCTCCACTTTTTCTACATTTTTTCTCCACTTATTCTCCACTTATTCTCCACTTTTTCTCCACTTTTTCTCCATTTTTTCTCCACTTTTTCTCCACTTTTTCTCCACTTTTTCTCCACTTTTTCTCCACTTTTTCTCCACTTCTTCTCCACTTTTTCTCCATTTTTTCTCCACTTTTTCTCCACTTTTTCTCCACTTTTTCTACATTTTTTCTCCACTTTTTCTCCACTTTTTCTACATTTTTTCTCCACTTTTTCTCCACTTTTTCTACATTTTTTCTCCACTTTTTCTCCACTTTTTCTCCACTTTTTCTCCACTTTTTCTCCACTTTTTCTCCACTTCTTCTCCACTTTTTCTCCATTTTTTCTCCACTTTTTCTCCACTTTTTCTACATTTTTTCTCCACTTTTTCTCCACTTTGTCTCCACTTTTTCTCCACTTTTTCTCCACTTTTTCTCCACTTTTTCTCCACTTCTTCTCCACTTCTTCTCCACTTTTTCTCCACTTTTTCTACCTTTTTTCTCCACTTTTTCTCCACTTTTTCTCCACTTTTTCTCCATTTTTTCTCCACTTTTTCTCCACTTTTTCTCCATTTTTTCTCCACTTTTTCTCCACTTTGTCTCCACTTTTTCTCCACTTTTTCTCCACTTCTTCTCCACTTCTTCTCTATTTTTTCTCCACTTTTTCTCCCCTTTTTCTCCACTTTGTCTCCACTTTGTCTCCACTTTTTCTCCACTTTTTCGCCACTTCTTCTCCACTTCTCCATTTTTTTTCCACTTTTTCTCCACTTTGTCTCCACTTTGTCTCCACTTTTTCTCCACTTTGTCTCCACTTTTTCTCCACTTTTTCTCCTCTTTTTCTCCTCTTTTTCTCCACTTCTTCTCCACTTTTTCTCCCCTTTTTCTCCACTTCTTCTCCACTTTTTCTCCACTTTTTCTCCACTTTTTCTCCACTTTTTCTCCATTTTTTCTCCACTTTTTCTCCACTTTGTCTCCACTTTTTCTCCACTTTTTCTCCACTTCTTCTCCACTTCTTCTCTATTTTTTCTCCACTTTTTCTCCCCTTTTTCTCCACTTTGTCTCCACTTTGTCTCCACTTTTTCTCCCCTTTTTCTCCACTTTTTCTCCACTTTTTCTCCACTTTTTCTCCACTTTTTCTCCACTTCTTCTCCACTTCTTCTCCACTTTTTCTCCATTTTTTCTCCATTTTTTCTCCACTTTTTCTCCACTTTTTCTCCACTTTGTCTCCACTTTTTCTCCCCTTTTTCTCCCCTTTTTCTCCACTTTTTCTCCATTTTTTCTCCACTTTTTCTCCACTTTTTCTCCACTTTTTCTCCACTTCTTCTCCACTTCTTCTCCACTTCTTCTCCACTTTTTCTCCATTTTTTCTCCACTTTTTCTCCACTTTGTCTCCACTTTTTCTCCACTTCTTCTCCACTTCTTCTCCATTTTTTCTCCACTTTTTCTCCCCTTTTTCTCCACTTTGTCTCCACTTTGTCTCCACTTTTTCTCCACTTTTTCTCCACTTTTTCTCCACTTCTTCTCCACTTCTCCATTTTTTCTCCACTTTTTCTCCACTTTTTCTCCACTTTGTCTCCACTTTTTCTCCACTTTTTCTCCACTTTTTCTCCACTTCTTCTCCACTTTTTCTCCACTTTTTCTCCACTTTTTCTCCACTTTTTCTCCACTTTTTCTCCACTTTTTCTCCACTTCTTCTCCACTTCTTCTCCACTTTTTCTCCATTTTTTCTCCACTTTTTCTCCACTTTGTCTCCACTTTTTCTCCACTTTTTCTCCACTTCTTCTCCACTTCTTCTCTATTTTTTCTCCACTTTTTCTCCCCTTTTTCTCCACTTTGTCTCCACTTTGTCTCCACTTTTTCTCCACTTTTTCGCCACTTCTTCTCCACTTCTCCATTTTTTTTCCACTTTTTCTCCACTTTGTCTCCACTTTGTCTCCACTTTTTCTCCACTTTGTCTCCACTTTTTCTCCACTTTTTCTCCTCTTTTTCTCCTCTTTTTCTCCACTTCTTCTCCACTTTTTCTCCCCTTTTTCTCCACTTCTTCTCCACTTTTTCTCCACTTTTTCTCCACTTTTTCTCCACTTTTTCTCCATTTTTTCTCCACTTTTTCTCCACTTTGTCTCCACTTTTTCTCCACTTTTTCTCCACTTCTTCTCCACTTCTCTATTTTTTCTCCACTTTTTCTCCCCTTTTTCTCCACTTTGTCTCCACTTTGTCTCCACTTTTTCTCCCCTTTTTCTCCCCTTTTTCTCCACTTTTTCTCCACTTTTTCTCCACTTTTTCTCCCCTTTTTCTCCACTTTGTCTCCACTTTTTCTCCCCTTTTTCTCCCCTTTTTCTCCACTTTTTCTCCACTTTTTCTCCACTTTTTCTCCACTTTTTCTCCATTTTTTCTCCACTTTTTCTCCACTTTTTCTCCACTTTTTCTCCAATTCTTTTCCACTTTTTCTCCATTTTTTCTCCACTTTTTCTCCACTTTTCTACATTTTTTCTCCACTTTTTCTCCACTTTTTCTCCACTTTTTCTACATTTTTTCTCCACTTATTCTCCACTTATTCTCCACTTTTTCTCCACTTTTTCTCCATTTTTTCTCCACTTTTTCTCCACTTTTTCTCCCCTTTTTCTCCACTTTGTCTCCACTTTTTCTCCCCTTTTTCTCCCCTTTTTCTCCACTTCTTCTCCACTTTTTCTCCACTTTTTCTCCACTTTTTCTCCATTTTTTCTCTACTTTTTCTCCACTTTTTCTCCACTTTTTCTCCAATTCTTCTCCACTTTTTCTCCATTTTTTCTCCACTTTTTCTCCACTTTTCTACATTTTTTCTCCACTTTTTCTCCACTTTTTCTCCACTTTTTCTACATTTTTTCTCCACTTATTCTCCACTTGTTCTCCACTTTTTCTCCACTTTTTCTCCATTTTTTCTCCACTTTTTCTCCACTTTTTCTCCACTTTTTCTCCACTTTTTCTCCACTTCTTCTCCACTTTTTCTCCATTTTTTCTCCACTTTTTCTCCACTTTTTCTCCACTTTTTCTACATTTTTTCTCCACTTTTTCTCCACTTTTTCTACATTTTTTCTCCACTTTTTCTCCACTTTTTCTCCACTTTTTCTCCACTTTTTCTCCACTTTTTCTCCACTTCTTCTCCACTTTTTCTCCATTTTTTCTCCACTTTTTCTCCACTTTTTCTACACTTTTTCTCCACTTTTTCTACATTTTTTCTCCACTTTTTCTCCACTTTGCCTCCACTTTTTCTCCACTTTTTCTCCACTTTTTCTCCACTTTTTCTCCACTTCTTCTCCACTTCTTCTCCACTTTTTCTCCACTTTTTCTACCTTTTTTCTCCACTTTTTCTCCACTTTTTCTCCACTTTTTCTCCATTTTTTCTCCACTTTTTCTCCACTTTTTCTCCATTTTTTCTCCACTTTTTCTCCACTTTTTCTCCACTTTTTCTCCAATTTTTCTCCACTTCTTCTCCACTTTTTCTCCATTTTTTCTCCACTTTTTCTCCACTTTTTCTCCACTTTTTCTACATTTTTTCTCCACTTTTTCTCCACTTTTTCTACATTTTTTCTCCACTTTTTCTCCACTTTTTCTCCACTTTTTCTCCACTTTTTCTCCACTTTTTCTCCACTTCTTCTCCACTTTTTCTCCATTTTTTCTCCACTTTTTCTCCACTTTTTCTACACTTTTTCTCCACTTTTTCTACATTTTTTCTCCACTTTTTCTCCACTTTGTCTCCACTTTTTCTCCACTTTTTCTCCACTTTTTCTCCACTTTTTCTCCACTTCTTCTCCACTTCTTCTCCACTTTTTCTCCACTTTTTCTACCTTTTTTCTCCACTTTTTCTCCACTTTTTCTCCACTTTTTCTCCATTTTTTCTCCACTTTTTCTCCACTTTTTCTCCATTTTTTCTCCACTTTTTCTCCACTTTGTCTCCACTTTTTCTCCACTTTTTCTCCACTTCTTCTCCACTTCTTCTCTATTTTTTCTCCACTTTTTCTCCCCTTTTTCTCCACTTTGTCTCCACTTTGTCTCCACTTTTTCTCCACTTTTTCGCCACTTCTTCTCCACTTCTCCATTTTTTTTCCACTTTTTCTCCACTTTGTCTCCACTTTGTCTCCACTTTTTCTCCACTTTGTCTCCACTTTTTCTCCACTTTTTCTCCTCTTTTTCTCCTCTTTTTCTCCACTTCTTCTCCACTTTTTCTCCCCTTTTTCTCCACTTCTTCTCCACTTTTTCTCCACTTTTTCTCCACTTTTTCTCCACTTTTTCTCCATTTTTTCTCCACTTTTTCTCCACTTTGTCTCCACTTTTTCTCCACTTTTTCTCCACTTCTTCTCCACTTCTCTATTTTTTCTCCACTTTTTCTCCCCTTTTTCTCCACTTTGTCTCCACTTTGTCTCCACTTTTTCTCCCCCTTTTCTCCCCTTTTTCTCCACTTTTTCTCCACTTTTTCTCCACTTTTTCTCCCCTTTTTCTCCACTTTGTCTCCACTTTTTCTCCCCTTTTTCTCCACTTTTTCTCCACTTTTTCTCCACTTTTTCTCCACTTTTTCTCCATTTTTTCTCCACTTTTTCTCCACTTTTTCTCCACTTTTTCTCCACTTTTTCTCCAATTCTTCTCCACTTTTTCTCCATTTTTTCTCCACTTTTTCTCCACTTTTCTACATTTTTTCTCCACTTTTTCTCCACTTTTTCTCCACTTTTTCTACATTTTTTCTCCACTTATTCTCCACTTATTCTCCACTTTTTCTCCACTTTTTCTCCATTTTTTCTCCACTTTTTCTCCACTTTTTCTCCCCTTTTTCTCCACTTTGTCTCCACTTTTTCTCCCCTTTTTCTCCCCTTTTTCTCCACTTCTTCTCCACTTTTTCTCCACTTTTTCTCCACTTTTTCTCCATTTTTTCTCCACTTTTTCTCCACTTTTTCTCCACTTTTTCTCCACTTTTTCTCCAATTCTTCTCCACTTTTTCTCCATTTTTTCTCCACTTTTTCTCCACTTTTCTACATTTTTTCTCCACTTTTTCTCCACTTTTTCTCCACTTTTTCTACATTTTTTCTCCACTTATTCTCCACTTATTCTCCACTTTTTCTCCACTTTTTCTCCATTTTTTCTCCACTTTTTCTCCACTTTTTCTCCACTTTTTCTCCACTTTTTCTCCACTTTTTCTCCACTTCTTCTCCACTTTTTCTCCATTTTTTCTCCACTTTTTCTCCACTTTTTCTCCACTTTTTCTACATTTTTTCTCCACTTTTTCTCCACTTTTTCTACATTTTTTCTCCACTTTTTCTCCACTTTTTCTCCACTTTTTCTCCACTTTTTCTCCACTTTTTCTCCACTTCTTCTCCACTTTTTCTCCATTTTTTCTCCACTTTTTCTCCACTTTTTCTACATTTTTTCTCCACTTTTTCTCCACTTTGTCTCCACTTTTTCTCCACTTTTTCTCCACTTTTTCTCCACTTTTTCTCCACTTCTTCTCCACTTCTTCTCCACTTTTTCTCCACTTTTTCTACCTTTTTTCTCCACTTTTTCTCCACTTTTTCTCCACTTTTTCTCCATTTTTTCTCCACTTTTTCTCCACTTTTTCTCCATTTTTTCTCCACTTTTTCTCCACTTTGTCTCCACTTTTTCTCCACTTTTTCTCCACTTCTTCTCCACTTCTTCTCTATTTTTTCTCCACTTTTTCTCCCCTTTTTCTCCACTTTGTCTCCACTTTGTCTCCACTTTTTCTCCACTTTTTCGCCACTTCTTCTCCACTTCTCCATTTTTTTTCCACTTTTTCTCCACTTTGTCTCCACTTTGTCTCCACTTTTTCTCCACTTTGTCTCCACTTTTTCTCCACGTTTTCTCCTCTTTTTCTCCTCTTTTTCTCCACTTCTTCTCCACTTTTTCTCCCCTTTTTCTCCACTTCTTCTCCACTTTTTCTCCACTTTTTCTCCACTTTTTCTCCACTTTTTCTCCATTTTTTCTCCACTTTTTCTCCACTTTGTCTCCACTTTTTCTCCACTTTTTCTCCACTTCTTCTCCACTTCTTCTCTATTTTTTCTCCACTTTTTCTCCCCTTTTTCTCCACTTTGTCTCCACTTTGTCTCCACTTTTTCTCCCCTTTTTCTCCCCTTTTTCTCCACTTTTTCTCCACTTTTTCTCCACTTTTTCTCCACTTTTTCTCCACTTCTTCTCCACTTCTTCTCCACTTTTTCTCCATTTTTTCTCCATTTTTTCTCCACTTTTTCTCCACTTTTTCTCCACTTTTCTCCACTTTTTCTCCCCTTTTTCTCCCCTTTTTCTCCACTTTTTCTCCATTTTTTCTCCACTTTTTCTCCACTTTTTCTCCACTTTTTCTCCACTTCTTCTCCACTTCTTCTCCACTTCTTCTCCACTTTTTCTCCATTTTTTCTCCACTTTTTCTCCACTTTGTCTCCACTTTTTCTCCACTTCTTCTCCACTTCTTCTCCATTTTTTCTCCACTTTTTCTCCCCTTTTTCTCCACTTTGTCTCCACTTTGTCTCCACTTTTTCTCCACTTTTTCTCCACTTTTTCTCCACTTCTTCTCCACTTCTCCATTTTTTCTCCACTTTTTCTCCACTTTTTCTCCACTTTGTCTCCACTTTTTCTCCACTTTTTCTCCACTTTTTCTCCACTTCTTCTCCACTTTTTCTCCACTTTTTCTCCACTTTTTCTCCACTTTTTCTCCACTTTTTCTCCACTTTTTCTCCACTTCTTCTCCACTTCTTCTCCACTTTTTCTCCATTTTTTCTCCACTTTTTCTCCACTTTGTCTCCACTTTTTCTCCACTTTTTCTCCACTTCTTCTCCACTTCTTCTCTATTTTTTCTCCACTTTTTCTCCCCTTTTTCTCCACTTTGTCTCCACTTTGTCTCCACTTTTTCTCCACTTTTTCGCCACTTCTTCTCCACTTCTCCATTTTTTTTCCACTTTTTCTCCACTTTGTCTCCACTTTGTCTCCACTTTTTCTCCACTTTGTCTCCACTTTTTCTCCACTTTTTCTCCTCTTTTTCTCCTCTTTTTCTCCACTTCTTCTCCACTTTTTCTCCCCTTTTTCTCCACTTCTTCTCCACTTTTTCTCCACTTTTTCTCCACTTTTTCTCCACTTTTTCTCCATTTTTTCTCCACTTTTTCTCCACTTTGTCTCCACTTTTTCTCCACTTTTTCTCCACTTCTTCTCCACTTCTCTATTTTTTCTCCACTTTTTCTCCCCTTTTTCTCCACTTTGTCTCCACTTTGTCTCCACTTTTTCTCCCCTTTTTCTCCCCTTTTTCTCCACTTTTTCTCCACTTTTTCTCCACTTTTTCTCCCCTTTTTCTCCACTTTGTCTCCACTTTTTCTCCCCTTTTTCTCCCCTTTTTCTCCACTTTTTCTCCACTTTTTCTCCACTTTTTCTCCACTTTTTCTCCATTTTTTCTCCACTTTTTCTCCACTTTTTCTCCACTTTTTCTCCAATTCTTTTCCACTTTTTCTCCATTTTTTCTCCACTTTTTCTCCACTTTTCTACATTTTTTCTCCACTTTTTCTCCACTTTTTCTCCACTTTTTCTACATTTTTTCTCCACTTATTCTCCACTTATTCTCCACTTTTTCTCCACTTTTTCTCCATTTTTTCTCCACTTTTTCTCCACTTTTTCTCCCCTTTTTCTCCACTTTGTCTCCACTTTTTCTCCCCTTTTTCTCCCCTTTTTCTCCACTTCTTCTCCACTTTTTCTCCACTTTTTCTCCACTTTTTCTCCATTTTTTCTCTACTTTTTCTCCACTTTTTCTCCACTTTTTCTCCAATTCTTCTCCACTTTTTCTCCATTTTTTCTCCACTTTTTCTCCACTTTTCTACATTTTTTCTCCACTTTTTCTCCACTTTTTCTACATTTTTTCTCCACTTATTCTCCACTTGTTCTCCACTTTTTCTCCACTTTTTCTCCATTTTTTCTCCACTTTTTCTCCACTTTTTCTCCACTTTTTCTCCACTTTTTCTCCACTTCTTCTCCACTTTTTCTCCATTTTTTCTCCACTTTTTCTCCACTTTTTCTCCACTTTTTCTACATTTTTTCTCCACTTTTTCTCCACTTTTTCTACATTTTTTCTCCACTTTTTCTCCACTTTTTCTCCACTTTTTCTCCACTTTTTCTCCACTTTTTCTCCACTTCTTCTCCACTTTTTCTCCATTTTTTCTCCACTTTTTCTCCACTTTTTCTACACTTTTTCTCCACTTTTTCTACATTTTTTCTCCACTTTTTCTCCACTTTGCCTCCACTTTTTCTCCACTTTTTCTCCACTTTTTCTCCACTTTTTCTCCACTTCTTCTCCACTTCTTCTCCACTTTTTCTCCACTTTTTCTACCTTTTTTCTCCACTTTTTCTCCACTTTTTCTCCACTTTTTCTCCATTTTTTCTCCACTTTTTCTCCACTTTTTCTCCATTTTTTCTCCACTTTTTCTCCACTTTGTCTCCACTTTTTCTCCACTTTTTCTCCACTTCTTCTCCACTTCTTCTCTATTTTTTCTCCACTTTTTCTCCCCTTTTTCTCCACTTTGTCTCCACTTTGTCTCCACTTTTTCGCCACTTCTTCTCCACTTCTCCATTTTTTTTCCACTTTTTCTCCACTTTGTCTCCACTTTGTCTCCACTTTTTCTCCACTTTGTCTCCACTTTTTCTCCACTTTTTCTCCTCTTTTTCTCCTCTTTTTCTCCACTTCTTCTCCACTTTTTCTCCTCTTTTTCTCCACTTCTTCTCCACTTTTTCTCCACTTTTTCTCCACTTTTTCTCCACTTTTTCTCCATTTTTTCTCCACTTTTTCTCCACTTTGTCTCCACTTTTTCTCCACTTTTTCTCCACTTCTTCTCCACTTCTTCTCTATTTTTTCTCCACTTTTTCTCCCCTTTTTCTCCACTTTGTCTCCACTTTGTCTCCACTTTTTCTCCCCTTTTTCTCCCCTTTTTCTCCACTTTTTCTCCACTTTTTCTCCACTTTTTCTCCACTTTTTCTCCACTTCTTCTCCACTTCTTCTCCACTTTTTCTCCATTTTTTCTCCATTTTTTCTCCACTTTTTCTCCACTTTTTCTCCACTTTGTCTCCACTTTTTCTCCCTTTTTTCTCCCCTTTTTCTCCACTTTTTCTCCATTTTTTCTCCACTTTTTCTCCACTTTTTCTCCACTTTTTCTCCACTTCTTCTCCACTTCTTCTCCACTTCTTCTCCACTTTTTCTCCATTTTTTCTCCACTTTTTCTCCACTTTGTCTCCACTTTTTCTCCACTTCTTCTCCACTTCTTCTCCATTTTTTCTCCACTTTTTCTCCCCTTTTTCTCCACTTTGTCTCCACTTTGTCTCCACTTTTTCTCCACTTTTTCTCCACTTTTTCTCCACTTCTTCTCCACTTCTCCATTTTTTCTCCACTTTTTCTCCACTTTTTCTCCACTTTGTCTCCACTTTTTCTCCACTTTTTCTCCACTTTTTCTCCACTTCTTCTCCACTTTTTCTCCACTTTTTCTCCACTTTTTCTCCACTTTTTCTCCACTTTTTCTCCACTTTTTCTCCACTTCTTCTCCACTTCTTCTCCACTTTTTCTCCATTTTTACTCCACTTTTTCTCCACTTTTTCTCCACTTTTTCTACATTTTTTCTCCACTTTTTCTCCACTTTTTCTCCACTTTTTCTCCATTTTTTCTCCACTTTTTCTCCACTTTGTCTCCACTTTTTCTCCACTTTTTCTCCATTTCTTCTCCACTTCTTCTCCACTTCTTCTCCACTTCTTCTCCACTTTTTCTCCACTTTTTCTCCACTTCTTCTCCACTTTTTCTCCACTTTTTCTCCACTTTTTCTCCACTTCTTCTCCACTTCTTCTCCACTTCTTCTCCACTTTTTCTCCATTTTTTATCCACTTTTTCTCCACTTTGTCTCCACTTTGTCTCCACTTTTTCTCCACTTTGTCTCCACTTTTTCTCTACTTCTTCTCCACTTCTTCTCCACTTCTTCTCCACTTCTTCTCCACTTTTTCTCCACTTTTTCTCCGTTCTTTTTCTATGGTCGGTCTACCCATTAGCTCTGCCATGCATAGTGTAGCTCTACACCTACTGCACATCTTACTTTATGATTGACATCTCTTTCATACCAGAGCTGTCTAAGCCTACTCTGACCCCATATTTGTCATTACTATATTGTCCTTGTACTGTATTATGACATTTGTATCATGTGTTTCATTTCTTGCTGTGTTGCAATTTTTTTGCTGCATCCCAATTGTACCTGTACATTGTTCGAGTTTGTGTTATTGTTCTCTCCCTCTTATGTGATACTGATTATTGTCATTTTTCATGATTACATGCAGATAAGTGCAATCTGACAAAGGCTCAGGCCGAAACGTCATTTGTAACTTGTTTTGGACAAAAACATATATGCTTATGAAAAAAAAAAATTTATTAATACGGACCAATAAAGAGTGATTTTGCATTACTATCCGTTGTGACTTACTGACTTAGTCTGGGAGATTTAGAGTGCCGAGGTTACTCACTAATTTTATCTATTATTACCTCTGAGCACCTATATACCAGTGAGCAGAGCTTCCTCTACAGTAGTTCTCCTGATTAGGCATGCCTTTACCTCATGAGCAGGGCATTGCAGCGTTGGTAGCAACCATTACGACATGGACTCTGCTGCTGTGGACCCGGGGAGAGTGAGTGCATATTCATTGCACCCACACTCCTCACATGAAGGGTCCGCACTCCTAGAAAATGGGGGATACGTTCCCTGAGTGTCTCCCCCCCATATTCTAGATGGTCCAGAGTCGTCGTGGGACCCCTTTATTTTTTTTCTTACAATAAATTGGTGAAAAAGGAAATGTTTTGGGGACTGTTTTTTCAAATAAATTTCTTTTGTCGATTTTTTTTTTGTTAGTACTGACAGTTTATGATGTTGGGTATCTAATAGACGCCATGACATCACAAACTGCTGGGCTTGATCTCAGGTGACTTTACAGCTAGTATCAACCCGATTTATTACCCCGTTTGCCACTGCACCAGGGCACGGAATGAGCTGGGGTGAAGCGCCAGGATTGGAGCATCTAGTGGATGCGCCACGTCTGGGGTGCCTGCGGCCTGCTATTTTTAGGCTGTGAAGGCACAATAACTATGGACCTTCCCACTCTGAGAATACCAGACCACAGCTGTCCGCTTTACCTTGGCTGGTGATCCAATTTGGGGGGGACCCTACTTTTTTTGTGTAATTATTATTTATAAAATAATTATAAAAAAAGAGCCTGAGGGGACCTCCACATTGGATCCCCAACCACGGTAAAGCTGCCAGCTGTGGTTTTCAGGCTACAGCCGTCTGCTTTACCCTAGCTGGCTATCAAAAATGGGGGGACCCAACGTCATTTTTTTTTAACTATTTTTTAAATAGAAAAAAATTAATGGGCTTCCCTGTATTTTGATTGCCAACCAAGGTAACGGCAGGCAGATGTGGGTGGCAACCCATAGCTGTCTGCTTTATCTGCGCTGAGAATCAAAAATACCGCGGAGCGCTACGTCATTTTTTTTAAAGATTTATTTTTACAGCACTGTGATGTCCAGCAGTCAAAATACAGGGAAGCCCATTTTGTTTTTAGTTATTTAAATAAATAATTAAAAAAATATATATGGGCTCCCGCTGCATTTTTTGTATTGCTAGCTAAGGGTAATCCAAGCAGCTACTGGCTGCTAACCCCCACTGCTTGGTGTTACCTTCACTGGCAATGGAAAATCCAGGGAAGCATTTTTTATTTTTTTTGCCAAAAAACTACAAAAAAAGGACGTGAGCTTTGCCATATTTTTGTATGCTAGCCAGGTATAGCAGGCAGGTGCTGGAAGAGTTGGATACAGCGCCAGAAGATGGCGCTTCTATGAAAGTGCCATTTTCTGAGGCGGCTGCAGACTGCAATTTGCAGCAGTGGGGCCCAGAAAGCTTAGGCCAACCTGTGCTGCGGATTCCAATCCCCAGCTGCCTAGTTGTACCTGGCTGGACACAAAAATGGGGCGAAGCCTACGTCATTTGTTTTCTAATTATTTCATGAAATTCATGAAATAATAAAAAAAGGGCTTCCCTTTATTTTTGGTTCCCAGCCGGGTACAAATAGGCAACTGGGGGTTGGGGGCAGCCGTACCTGCCTGCTGTACCTGGCTAGCATACAAAAATATGGCGAAGCCCACATAATTTTTTCAGGGGGCAAAAAACTTCTGCATACAGTCCTGGATGGAGTATGCTGAGCCTTGTAGTTCTGCAGCTGCTGTCTGTCTGTATGGAGAAGAGCAGACAGCAGCTGCAGAACTACAAGGCTCAGCATACTCCATCCAGGACTGTATGCAGAAGTTTTTTGCCCACCAAAAAAATGACGTGGGCTTCGCCATATTTTTGTATGCTAGCCAGGTACAGCAGGCAGCCACGGCCTGCCTCCAACCCCCAGTTGCCTATTTGTACCCGGCTGGGAACCAAAAATATAGGGAAGCCCGTTTTTTTTTAAATATTTCACTTATTTCATGAAATAATTAAAAAACAAATGACGTGGGCTTCGCCCCATTTTTGTGTCCAGCCGGGTACAACTAGGCAGCTGGGGATTGGAATCCACAGCACAGGTTAGCCCGAGGTTTCTGGGCGCCTCTGCTGCGAATTTCAGTCCGCAGTCGTCCCAGAAAATGGCGCTCTCATAGAAGCGCCATCATCTGGCGCTGTATCCAACTCTTCCAACAGCCCTGGAGCCGGGTGGCTTGTTGGGTAATCATGAGTTAATACTGGCTTTGTTTTACTAGCCAGTATTAAGCCAGAGATTCTTAATGTCAGGCACGTTTGACCCGGCCATTAAGAATCTCCAATAAAGGGTTAAAAAAAAAGACACCACACAGAGAATAAATACTTTAATAGAAATAAATACACAGACACATTAGAGACTCCATCTTTATTACCCCCTGTCAGCCCAATAAATCCCCAATAAACCAGCGCTGATAAGAGGTTTTTTTATTAATATTTTATACTTTTTTTTGCTATCCTTGTTTTAGACACAAATTTATTCAAAACAATTCACACAATAGAACAAGGAAAAAGAAAGAAGAATAAAACACATATGGTAGAAATAAAAATAAAAGTAAAAATAAAGAATAAGTAATTGATAGTGCAGCAAACAGATACCAGGTGTCTGGTTGCAGTACCCTGGCCGGTAGTAGAGCAATTATTAAATCTAGTATAGTATATTAAGTGATGCTTCAAGGCATATGATATTTAATGCCAATTGAAACTATCACTGCAATATGATTTTTCAGATACCTGGAGAGTTTTTTTCAATCCATAAGCAAAAAGGTTTTTAATAGAGGCTTAAATTATAAGCAGCAATTTCAGCGTTCCAAGTGCCTTTAAATGAATTTGAAGAAACTGCACTTCAGGATTGTAGTGAGAATTGTAGTGAGGATGAGGTGCCCCAGCTCATCGCTTGATGAGCTGGGGCACCGCATCCTCACTACAATCCTCACTAGTGTAGTAGTAGTGACGATTGTAGTGAGGATGAGGTGCCCCAGATCATCGCTTGATGAGCTGGGGCACCTCATCCTCACTACAATCCTCACTAGTGTAGTAGTAGTGACGATTGTAGTGAGGATGAGGTGCCCCAGCTCATCACTTGATGAGCTGGGGCACCTCATTTGCACTACAATCCTTACTAGTGTAGTAGTAGTGACGATTGTAGTGAGGATGAGGTGCCCCAGCTCATCACTTGATGAGCTGGGGCACCTCATCCTCACTAGAATCCTCACTACAATCGGGAAGCAGCGTGCAGCCTTCACTCCGTGAGAGATCAGTGCTGCTGGCTGTCAGCGGTAACGCTGACAGACACGTTACCATAGCAACGGTGCTCTCGGAGCCGCGGTTAGCGGTGACGCCACCGCTAACTGCGTTGCTATGGCAACTGTGATCTCCGTTAATGACCGGCTGTGTCAGCCGGTACCTAACGGAACGGGGAGTCGACCGTGTGCTAGAGCATGTCGCCGATACACGGCGATACACATATGTGCACCGTGTACCGGAGAGTGCAATGACAGGTCCTACATGACGCGTCATAGTCATGTGACCAGTCTGTAGCCAATGAGATAATAGCCACGTGACTGGTCACATGGCTATTTTGACGTCACGATAGGTCCTGCATCACTGCTGGCAGTGATGGTCACCGGGAGGATTCAGCGATCATCGGATGGAATAGCTGCAGGAGACAGAGTGCAGGAGGCATCGCGGGGACCGGTAAGTGTTATGGCAATGTTTATTAACTGTTTGTGTACATTTATCATGCATTTTTATGTTTGTGATTGCCTCCCATTATAGCCTATTGGTTCGAGTTCGGTTCGTCGAACGTTCGACGAACCGAACTCGAACGAGACCTCCGTTCGGCGAACCGACCTCGAGCCGAACCGCGACCGGTTCGCTCATCTCTACTGAGAATATAGAAATAGCATTTCAGGAGTATAAAGATCTCAATAATTAATGCAAAAAAAAAATTAAGCTAGCAAAATTAGCTATTGAAACACAAATCGGCAATGACATTAAAGTAAATCCCTACATTTTTTATAAATTAATCAATGCTAACAGTAAATCAAAGGATGGTATTGGCCCCTTAAAAGATAATAAGAGGATAATAATAGAGGACAAAGCAAAGTATAAGATATTAAACAGGCAGATTTCATCCATGTTCACCAAGGAACTGACTGTTACAGGGATCATTCAACAAGTCAAAAATCAAAGTTCACCACCTGATATAACTAATTTAACACAAGATGAAGTACACCTGCATCAGAGTAAATTAAACATTATAAATCCTCCTGGCCAGATGAGATTCATCCACGGATATTGAGGGAACTGAGCTCCGTAATTGACAGACTGCTGTATCTTATCTTCTTAGACTCACTTGTAACAGTTTTTGTACCTCAAGATTGGAGGATTGCTGATGTGGTACCGATATTTAAGTAAGGTAAGAGGGTGGATCCAGGCAACTACCGTCCAGTAACTCTGACTACATTAGTGCATTTTAAGAAATTAGATGCAAAAATATATTGTTGAGAGTAAAATAATAACTGAAAAACAACATGGATTCATAAAAAGATAAGTCATTCTAACCAACCTGTTGGGGTTCTATGAGGAGGTAAGTGCACATCTGGATATTGGTAATGCAGCTGATGTGATTTACTTGGACTTTGCAAAGGCATTTGACATCATACCACATAATAGGATTATACTGAAGCTCCAGAAGCAGGAACTAGGGAAAACTATACAGATGGGTATGTAATTGACTAATAGATAGGAAGCAAAGAGTAGTCAAAAATGGTACATTCTCTAAATGGGCTATAGTCAGCAGTGGGGTACAGCAGGGATCTGTGCTATGGCCAATTCTTTTTAATCTCTTTATTAATAATCTTATGGATGGGATTGATAGTAAAGTGTCAGGCTTTGCTGATGACACCAAACTATGTAGGATATTAAAAACTGACCTTGATAGTATAATATTACAAAACGATCTGTAGAACTTTTAAGGTGTCAGAATGGGCTGACACTTGGCAAATGAGATATAATGTTGATAAGTGTAGAGTAATGCATCTAGGATGGAGCAGATCCTATTCCTGCATATACATTAAATGTAAGTACACTCAGGACTACAGAATTGGAGGAGTTGGGTATTCTGGTTAAAAGTAAGCTGAGCAGTAGTATTCAATGTCAGGCAGAAGCTGCAAAAGCTACAAGATATTAGGGTGTGTGAAAAGAGAGATTAGATCCCGTGATCCCAATATATTGTTATCACTCTATAAATCAATTGTAAGGCCATATCTAGAATATGGGATAAAGTTTTAGACTGCACATTTAAAAAGAATATTGAGAAGTTAAAGTCAGTTCAAAGGCGGTTAACTAGACTACTACAAGGAATGGAAGTGTGGCGCCCTGGACTAGCCAGGTCGTCACAGATAACACACAAACACCCCCACCCCAGTGACACCAGCCAGTGACACCAGCCAAACACAAAACCCTTGTTGCCTCCCTCCAGAGTCTGATGTCCACACCAGGTGGGGCAGAGCCAAGCGGTTGGCCCCACCCACCGAGGAGTTCACAGGCCTGGAGGCGGGAAAAGTGTCAGAACAGTTTAGGAGTTTGAAGTGAGAGGAGCAAGCACTTGAGTGTCTGGGTTTGTGGCCCAGGCACTGACAGCAAGGTTGGCACACGGTAGTGGCCTTCTGCAGGAGTGGTGAAGCAACGCGGAACCGTAGGACCGGGGTCGGGCGTTGGCCCGACGGTACCGACCGGGGAGCGAAGTGAAGCCAGCACACACAGGCAGGCCATCGGACCCCGACCAGGCTTGGAGCTGCCGACAATAGTCAAATCCAAGTGTGATCGGAACCCCAGGGGTTTCCTAACAGCCAAAGACCCGATAGAAGGCAACCGCCCAGACCGTGAGGGTATACAGCTACCGCCTAAGGCTAGAGACCAAAGGGCCAGCGCCTGCGGGCAAACGGGCTCCTCCGGCATCCATACACCGGGGAGAGGACTACCGTTGGGGATCCATAGTAGTCAAACAAGTACATCAAGGTGCAGGGAAAGACAGCCGCCATCACCTGTCCGGGGAGAGACACTGCAGCCGGCTGCGGGACCCGTCCATCCAGCCGTTTGGTTTACCGAGGACTTTGTGCATCTCTTACTTAGTGAATACACCTGTGCCATCCGGCACCGCGCCGCGCTGTCCCTGCAACCCTGCACCTCACCAACCCAGCCTCCCCGTCACATCACCGGGCCCCGGGACCACCGACCCCTACCCACGGAGGGGGAAAACAACATCCCAGCTGCTCCCTACCATCGCTCACGGGATCCCTGTGACCAGCAGCGGTGGTGCCCACCTTCACCACAACCCGTGGGTGGCGTCACGGACTAAATCCCCCAAACCAACCACCCCTTTCACTCACGGGCGAGGAGCGCCGCTCGAGTCCCCGGATCCAGCCCACCGCTCGAGCCACCAAGCAGCAGCCGCAGCAGCGCCGGACCCGAGCGTTGGCGAGCGACCAGCAGCGGCGGCGTCCTCCCCGCCCGCGACAGAAGGACTCCCATATGTTGAGAGGTTGAAAAAGTTAGATTTGTTTAGCTTAGAAAAAATGACATCTGTGAGAGGCGTAGCCTGCTCCCCCATGTGAAGACACGGGGACTTGGTGCTCCTGCTTCTAATCACCAACAACAGGGATTTTAGCCTTTTTAAAGGCTCATCTCCCTACCAAAAAAACAGGACAGAGCGCAAGAGTGCATAGAGAGCACTTTGACCCTACTTGGGACTTCTTAGGACTCTACCTCATCTAAATACTTACAAGGAGGCCTGAACCCATGATGCAGCCCTAAGGAGCCATTACAGCCTGGGTCTCCTCCCTCTTTTATCTATCTGGGACATCCACCACCAAGATTCCTAACACAACAGCAAGAACTCAACAGACAAATACAAAGTCTCATAGATTTCCTGCAACCAGGTGAGCTATAGCGCTTTATTTTGGACTAATATCACTACATTCCATTGTTTGCTCTCTGGCTCCTAGCAGTGGCTCATATTACCACATCCTGTCAGATCTGACAAACCTCCACAGTGATAATTGTTCAAGAGCTCTCCTCAGTAAGCTTCCTGAATTTAAAGGATCCTGCCACTATATTGACTGAATCACCATATACCATCATTTACTATTACATAGACTATTTAACCACCCCTAATACAATAAACAGCGGGGAAACGTCACTGAGGGAGCTGTGTCTAGCTGCGGTCAGCTATAACAGTCTACAGCCTGCCAGCAGATTGGGAAACCAGATCTGCACCAAACTTACGCACGGGATTCTGGGTTCAGACAGCACTGCTAACATCACGGACACTACTGCAAGCTGATCAGGTGGAAGAGCCTGCCACGTACTCAAGCACCGCAAATCTGGGAAGTGAAGGAACTCTGCATCTGCACAAGACAGTATAGAAACGCGATCATCACTCAAGCGAAGTCGGCGGGCTTCCCACGTACCCAAGCCCCGCAGACTATGGTTTAATCACCACTACAACAGAAGATTGAAATAGCAACGTTGGGGGGACAACAGGGAGTGGAGTGCAGCAATCATCCACAACTAAGGCATAGCTGCTGCCCATTTTCAGTAGCATTGCATAGCTGAAAGCAACTTTTAAACAGATAAGTGGTGACTGCTGCATTCCCTTCATCCTTCCCATACTGGTACCTCACTATACTACTACAACCTCCTAAGACTACCAAGAGTAACTGAGTAAGCCTCATTTTGTGTATACAGTATATATGTATAATGTTAGTTGTCTCAATTACAGGTTTTTAATACAAGGCTTTACCAGGCTCTGCAGATAGGAGATATATGTAAATTGGGTATAATATACACTTATAGCTCAGCTAGCGCTCCATAGGAGCTGAGTAACTAAATGCACGCTGTTTAACTTGTTTACAAGTACCCACAGCAACAGACCCTGTGGCACAGACACTATCAAATGTGAGCTCACGTTTTCGTCCCGAACCGCATGCTGTGTATGTGCCACAGTACTTTACCTTCCGTTCCATACATTTAAAAGGCCTAATTAACACTTTAATTGAGAGTTATACTACAAAAGACCCCACAAATAAGCAGATTTTGAGCATACCACATCATAAGGGCCTGACCCACAGAGGAACCCCAAATATATCCTCCCATAAGGGGTCTGTACCATAATGCTACCACTCACCTACAACCACTCTGTTTTGAGAACATCTACTCTTGCCCTGGTGTACTCTGCTGCAGAATATTGTGCTCCAGCATGGTTAAATAGCTGTCATGTAAACTTAATTGACTCTCAGCTGAACAAATCTTTGCGTATAATATCTGGTGCTATTAGACCTACACCTGTTCACTGGTTACCTGTGCTGAGTCATATCGCACCCGCAAATCTAAGAAGACAAAAGCTCCTACTTAAAGAATACACTAAAGTAGTGAATAATGAAAAACTTCCAATACACCAAAATATCAGAGATGTTACAATACAACGATTGAAATCAAGACACCCACCCATCCGAACTGCAATCACCTTGCATGAACAAGACTTCAATTTAGAGGAGAAATGGCGAGAACTTTGGGTCAATGTAGTAGACGGTGATCCCCAAATGTCCCTACTTTACAAAACCCTCCACCAGGATTCAATCTACCAAGGAAAACATGGGTTACTCTAAATCGTATCAGAACAAACTTTGGCGTCTGTGCAGATTTTATGTATAAGTGGGGAAAATATGACTCTCCGACCTGTGCCTGTGGAGCACATCGTCAAACTATCCAGCACATTGTTGAGGAGTGCTCCCTGAGATCCTACCATGGTGACAAGAATGATTTCTATATTGTAAATGATAACGCTATTGCATATATAGAAAATCTTGATATTCAACTTTGATTTTTATCCTTTTGATATTTTTCAATCACTGTCTATTGTCTGGTGTTTATTTTTATACTAGAAGATTGCCCGATTCTACGCATCGGGTATTCTAGAATTTACGTATTGTGTAGTTCATGTATGATTTTTGTTATATATGTATATATAGATGATGTTGTTTTGTGTAGTTACCAAGTATTTGTGTAAGGCGCTGTACATGTTCTGGGTGTTGTCTGGGTGTGGCGGGGGGTGAGAGCGGTGTTGTATGTGTGTTGCGTGTGTTGCGTTGTTTGTGGAGCGCTGTGTGTCTGTAGCGTTGTGTGTGTGTGTGTTGCGCGGTTTGTGTGGGTGTGGTGTGTTTTGGGGGGAGGTATGTTTTGTGCAATGTGTGTGTTGTGCGGTATGTGCGTATATTTATGTATGCCGCGGTGTTTGTGTGTTGGGTGTTGTGTGTGTGCGGCGTTGTCTGTGTGTGTGGGTGTCTGTGTAGGGCGGTGTTTGTGGTTCCCAGTGTGTGTGTGGTGTGTTGTGTGTGTGTGTTGGGGGGAGGTGTGCACCTCCCATCGTGCTCCATCCCCCATGCTGCGCACCCCCCATCGTGCCCCATCCCCCATGCTGCGCACCCCCCATCGTGCTCCATCCCCCATGCTGCCCACCCCCCATCGTGCTCCATCCCCTATGCTGCGCATTCCCCATCGTGCTCCATCCCCGATGCTGCGCACCCCCCATCGTGCTCCATCCTCCATGCTGTGCACTCCCCATCATGCTCCATCCCCCATGCTGCGCACTCCACATCGTGCTCCATCCCCCATGCTGCGCACCCCCCATCGTGCTCCATCTCCCATGCTGCGCACCCCCATCGTGCTCCATCCCCCATGCTGCGCACCCCCAATCGTGCTCCATCCCCCATGCTGCACACTCCCCATCGTGCTCCATCCCCCATGCTGCGCACTCCCCATCGTGCTACATCTCCCATGCTGCGCACGCCCCATCGCGCTCCATCCCCCATGCTGCGCACCCCCATCGTGCTCCATCCCCCATGCTGCGCACTCCCCATCGTGCTCCATCCCCCATGCTTTGCACTCCTCATTGTGCTCCATCCTCCATGCTGCGCACTCCCCATCGTGCTCCATCCCCCATGCTGCGCACCCCCCATCGTGCTCCATCCCCCATGCTGCGCACCCCCCATCGTGCTCCATCCCCCATGCTGCGCACCCCCCATCGTGCTCCATCCCCCAAGCTGAACACTCCCCATCGTGCTCCATCCCCCATGCTGCGCACTCCCCATCGTGCTACATCCCCCATGCTGCGCACCCCCCATCCTGCTACATCCCCCATGCTGCGCACCCCCCATCCTGCTACATCCCCCATGCTGCGCACCCCATCGTGCTCCATCCCCCATGCTGTAATAGTTCTCCTATTATACTCAGAGAGGAGTATAATAGGAGGACTATAATAGGAGGAGTAGTCCTGGGGGGAGAGGAGTATAATGCCGGCTCCCTGCACATGTGTACCGGGAGCCGGTGTACGCTGGTAACTATGATACACATCGGGTAACTAAGGGACCTTAGCTACCCGATGTGTATAATGGTTACCAGCGTTCACCGGCTCCGTCACGATCCCAGCATCGCAAGGTTATGTATGGCGCTGCTGGGATCGTGACGGAGACGGTGTACACTGGTAACTATGATACACATCGGGTAACTAAGGGACCTTAGTTACCCGATGTGTATAATGGTTACCAGCGTTCACCGGCTCCGTCACGATCCCAGCATCGCAAGGTTATGTCTGGCGCTGCTGGGATCGTGACGGAGCCGGTGTACACTGGTAACTATGATACACATCGGGTAAACAAGGGACCTTAGTTACCCGATGTGTATAATGGTTACCAGCGTTCACCGGCTCCATCACGATCCCAGCAGCGCAAGGTTATGTCTGGCGATGCGTGCGGAGGGCCGGGGCGAGCGGCCAATCCATGCGGAGGGCGGGGCCAGGCCGAGGCGAGCGACCAATCCATGGGGGCGGAGCCGAGGCGAGTGGCCAATCCGTGCGGGGGGCAGGGCCATGGCGAGCCCAGCGGCCAATCAGCTTTGTGTCACCGTAAGGACATAATTTTGGAGCAAGACAGACAGACAGACAGACAGAATAAGGCAATTATATATATAGATGATGGTAAGGTATACTTTCATATGATTAAATAAAAAATAAACCACTCACCTGTTCATATCTAGATCCCATAAAGCAGAGGAATTTAAGTATATCAGAATATCCGAAATCAAAATTGGAAACTATAGATGTGAGAGGGGAGATATTCGACTGAAATAACAACTTTACAGGAGGGAGAGGGGGGGATTAGGTAAGAAAAGGAGAAAAATCCTTAAAGCCACAATAGTTAACCTGCACAATAAACTACATTGTAAAAGTAGAATAAAAGCACATTATAAAACTCCTATTAATACACAATGCCGCCCAAAAACAAAAATAATCCTAATAGTAAAACAGTAGACAATGAAACCATGTATGAGGAGTACATGGACCAAACCCCCCCATCAGCCCAAGGTCCTACTCAATCATCAAGGAAAAACAGCGGAGGAAACAATAGGGACCTCTGGGTACCTGACCTCACCCCCTCACTTGATGTTACGGTTAACCAAGAGAAGAAAAGAAAAAAATGGAAAACAAACACAACCCTGCCCAAGATATAAATCTACCTGCTGACACAGACTCAGAGAGGAGCAATTCTTCCAATTCAAGCCCAGTCAAAAAAGAAGCCCGAAGAGATTCAAACGACGAAGAATTCATGGTGAACTACAATGTGGGCCAGCCACTGGACCAGGAATTCTTCCACAACCTCTTCAGAGCTTACAACAAATCGCTTAAAACTGACTAAGATGACATGAAAACATCTATGTCAATGATAGCCTCAAGATCGGAGAAAACTGAAAGAGAAGTGGAGAAACTCTCAAAGGACACAAAGAACTTACAAAAAGAACAAGACAAGCTAAAAGAGGAGGTAAAATTCCTAAGAAATAAATGGATAGAGAAGATAGAGACAGAAGAAGTAACTTAAAATTTTGAGGAATACCAGAAAATATCAAAAACACAAACCTTATGACATATGTAAAGAACATAGTGAAAAAAGCTTTACCCTCCCTCCCAGAATTGGAGTATTCATTTGAACGCGTTCACAGGCTCCCAAAACCGAAATTCTTAGCAGAAGAAATCCCCAGAGACGTCATTGCGAGATTTACGTTCTATAGAACAAAAGAAAAACTAATGGATTTCTTACGAAACAACAAAACTTTACCATCCCCCCACGAAAACTTAAAAGTATTTATTGGCCTTTCAAAGGAGACTTTGAAAAGGAGAAGAGATTATAAGCCAATCACGGATGCTCTGAGTTAAAATAACATCTTATACCGCTGGAGCCATCCAAACAATAATCTGATCTTCACATTTAAGCAAATAACCATGTCAATCGAAGAGCCGTAAGAGGGGCTGAAATTGCTCAAAGACTTGAAAATCACATCCCCCCCAACCTGGGAAGGACAAAAGATGATCCCAAGAGATAATTATCAGTGCACCCTCGCTCAAGTCCTTTATTTGAATCGGGACCACCCTAATAGGCAGAAAACACTAGCCCACAAGGAGAAATTTGTTTGTAATACATATCCCACAATATATCTACCTTGTAACTTCACCCCATGTTTATGTTTAAAATAGTTAGCTCAAGTTTACCTGACATGATCAATAACATGACAAAAATTATCCCAAGCAAGAGGAATATCAAATGTCTAGACCACACCAAGAGAAAAAGCCCCAAAATAAAAAAAAAAGCTATCAACCACCAAGATGACCACAAAATTCCTGACTATCAACGTCATTGGGTTAAACTCGCCACAAAAAAGGGTTTCTCATATGGAGGGACATCCAGAAATTCAAAGCAGATATAATGGGACTACAGGAAACAAAATTCGCCCTAGAAAAAACACCCAAATTTGAACATAAATCATTCACAACAATCCTTCTCTCTTCAAATGAAAAGAAAACATCAGGTGTGGCTCTCATTATAAGAGACTCAATAAGATTTGAAGAACTGAAAACAATAATTGACCCGGAAGGTAGATATCGAATAGTCATCTGCAAAATAAATAACACTACATACATACTAGCCAACATATACGCCCCCAACAAGGGACAAATTACCTTCTTAAATAGAGTACTATCTTTAATTAGATTACACCAAAAGGGATCTCTTTTGCTTTTCGGAGATTTTAACGCCATACGTAACCCTAAATTCGACTCTTCCAACCAAGGCAGGGTATCTTTGTGCCTTTCCTGTAGCCCGGCGTTCTGTGCCGCCCCCTTTGGTTGTTTTTTGTATGGAGAGGTTTTGTCCTTCTCCGGATTACCTATCGGATTACTTAGATGCCCCATTCCTTCTAGTTAATATGCCATGGTAATGCCTGTATGAGCGTGCATGCAATACACATGAGTTCTTGTACGAGCGTTTTACATCTTTATGATGCTTAAATTGGACTGCTCGTGCGGTTTGTTTGGACAGTTCTTATGGTTCTCTATTTTAACAGTGTGTTTTTTGTTTCTTGTCTAGTTGATATGGCACTCATCCCCCATTTTCGTCACCCTTCCTCCCCGCTTTTTCCCTTCCCACCTCCTTGGTTTGTCCCACTCCAATTTCTGGGGAATAATGCGATTGGATGAAGCTTGTTTGTTAACATGAAGACGTCCCAACATCTATACATTGGAGCCTATCAAGTACAGCAAACAATGAAGATGCACAGCGACTTTATGATACTGCTACTTTAATGTACATGGCTCTATGTCAAGTGCTACTGCATCACTCTTCTGTATGTATACTACAGTGAAAGTGATCTGTTAATTATCGCTGACATATTTGTCAGCGATGCGTCTTCATTCCTATCTATTTTTTCTACTTCTCCCCTTCTCTCCCCTTATGTCAGTGCTTTATGTGCATCGTTAGGGAATGTCATACTATTCCCCCTACCTCACTGAGGAGTGTTTGCTGCGCATTTCTTTTGCTGCGTGGAGTGGGCAGTGGTTGTTTCTTCCTTGGAGTGGGCAGGGGTTTTCTGCCACGCCTTATGGTGAGTATTTTCCTCCTTATCATATAGAGCAAGCGGTGGCTGGTACTTTGTTTACGCGTCATGGGGAGTTTCTGTTGCCTGGATACTGCCGTGGCGGCTTCCCTAACAGCGGGGCCGGAATACATTGGTAACGTCACAGGAAGTTTTTTTCCATCTGGTCCCCGCTGTGGACGCCGAACCTCGGCGTTTTTCCTGTCTCCAGAGCTCTCCATGACGCGCACATGGTGGGTGGTTCTGAGGTCTCCTGGGTGCCTATTTAAGGTCAGTACCTGTGCACACCTTTTATCTGTCCCCCGACAAAGCATACCAACGCGAAACACGTGTTGGGATGCCGGTCCCCACGTGTTTACCCTGGTGTCTACGGTGATCTGGCTTGGTGAGTAGTGCTGCCCTTATTGTGCTACATGTGCCTTACTCCATGTGAGCTTCTGATTTACTTTGATGCAGCTCTTCTTGTTGCCTTGGGGCAAATGCCTATAGTCTTTTCTATGATCACTTTGGAGTGAAAAAAAAATGTTTTCTCCATTCTCCGGGACATGTGGGGTTCTTTTCCCTTCAGCACTTTCCCCTCCGGCTCTACCTTACATTGTATGTATTTATTGTTATACCTCACAGCACCTTATTGTAATAAATATTTAATATTTTTTCAAATTCTGCTTGTTTGGGTATCTTATTCATCATTAAGCAAATATAAAGACTCTATCCGCTCTTGTTTGTTATACTAAAACAAAGCTAGTATTAACTCATTATTACCCAGCAAGCCACCTGGCTTCAGGGCTGCAGGAAGAGTTGGATACAGCGCCAGCTGATGGCGCTTCTATGAAAGCGCCATTTTCTGGGGCAGCTGCGGACTGAAATTCGCAGCAGAGGGGCCCAGAAAGCTCAGGCCAATCTGTGCTGAGAATTCCAATCCCCAGCTGCCTAGTTGTACCTGGCTGGACACAAAAATGGGGCGAAGCATATGTCGATATTTTTTTTTAATTATTTTATGAAATTCATGAAATAATTGCAAAAAGGGCTTCCCTATTTTTTTTAGTTCCAAACCGGGTACAAATAGACAGTTGGGGGTTGGGGGCAGCCGTACCTGCCTGCTGTACCTGGCTAGCATACAAAAATATGGCGAAGCCCACGTCATTTTTTTTGGTGGGCAAAAAACTCCTGCATACAGTCCTGGATGGAGTATGCTAAGCCTTGTAGTTCTGCAGCTGCTGTCTGCTCTCCTGCATACACTAGTGAATGGGGCATGCTGAGCCTTGTAGTTCTGCAGCTGCTGTCTGTTCTCCTCCATACAGACAGGCAGCAGACAGTAGCTGCAGAACTACAAGGCTTAGCATACTCCATCCAGGACTGTATGCAGGAGTTTTTTGCCCCCCCCCCAAATAATTACGTGGGCTTTGCCATGTTTTTGTATGCCAGCCAGGTACAGCAGGCAGCTACAGGCTTCCCCCAACCTCCAGCTGCCTATTTGTACCCGGCTGGGAACCAAAAATATAGGGAAGCCCTTTTTTTTTTTTAATTATTTCATGAATTTCATGAAATAATTTAAAAAAAAATGACATGGGCTTCGCCCAATTTTTGTGTCCAGCCAGGTACAGCTAGGCAGCTCGTGATTGGAATCCGCAGCTCAGGGTGCCCAAGCTTTCTGGGCACCCTTGCTGCGAATTGCAGTCCGCAGTTGCCCCAGAAAATGGCGCTTTCATAAAAGCGCCATCTTCTGGCGCTGTATCCAACTGTTCCAGCTGTCCTGGTGACGGGTGGCTCGCTGGGTAATAATGGGGTTAGGGCTAGCTTTATATTATCAACTGGCCCCTAAGCCCGAAATTCATGGTGTCACGCCAATATTAGACATGGCCACCATGAATTTCTAGTACAGATAAAAAAAAAAACACCAACACACAGAAAAATATTTTTATTAGAAATAAAACACAACACAATTAGTGACTCCATCTTTATTGAAATAAAGAACCCCCCTCCAAAGTAATCCTGGGTCAAGGGTCCCACGCCGTGCAATCAAGATCCAATATCATCTGATCGGTTTGCTGGAAGGCAAAGCGATCAGATGATGTGTCAGGTTCAAGGGCCTGAATCACATGACACAGCAGCTGATTGTATAAACGGCTTTTATGCAATCAGCTGATTCATCAGTGCAAAAAAAAAACAAAAAACTACACACTTCAGTGCAGACTCCTGTCTGATAGCATCAGCTGATAGTTTAGCTGGCCGGGCGGTAAAAAGCCGCACTCACCGCTCGACTTATAGTTTCAACTGATTCCGTCAAGTGACTGCATCAGCTGACCATCGCCAGATCTGAGAGAGAGAGAAAGAAGAGAGAGAGAAGATAGAGAAAAGAGAGAGAGAGAAAAGAGAGAAAAGAGAAAAAAGAGAGAAAAGAGAAGAGAGAGAAGAGGAGAGAAGAGAGAGAGAGAAGAGGAGAGAAGAGAGAGAGAGAAGAGAGAGAAGAGAGAGAGAAAAGAGACAGAGGAGAGAGAGAAGAGAGAGAGGAGAGAGAAGAGAGAGGGAGAGAGAGAAGAGAGAGAGGGGTGAGAGAGGAGAGAGAAGACAGAGAAAAGAGGAAAGAAGAGGAGAGAAGAGAGGGAGAGAGAGAAGAGAGAAGAGAGAGAGAAGAAAGAGAGGAGAGAGGAGAGAGAGAGGGAAAAAGAGGAAAAGAGAGACTGAGAAAAAGAGAGAGAAAGAGAAAGAGAGAAAGAGAGAGAAAGAAAGAGAGAGAAAAATAGAGAGAGAAAGGGAGAGAGAGAGAGAGAAGAGAGAGAAAGAGAAAGAGAGAGAGAGAAAGAGAGAGAGAGAAAGAGAGAGAGAGAAAAAGACAGAGAGAGAGGGGGAGAGAGAGAGAGAGAGAGAGAGAAGAGAGCAATGCAGCCTCATTCCGTGAACTGCTCCGATTTTAGAGGTGTGTCCCGCGGCTCACAGCTGATGTCCGGCTCCTCCCCTCAGTGCATAATTAAATTAAATTATAATTATAAATAAATAATTTTAGTTTAAAAATAAATTAAATTCTTTCTCAGGATGACCGGGACTTGAACTCGTGACCTAATGCATCTTAGGCTAGAGCTCTAACCATTCAGCCACTGGCTCTAATGAGAAACATAGGCAGATTTGGTAATCTTGACGTCTGCATTGCAGACTGAAGTCTCTGGTGACAGCGCGATTAACTTCAGGTGCTACGTGGAGAGGACACAGAGCGATCGTGTTCTACGGGGCTCGCTCTCATCTTCATGTAGCAGAGCTGACAGTGTCGGGTGGATTACTTCGGACCTGGATTGTTTTTTGGGGATTAAAGAGGTAAATGAGGGGTGTTTTCTGTCTTTTATTCCAAATAAAGGATTTTTCGCTGTGTGTGTTTCTTTACTTTCACTTACAGTTTAATCATGGAAGGTATCTCGGGGAGATGCCTGCCATGATTAACTCCTTATTACCCCGATTGCCACCACACCAGGGCAATTCGGGATGAGCTGGGTAGAGTCCCGGGACTGCCGTATCTAATGGATGCGGCAATTCCGGGCGGCTGCTGGGTGATATTATTAGGCTGGAGGGCTCCCTATAACGTGGCGCTCTCCATCCTGACAATACCAGCCTCCAGCCGTGTGGCTTTATCCTGGCTGGTATCAAATATGGGGGAAACCGCATTTTTTTTTATTATTTATTTATTTTACTGCACAGAAATACCGCGGAGCGCTACGTATTTTTTTAAATTATTTATTTTTATACAACTAAATATTGTGTAATATATATATTAAGAGACCACTGCAAAATTTTCAGTTTTTATGATTTTTCTCTTTTTTTTTTTCTTTTTGAGTAAAATGTAAATTGTTGTTTTACTATATAAACTACTATTTTCAGAAAATAAATACAAATTTTTTTGCTTGGAAATTTGGAGATATGTTATCAGTAATTTATAGAATAAAAGAGCAATTTACAAGACTACATGGCTGTCCCCACCTCCAACAGACAATCACAGACGCCCATTCTCTGTGTCGGGTCTGTGATTGCCTGAAATCACAGTACTGTAAAAATAAATAAATCATTAAAAAAAAGACATAGCGCGCCGCAGTATTTTTGATTCCCAGCGCAGATAAAGCAGACAGCTTGGGGCTGTCACCACTCGCTGCCTGATTGACTTTGGTTGGCAATCAAAATACAGGGAAGCTCCGTAATTTTTTTTTATTTAAATAAATAATTAAAAAAAATGCATGGGCTCCCGCCATATTTTGATCGCAAGTCAGGTAAAGCCAGGCAGCTGAGGACTAGGATTCTTGGCAGCCCGCAGCCGCCCCTTGAAATGGTGCATTGTTTCTTACTGCCAATTCCAGGTGCGTTACCCGACTCATACAGCAGCCATGGTGCCGGGTGGCTCGCTGGATAATAAAGGGGTTAATACCAGCTTTCTATTCTCAGATGGTACTAGGCTGAAATTCATGGCATCACGCCAAATTAGACGTGGACACCATGATATTCTTGGAAACAATTAAAAAAAACAACACAAAGAAATTTTATTTATTAGAAATAAAACAAAAAAAACATTTAGAGACTCCATCTTTATTATACAAAAAATTCTTAGTCCGACGTAATCCCCTGGGACAGCAATGTCAACTCTGCTTCATCCCTGTGCAAAGACACAGTCTATACATAGTGAGAAGCAAAGAGTAATGTCAACTCTTCTTCATCACTGTGCACAGACAGTGTCTATACATAGTGCATAGTGAGAAGCAAAGCGCAAAGTCAAATCCGCTTCATCAATGAGCACATACAGTGTCTATACACAGTGAGAAGAAAAGAGCAATGTCAACTCTGCTTCATTACTGTGCACAGACAGTGTCTATAAAGAGTGGAAAGCAAAGAGACCCATGTCAGCCTGCTACATCGCTATGCACAGAGCGATGCAGCAGGCTGACAGTGAGGGTATGATTGCATTTGCATCTCGCATTGCATCACCAAACTCTTAGGACAGTAGCAACTCAGCTGTGGAAATACATGCAGCTGACCCGCTGCTGTCGGGAGTAGAGATGAGTGGTGTTCGAATCGAACTTTTCGCCAATTTCAAATTCAAGTTGTTTTGGGCGATGTTCGAGTCGTTCGACGAACTCGAACGATTTGCTTAACGTTCGACTGTTTGAGTTACCGTTCGATAACGGTTTGATCACCAAAAGCGTAGCTAGTTACTAGCTGGCTTTTCACTTGAATACTGTCAGTCACTGTTAATAATGATATTAACAAAATTCAGCGTATAGTGTGCGGGGGGACGGGGTTTAGATCAATGCTGCTGATTGCTGAAAGTGCCATTTTTTTGTTCCTAACCGCGCATACAGTGGGGCGGGCCAGACTGTCAGCCAATCACAGACACACTCACAGCAAAGTGGATTTTTGCCAGACAAGCAAGGGCATGTTTCATTGGCTGTGCATGTCACATGTCCTTGCCCTATAAGACCCGGCCATTTTCCCCATCGCCACCATTATCTCAGTGCTGCGGGTGTGTGTCAGTCACCGTTCCCGCTGCTGCTGCTGTGGGCGCTATACATTTATACAGTGCAATTTACACATTGGTTTAGGGATTAGTGACTACTTGTAATTTCAGCCCTTTTCAGGGCTAGATTAGAGCAGTTCATAGCCATTTTTGCTAGGCAGGTCTGTGCCAGCGCTGTGCAAGGGTTTTTCACAGCATCTGTCTAAATCAGCTCAGGCAATTCTTTGAGGTATAGTATCAGTGTGTGTGATAGTGAGTGACGTACCACTGCTGTCAAGAAAGCTACCCCACCTCCCCATTTCTACTAGCCAATTTTTAACTGCAGGTAGTCCAGGCAATTCTTTGAGGTATAGTATCAGTGTGTGTGATAGTCAGTGACGTACCACTGCTGTCAAGAAAGCTACCCCACCTCTCCATTTCTACTAGCCAATTTTTAACTGCAGGTAGTCCATGCAAATCTATCAGCGTGTGTAATACTCAGTGACGTACCACTGTTTTCCACAAACATAGCCCACTTCTCCATTTCTGCTAGACAATTTTTAACTGCAAAAAGTGCAGGCAATTCCTTGGGGCATAGTCTCAGCGTGTGTGATATTTAGTGACGTACCACTGCTTTCCACAAACATAGCCCACTTCTCCATTTCTGCTAGACAATTTGTAACTGCAAAAAGTGCAGGCTATTCCTTGGGGCATAGTATCAGCGTGTTTAATAGTCAGTGACGTACCACTGCTTTCCACAAACATAGCCCACTTCTCCATTTCTGCCAGACAATTTTTAACTGGAGCTAGTCCAGCCAAATCCCTTGGGCATAGTATCAGTGTGTGATAGTCAGTGGCGTCGCACTGCTGTCAAGAAAGCTACCTCACCTCTCCATCTGTAGTAGCCAATTTTTAACTACAACAAACAGTTGCCAATTTGTTCACATACAAAATGAGTGGCAAAAATCCAGATGCTGGTGGAAAGGGGAACAGGCGTGTTGGAAAAGGAAAAAAAGTTTGTGTCCGTGGGGTAGGTGTTAAAGAAACAGTAAAATCTGCTGAAGAAAGACCATCTTCCAGCCAAATAAGATGTCTACTTCTTTCCATGGACAATCTGATATGATCCCTTTCTTATGGACACGACCATCGCTACCAAATGTAGATGAGGCACAAAAAGAGGAGGTGCTTGAATGGATCTCAAGTACTCCATCAAGTGGCCTCTCCTCCACTTCAACTTCATCATCATCCCAAATACTCCAGTCCTCTGAAGTGTCACCCCAATCGCACTTGCTTCCTAGCAGCTCTCAAGTCTCCACCCGCCCGCTGAGTATGGGGTAACAGAGATAGTGGAGTCTGCAGAGCTGTTCAGTCACACTATAGCCTGGGAATCAGAAATCTGCTCCAAAGCTGCAGTGAGTCCAGACAACGAAATGATGTGCACTGATGCCCAGAAGCTTTGTGAGTCACATCCAGGCCCAGATGAAGAAGGTTCTGGGCATAATGTAGACCCTCATTACCAAACTGTAACTCCTCTTGGTGGAGACGATGAGGAACATGCTGATGACAATGAGACTCAGGTACCTGATTGGAACGACAACTTGACTATTCGGTCAGGGCAGGAAGAGGTTGGCTCTGAGCACGAGGGGAGTGAGAACACACAGGGTGATGATGAGGTTGGAGATGGCACTAACTGTCAACCCACAGTCAGCCAGTCGATGAGGTCAGCAGAGGAGGATGCTACTGACAACGAGGTTAGGTTGCGCCTTCCTGGACAGAGATGGAGTACTGGAAGCAAGTCAACAACTGCATCCTCAGCCACAACTCTGCCTCTGAGCAGAAGTAGGGGTGGCTCTGCAGCTCGCATGGGCTCTAAGCCTTGCCTAGCCTGGTCCTTTTTTGACATCGCAAAGGATCACCCAACTCACCCAACTCATGTCATCTGTAAGATTTGTCACCAATCTCTAAGTAGAGGCCAAAAACTCACTAGTTTGAGTACTTCGTCCATGAACCGTCACATGGATATGAAGCATAAGTCGCAGTGGGAAGCTCACTGTGCTAAAATGCAGCCTAGCGGAGTGCGCCAACCACTGTCTGCCCCTTCAAGTGCATCCGTGTGCTCTTCATCCTCTGTGACTGTGGGGAGAGCAGACACACATACTTTTGAACGCAGACCTTCCACCTCTTTATCCGCAACAGGCAGTAAGATTGGCAGGTCGTCCATTGTTTTGGAAGTGGAAACAGCTGCTAGTGTTGAGCTCTCTCAGACATCGAGAGCACCACCTTTGGATGAAGGCAACATTATGTCTCCGCCTGCACCTTCCTCACAGACCAGCAGTTTGCCAGGGACACCCTACTCAACGCCGTCTCAGCACAGCAACCAGCCCTCAGTCCCTCAGATGTGGACAAATAAAAGACCATTTCCTCCTAGCCATGACAAAGCTAAAAGGTTGACTTTCAGCATCTGCAAGCTGTTGGCTACAGAAATGCTGCCTTTCCACCTAGTGGACACACAGGATTTTCAAGATCTTATGTCCGTAACAGTGCCCCAGTACCAGATGCCCAGTCAACACTATTTCTCCAAGAAAGGTGTGCCTGCGCTGCACCAGTATGTCGCACACAACATCACCGCTTCCTTGAGAAACTCTTTGTGTGATAGGGTGCATTTCATCACAGATACTTGGACCAGTAAGCATGGACAGGGGCGTTACATGTCGCTGACTGGGCACTGGGTAACTATGGTGAGAGATGGAGAAGGGTCTGCTGTACAAGTCTTTCTGTCCCCACGAGTTGTGTGATCCGCTGTATGTAGAAGTTCCTCAACTGCTTCTGCCTCTTAAACCTCGTCTGGGTCCTCCACCTCCGCCCAAAGCCTGTCTGGTCAGGCCACCCGCGTTGTAACTGCGCACAAGGAATCCCGCACACCTCCTTACTATGCTGGCAGCAGAGCTCAACAGCATCAGGCGGTCTTTACATTGAAATGTCTGGGAAATGTGAGTCACATAGCTGAGGAGTTGTGGTCAGCTCTGGAGACCGAGTTTCATTAATGGTTGTCTCCACTCAACCTGCAGCCAGGGAAGGCCGTGTGCGACAATGCTGGAAACCTGGGTGCGGCCCTTTGCCAGGGCAATGTGACACACGTGCCTTGTATGGCTCACGTGTTTAACCTTGTTGTCCAGCAATTTTTAACCCACTACCCCAGCCTACATGGGCTTCTGCAGAGGGCACGGTCACTATGTGCTCACTTCCGCCTTTCACACCCCGCAGCTGAATGACTTGCATTGCTCCAGAAGTCTTCCAGCCTGCGATGTGCCAACATGCTGGAATTCGACTCTCCACATGTTGCAGCGACTGTGGCAGCACCGCTGAGCCCTGGTATAATACATTATGACATATAGCCTGGGCCAACGAGATCCAGAGGTGGGGCGGATCACGCTGCTGGAGTGGTCTCAGATCAAGGACCTATGCACCCTTCTGCACAGTTTCGACATGGCGACGAAGATGTTTAGCGCTGACAATGCCATTATCAGCATGACAATTTCAGTCATTTACATGCTGGATCACACTCTAAACAGTATTTGGAGTCAGGTGGTGGGACAAGAGGAAGGGGAGAAAGTACAGGAGGATTCATATGTGGAAGGGATACCAAGATCTCCAAGGTCCAGATGGTCAGCAGCACCAAGGGGGCAGGCATGGGACGATGGGGGAGAGTGATTAACAAGGGCGCATGGTAGCAGCCAAACTGTTGAAAAAGGTGCAGGAGCCCAGGAAGAAATGGAGAACGAACTGGCGATGGGCATGGAAGACTCAGCAGATGAGGGAGACCTTGATCACATTTCTGTTGTGCGAGGTTGGGGGGAGAGGGCAGAGGAAGGAAGCACGATTCTCACCTCTCTGCCACCAACACACCAAGGATTTAGTGCTCCTGGATGCGCAAGACACATGAGCGCCTTTTTGCTGCACTACCTACAACATGACCCTCGGATTCTCAGAATTCAAAGTAATGCTGACTACTGGGTTGCCACACTCTTAGATCCCCGGTACAAGTCAAAATTTGCCAAAATAATTCCTGCCATAGAAAGGGATGCACGTATGCAGGAGTATCAGCAGAAGCTGTTACACAATATGAAATTGGCTTTTCCACTAAACACCAGTAGTGTACAGATTGAATCTCACAGTTCTAACTTGACAACCATGGGACTGTTGAGTCATCATCACTCAAACCGTACCAGCAACACCGTATCTGGTGGTAACTGCAATTTTATGGAATCGTTTCATGAATTTTTTAGACCATCCTTTGCAAGGCCACAAGACACAAGAAGTCTGACACTTAGTCAACACCTGAAAAGGATGATACAGGAGTATCTCCAAGTGAATATCGATGCAATAACTGTGCAACTGGAGCCTTGCTCATTTTGGGCTTCCAATCTGGAAAAATGGCCTGAGCTCGCCACTTACGCCTTGGAGATCTTGTCGTTCTCTCGGAACGTGTCTTCAGTGCTGCTGGGTGTGTGCTGACAGATAAGCCCATGCGTCTGTCCAGTGACAATGTGGACAGACTAACCTTCATCAAGATGATCAAATCATGGATCCGCAAGGACTTTTCTACCCCTGTGTCATCCTGGGGAGAGTAAAGGCTTGTGGATTTTTAATAGTGCTTCATGCAAATCAACATTTTAAGTTTGCAACTGTGGGACAATTGATGCCACTTAAGTGGTGTCTGTGGACAAATTTTTTGAAAAAATGGAGACTCTTGTTGGAGTGACCTTGCTGTGTTTTAGATGATTGTTCATCAAGATGAACAAGTCATGGATCCGCAAGGGCTTTTCTACCCCTGTGTCATCCTGGGGAGAGTAAAGGCTTGTGTATTTTTGATTGTGCTTCATGCAAATCAACATTTTAAGTTTGCAACTGTGGGACAATTGATGCTACTTAAGTGGAGACTGTGGCCAAATTTTTTTAAAAAATGGAGACTCTTGTTGGAGTCCACTTGCTGTGTTTTACATGGTTTTAGAAGGGCATGACATGCCTATATCTGTGTCTTCTCCTTTTACTCGTCCAGCTCTTTTCTTTCAGCATGAGTATATGTACTTGTCACTTTTCCATGTGTTTGTGATGTCTTCTGAGTTCTTTGTCACAATTTGGACACCTTAGAAGGTGTTTTCTATATGTTTGTATGTGTTTGTGTTTGCCTGCCATTGTTTTGAATGGGGTTCAATGAACGTTCCTCGAACGTTTGACGAACACACCTGCCGTTCGACGAACCGAACTCGAACACTAGGGGGGTGGCTCATCTCTAGTCGGGAGATTGTGCACCGTGATGTGATGACACTCGCATCACGGCTCACCAGGACCTTTGATGACGTCATATTTACGTGACCCGTCTGTAGCCAATTAGATAATACAACATTCACACGTGACTGTTCACATGGGTATGACGTCACGGACACGGCAGGTCCTTTTAGCCAGAGGTGATTACCGGGTGGCACAGCAATGATCGGATGGACGCGGAAGCAGAAGCACTAGGAATCAGAGTCTGCAGGACGCGTCGCGGGACCTGTAAGTATGATCATAATGTTTTTTAATAATGTGCTTTTTTTACAGCCCCTGGACCCAAACTGGAGCCCGAACTGTAACATGAGCTTATCAGGAAAGCTCGTGTTCGGGGTCGTGTGCACGAACACCATGTGTTCGGTATGGACCCTGAACTTTACAGTTCGGTTTTGCCCATCCCTACTGTTTAAGCTCTCAGGGGCTTATGAAAATAGGATATGTCGTCCACTATCGATTTCAGTCAATTTTGCATTCCATAAGTTAAATGGTGCTCCTTCCCTTTAAAGCACTGTAGTGTGCCCAAACAGTAGATTTCCTCCACATATGGGATATTAGCATACTCAGGAGAAATTGCAAAACAAAGTGTATACTGCATGTTCCCCTCTTAACCTTGTGAAACTGCAAAACTTAGGGTTAAAACAACATTTTTGTGGGAAAAATATGATTTTTTATTTTCAAGGCTAAACATTAGAAAATTGTGTGAAGCACTTTGGGGGTTCAATGTGCAAACTACACATCTTGATAAATTCCTTAAGGGGTCTACTGTCTGAAATGGCGTTACTTGTGGGAGGGTTTCACTTTTTAGGCACATCAAGGGCTCTCCAAATGGGACATGGCATTCGTTACCAATTCCAGCCAATTTTGTGTTCCTTAAATCAAATGGTGCTCCTTCCCTTCCAAGCTCTGTCTTGCACCCAAACAGTAGTTTTCCACTATATTTTGGGTATTGACATACTCAGAAGAAATTGCACAACAAATTGTGTTGCATTTTCTCCTGTTACCTTTGAGAAAATAGAAAATGTGGGGTTAAAATAACATTTTTGCAGGAAAAAGTAAAATTTTATTTTTTTTCCTTCCAAGTTGCTTTAGTTCCTGTAAAGCAATTAATGGGTTAGTAAACATCTCGGACGCAGTTTTGAGCAGTTTTGAAGGGTACAGTTTTTAGAATGGTTTCACTTTTGGGTATTTTCTGTTACCTAGGCACCTCAAAATCACTTCATATGTGAAAATTGTGACATTTTAAATTTTTTGCCAAATTTTCATAAATAGATGCAAATAATATTGACCAAAATTTATCACTAACATGGAGTACAACATTTCAGAAAAAACATTCTCATAATCACTGGGATATGTTTAAGTGTACCAAAATTATTACCTCATAATGGGACACTAGTCATATTTAACCCTAGAACGCATACCTGGGGCCACGAAGGCCTGCTAGGTCATTTGTTTTCTATGGTAGATTGAATTGCTTGCGCATTCTAGGGTTAAAAAATGAGGCTCAGCTATAAATGTATAAAGTGGCTCGGACCATAAGGGGTTAAAAAAATGTGGATTTTGTGGTCAAACAACCTCTTTAACACAATTTTTTTTTTTGCATTAAATCGATTTATTTATCTCTTGCCAAGATTGACTGCAATATACTCAAAGGGCCTTCTCTTAATTACAGAGATGTTACCGCCTTTCTGAACAGGGTTTAGACTGGGCTTGGACTGGAACTGTGTTGTTAACCAGTCTTGGGGGACCATACTGCTTTGTTATGTATTGTATTAAACAACTTACAAGTAGCACGATCAACAGCTGAGAGCAGGCATGAGGATCTACACAGGTTAAGAGAAGTTCCAATATTAAGCGACTGGTGCAACACACAAAGTATGAGTGGAGAAGGCTTTATTAGAGAGTACTTAGTAGCCATACAGAAACCCATGGAGGCACAGTAAGGATTTCAAAGAATGTAGAAAATCCACCAACCGACCTTCTAAAAATGTATATAAATTTTTATTCCAAAATATTCCATAAAAATAATTGGTAGCATAGAAAATCCAGAGAAATAGGGGAGCGAGGGGGGGGGCAGAAACAAATGCATTTCGGGTGCTAGTTCTTATTCATTGTTTCAGAAACAATAAAGATATAAGCAATAAAGATTTATATACATTTTTAAGAAGGTCGTTTGCTGGATTTTTTACATTCCTTGAAATCCTTACTGTTGGCAATACGGTGTCCATGCAGTGGACCTTCGATTGAAAGGTGAGCTGAATTTCCTCCCTTCTATGGATATCACCTGAATAAGACAACTTATGAGTTGTTGAAATGCGTAGTGGCTATAAGGGACCACCAATAAAAGGTTTGTTGCTTTAAAAGAACTTTTTGAAATTTCCCTTTTTTAGCGCTCCATGAGACCGTTCCTTTTGTTTCTCTATTGTATCTATTCCCCTTGAGGGAAGTTCGCCAGGAGCTGCTGTTAGGGGAGCCCTATGAGGTGAGCAGTATTTAGGAACTTTATAATTCTAAACCCGCTGGTGCTTCTCATTGCACCCCCCCTTTTTCTTTCCTTTTTGCACTTCCTTCTATGGAGGCACAATAGGCCACATTTTAAAAATGTCCACTGTATTATCAAAAATATAGTTGTTCTGTTCATCTGCAACTACATTGAGAGTGTTGGCCCCAGCAGAACATCTCTAACAATGGAGTTTCTTTAGGAAATATGCACCAAGTGTATGCTTAAACCAGAATTTCTAAAGAATATGTATAGGTGAAAAAGTGCTTCAGTCATTGGAATTAACTTATTTCTGCAAAGATTAATAATAAAATTTGATCTCATTAATATCTAAATCACAGCTATAGGCAACAAAATCTAAGTAAACTAATAACACACCAACAGATGTAATGTTAAAGTAATTAATTTACTAAGTGCAATGCGTAAACATTGACAGCGCAGAAGTTAAAGTAATAGACTGCATTTAGCAGCAATGATCTCCATCAAATATTTGTTATAACAGCAAATAAAATTTGTGCTTGGCCTCTCTCAATATAACACCATTCAGTGTTTTAAATATAATTGCACATTTGTGCGCTTGGTGTGATTTTAACTGGATAGCCGCTCATAGGGAGAAGATCAACACTGAAATTTTTCTCCGTTTGTACACAATTTGTCTTACCAAGGATTGATGCACACGGGGGTCTTTAGCAATGGTATTGCAGCATTTTCCATATCTCTGCATTACTATAATATTGCATGCTACGTTTCATATATCTGCTGTTAACCCTTGTAAAACCTGAATCTTCACTTTCATCTCTGCAAGCTTTTACTAATAGTATAGTTCAATTTACTGTGTCTCTTCCCTAATACTTTAAGGTTTTCTCTCTCAGCTCAAAGACTTTTTGGTCATTGTTGGTCTGCAAGTTTGTTTGAAATTCATGGTATTGCTTCCTCCAGTCATAAATCACTTGATTAATTGTTGAACAAGTTAAAGTAAATCTGAATATGGGCACAAAACTGCCTATAAATTTAGACATAGTGTCGCTTTGCAATCAGGTTTCCTAACTTTCCATCCTGTGACATTCCCACTTTTATCATGGGGAAGTTAAAAATCCCTATTGGTAATCCGCTCTCATTTGCAACTCATCTTGTATCTCTGACTTTTTCTCTACAGCTCTTCACTAGAGATGAGTGAACTTGAGGTTCGGTTTTCAAACCAAACACCAGATTTAAAAATCAAGGTTCAGGATCAGGGTTCGGATGCTTTATGTGCTGCGAACAAAACTCGCATGAGCAAAGATGAGCTTGGGTACGCCTGGTTCTCTACCCAGTGTGAGCCACTTGCAGTCTTTAACCCCTTCAGCCCCCGGGCACTTTCCGTTTTTGCGTTTTTGTTTTTTGCTCCCCTTCTTCCGAGAGGCGTAACTTTTTTATTTTTCCATCAATCTTGCCATATGAGGGCTTGTTTTTTGAGGGACGAGTTGTACTTTTAAATGAAACCATAAGTTTTACCATATAGTGTACTGGAAAACGGCAAAAAAATTCCAAGTGCGGAAAAATTGCAAAAAAAGTGGGATTGTACAATAGTTTTTGGGATATTTTATTCACCGTGTTCACTATATGGTAAAACTGATGTGTGGGTATGATGCCTCAGGTCGGTGCGAGTTTATAGACACCAAACATGTATAGGTTTACTTGTATCTAAGGGGTTAAAAAAAATTCACAAGCTTGTCCGAAAAACGTGGCGCACGTTTTGCGCCATTTTCCAAAACCCGTAGCGTTCTCATTTTTCAGGATCTGAGGCTCAGTGATAGCTTATTTTTTGCGTCTTGACCTGACGTTCTTAACGGTACCATTTTTGCGCAGATGCTACGTTTTGATCGCCTGTTATTGCATTTTGCGCAAAATTTGCGGCGACCAAAAAACGTAATTTTGGCGTTTGGAATTTTTTTGCCGCTACGCCGTTTACTGATCAGATTCATTGATTTTATATTTTGATAGATCGGGCATTTCTGAACGCGGCGATACCAAATATGTGTGTATTTTTTATTTTTTTAACCCTTTAATTTTCAATGGGGTGAAAGGGGGGTGATTTGAACTTTTAGGTTTTTTTAATTTTTTTTAATTTTTTAAAACTTTTTTTTTTACTTTTTTTTTTTATTTTACTAGTCCCCCTAAGGGGCTATTGCGATCAGCAATCCGATCGCTTTGCACAATCTGCAGATCTCAGCTACAGAGCTGAGAACTGCAGATTTGCTGCTTCACTTTCAATGCCGGCTGTATTCCGGCATTGAGAGGAAGTGACTCATGTTAGCCACAGGCGTCATCACATGACCCTGTGCTACCATGGCAACCGCCGAAAGTCACGTGATCATGTCACGTGACTTCCGGCGGGGGCGGGGTAAGTCACTGTCATGGCGGCGCCCATATACATATCGCTGCCAAGACTTTGGCAGCGAAATGTAAGGGGTTAATGGCCGCGGGTGGAAGCAATTCCACCCGCGGCTAGCAGGCACACATATCAGCTGTTGATAACAGCTGATATGTGCGCGTCTTGCCGCCGCCTGCCGGCGGCAGGGGGCGGGGCTTACCGGAACACGATCCATGACGTATCTAGTACGTCATGGGTCGTTAAGGGGTTAAATGGTGCACACTGGGGGGTAACAACAGCGTGATCACATGTAGTGTGTAACAAAAAAAAGTTTGAAAAAGCTCACCCACCCTCCCCCATAAGAATTCTGCTTAAGGCTGACTGTATGTGGGCGGAGACTCAAGCTGCCAATCAGTGACTTGAGGCATAGTTTGGGTCAAGCTTGAGCCTGTGGAGCTGGGCTGATTTGCTGCTAGCGAACCGAACCTCCAAAGGTTTGTTCATCTTTACTCTTCACCCACATGCTCAGTATATGATATTACTAATCCTCCTCTCCCTCTCTCTGACCACAACATTCTTTCCTTGTTTGTTAAAATTTGTCACCCCACTCAGGACCCCCACATAACACATACATAAATGTGTATGCCACTAATACCCAGCAACTTATGATGAATTGAAAGTCATCATTGGCCTTAATCTCCTTCCTCTCATTTCCCAATTCAGTTGGAAACATTATAATAAGGCACAAAAAAATTACCTTGATGACGATGTACCCTCTACATGCAAAACACCTTGGCATAGAGGATGACAACGCTGGAACATAGTGCAAACATATTTTTCCTCAGCCATGTTCTAGGTGTTCCATACGTCTATGGAGAAAATCCCTTTTGGCCAATGACTATCCATTATAGGTTTATGCTTAAAATGAATAACTCTGCCCTTCACCTTTCCAAACAAGCTTTCTTCACCACCCACTTCACCTAACTATCCAACAATCCTAAATGACTCTTTGGCATTTTCGCTCTCTCCTCAGTCCTAAAGTGCAAACCCCTATGACAAACCTCAGCACTGATAATCTGGCCAATTATTTTTTTATTTTTTTTTACCACATCCAACAGAAAATTGTCTCTCAATCCACTAATATCCTGCATCCTCATCAATGACTTTCTGTCTTTGAACTTGTTACAGAAAAAGAAGTTACCAGCCTTCTTAATTCTTTTTGTCTTACTAACTGTACCATTGACCCTATTGCCTCTCACCTCCACTACCGCTTTTCCCCGGCTGTCACTAACCACTTGACTAAAATACTTAGCCTCTCTCTTCTTTGTTGGGTGTCTTTACATCATCTTTCATCTTTCAAACGCAACATCATAAACCATTTCCTTAAAATAAATCCTTGACCACAACTGTTCTGCTAAGTACAGACCTATCTCTAACCTTTCCTTTATCTCTAAACTCCAGAAACTCTTGGTACACTATTATCTAATCTGCGATCTTTCAGATTATGCTCTTCTTGACCCTATACAATCTGTTTCCGTCTTTACATTTTACTGAAACTGCATTAACTAAAAACTAATGATCTAACAGCTACTTTTCTTTTCTAATTCTTCTAGATCTTGTTGCAGCATTTAAAGGGAACCAACCACCAGGATTTTGCCCTAAAATCTGCAGGTAGTGCCATAGTGGCGCTAGGATGCTGATTAGAATGATACCTTTAGGCCCTGTGCGCACTTGCCGGTTTTTGCCGTGGATTACCCATGGATTTGCTGCATGTTTCGCTGCAGAAAATGTCCATAACATCTCTGCAGTGATTCACCAGCAAATCCTATGGGAAAAGAAAATGCTGTGCGCACTAGGCGGATTTTGACAGCTGCATGTTTTGCTGCGGGAATCCCACAGCAAAAACAATTGCATGTCACTTTTCTTTCGCAGATAGCTGCAGGATTTCACTCCATTAACTGTAATGTAATCGTGAAATCCTGCAGGGAATAACGCTGGTAGCAATTCTGTGCGGTTCATTGCGTTTTCCTGCGTTATTCCCTGCAGTATTTCGCATTTTTCAGGACATAATGCTCATCACTGCCCTGCGTTTTGCAGGGAAGTAATGTCATTATGACAGGAAGAGGAAGCTGAGCAGAGTGTAAACACACACATATCACACTCACACACAGGCACAGACATATAGAATACACATAGAAATAATCGTACATATAAAAATAAAAAAACAAAAAAAAAACACGGGCTCCGCCGTATTTTTACCATCCAGCCAAGGTAAACACACAGCGGCGGCCCGGTATTCTCAGGATGGGGAGGGCGAGGGCCAGGGTTAATGCTGCCCCCTCTCCCGCAGCCGAGAATATCAGCCCGCAGCTGCCCCGGGACTGTTGCATCCATTATGCGACAGTCCCGAAGTGTCCCCAGCTCTTCCAGATTGCCGTGATGCGGTGGCAATCCAGGTAATAAGGAGTTAAATGGCAGCAGATTGCTGCCATTTAAGTCCAGGCTTATTCATGGCAGCGTCTATGAGACAGCTTTCATGATTAACCCGTAAGTAAAGTGAATAAACACACACACACACACAGAACAAAAAATCCTTTATTTTAAATAAAACACAAAAAATACCCCTCTTTTATCCCTTTATTAACCCCTCCCAACACACAGCTCCCGCGTAATCCACGCAGGTCCCATGATGCTTGCAGACTGCTGCAGCTGTATCTGCACACTGTACTGAATGCAGCCTCATAATCGTAACGAGCCTGCAGAGGTAATTACAGGTCATTTCCCACGGTCGGTAATGTGAACACACTACCGCTCGTGAGAACTGCAGTGTGTTCTCACAGGGACTCTATCTGATTGATCTGTCCTCTATCTATTGATTATCTCACCCTCTATCTATCTATCTATCTATCTATCTATCTATCTATCCATCCATCTATCTATCTATCCATTATATCTATATATCTCTCTATCTATATTTTTTTCAATGTGCTTTATTGCATTGAATGCATTAAAACACATGTACCAACCCGCAGAAAAAACTCACCAAAACCGCAACAAAATGCAACAAAATGCATGCGGATTTCGGTGCGTTATTTTTGCGTTTTTTTCCGCGCGTGCGGAAATCTTTCAGAGCCTGCGGAATTTTCTTAAGAAAATTGTAATTTTCTAGTGCGCACAGGGCCTTAGTGCAGAAATATGAGGCTTGATTACAAAATATTCTTTCTTCAAACCTTCATAAATGACATGTCTTGATCATTGGAGCGTGACTTTGTGGGTCGGATCCTCTTAATTATTTCTCCTCCTCCTGGCTTGCCCTTTCATCCTGATATCATTGAACCCTCAGTTAGTGAATTCTGCAGCACCTGTGCAAATATACCAAACACCGTTTTTGTTCTGGTTACCACAACCTTACAAGGCAAGCAAGAAATCCTTGCATATCATTAATATATCCTTTGGAAAAGACCCTATTGTACTTTTTAACCACTTAGCTCCTGATGTTAAGATATAAAAGTTTTGCTGCCTCAGCGTATCCGGTGACAATGTGGCGCCCCTGACCCGATCCATGCTGGGACAGTACTTTCAGGTAATCCTAAGGGCCAGAACGAGGTGTGTACGCACAAACACATAGCAACCAGTTCTCCCACACCATTAGATGGGACCCTTGGGCAGTCTCCAGAGGGGTCTGGCCTTCAATTCTTGTGAAGGGGTGAAGCGGAGGGGCTGGGAGCTAGAAAGTGCAGAGGCTGTCAGGAAAAGAGGGAGAAGAGCCAGGAGCTAGTGGTGAGTGGCGGTCGCGATGCGCATATGCGCACGGTCACTAGTGAGACCCTGCATGGGGTAGTAACCGTTGGCGGGGGAGAATGGTCACCTGGTAGTTAGAGTACGGAGCTCTTGGTGACTAGGCACGTACGGGGTACAGGTCCCTAGAGCAGACTCGAGTTTGATGACCTGCTAAACCTGCCGGTGAGGGAAACTACAGGTGCCTCACAATCCTTACAGAGTTCGAGCCTCAGCAGCAACACAGGGACCCATAAGGGGACAGAGCCAGAAGTCATCTCACTTTGTACACGCTGCCGGAAAATGGGCCGAACACAGGGGAGAAAAGGCAGTAGCCACTCCCTGGATAGACCCCCATGGTACTTCACGTCAGGGCGTTATCTGAACACAGAGTGCTAGGAAGGCGAGCTAACAGGTTACCATCAGACTGGCCCGAAGGAGCCCTGTTCTTACCTGGTTAATCACAGCAACACCTAAGTGAGTAAAAAGCAGTTGAAAGATTTTTAAACTCAGCCTGTGTTATTCCAGGACCCGCTATCCTACTCACCCGAGCCCCTGGGGCCTGTCTCACTAACGGGAGTCTTCATCATCTGGCTGCAGACCCCATCAGCCCCAGACGCTCATAAAACCTGCAGCGGCGGTCATCCACATCCCTGACTGCAAGCCGTGAGTGGCGTCACGACATATAAAAACTGACATTACCTGTTCGCCATCTTGAATAAGCCCTCTGGCGTCCCTGAACAGGATCATCACCCCTCTGGCGTCACAACTAGAAGTAAAGTGACACTGATGCTCCCCTGAGAGAAAGACTGGGATTGGGTTAATGCTAGTGAAATTTGTTAACTAGGATCTTTAGTAGTTATATGTAATAGATCAGCTGATTGTTACTCTGCATATTGCCAACGGTCAATTCATTTGACTTGTCTTGAATGCATATATCACTTATTAATTAACTATCCTTCTTCAAAAACCCTGTTGCTGTAAAATAAATACTTGTTGTGAGTCACTACTGAGTTGCCTTTATTGCATTGTTGCATTCTTAAGACCTATTGATGTGTCAGAAGTATGCAAAAGAACATCTAAAGAAGCCTGGTGATTTTGGAAACAAGTCCTGTGGATCAGTGAGGTTAAAATAGAACTCGTTGGCCAGTTTTATCACACAGCACAACCCCATAGATGTCGCAAGTTTTGAGAGAGTGTGCAATTATTATTATTATTATTATTATTATTTATAGAGCACCATTGATTCCATGGTGCTGTACATGAGAAGGGGGTTACATACAGAATACATATACAAGCTTCAATAGACAGACTAGTACAGAGGGAAGAGGGCCCTGATTTTGCGGGCTTACATTCTAAAGGATTTTGGGAAGGAGACAGTAGGTGGGGTGTAGCTTGGCGGCAGCTCCGCACGGTGGTGGGGCGGCAGCTCTGCACGGTGGTGGGGCGGCAGCTCCGCACGGTGGTGGGGCGGCAGCTCAGCACAGTGGTCGGGTGGCAGCTCAGCATGGTGGTCGGGCGGCAGCTGAGCACGGTGGTCAGGCGGCAGCTCAGCACGGTGGTGAAGCAGTGAGGTCATTGTAGCTTATAGGCATTTCTAAACAGATGAGTTTTCAGGTTCCGTTTGAAGCTTGCGAGTGTAGTAGATAGTCTGACGTGTTGAGGCAGCGAGTTCCAGGAGACTGGGGATGCTCGGGAGAAGTCTTGGAGTCGGTTGTGTGAGGAGCGAATGAGAGAGGAGGAGAGAAGGAGATCTTGGGAGGACCGGAGATTACTTTTTGGAGTGTAGTGAGAGATTAGTTCAGAGATATACGGAGGACACAGATTATGGATGGCTTTGTAGGTCAGAGTTAGTAGTTTGAATTGGATACGATGGAAGATTGGGAGCCAATGGAGGGATTTGCAGAGAGGAGAAGCGGGGTGGTATTGAGGAGAAAGGTGGATCATTTGGGCAGCAGAGTTAAGGATGGACTGGAGAGGGGCGAGCGTGTAAGCAGGGAGACCACAGAGGAGGATGTTGCAGTAGTCTAGGCGGGAGATTATGAGGGCATGCACTAGCATTTTTGTAGATTGAGAATTGAGGAAAGGGCGGATTCTGGAAATATTTTTGAGTTGAAGACGGCAGGAGGTGGTCAGGGATTGGATGTGTGGTATAAAGGACAAGGCAGAGTCAAAGGTCACTCCAAGGCACCGAACTTTGGGTGCAGGGGAGAGCGTGATGTTATTTATTGTAATAGGTAGATCAGGTAGAGAGTGTAGGTGAGACAGAGTAAAGATGATCAGTTCAGTTTTGGCCACATTGAACTTTAGGAAGCGAGAGGAGAAGAAGGAAGATATAGCCGATAGGCACTCTGGGATTCTGGACAGCAGAGAAGTGACATCTGGACCAGAGAGGTAGATCTGAGTGTCATCGGCATATAGGTGGTACTGGAAGCCATGGGACTTTATGAGTTGTCCCAGGCCAAATGTATAGATGGAAAAGAGTAAGGGTCCCAGGACAGAGCCTTGAGGGACGCCAACAGAGAGATGGCGGGATGAAGAGGTTGTGTGGGAGGTGGAGACACTAAAAGTGCTGTTGGAGAGGTATGAAGAGATCCAAGAGAGGGCGAGGTCTCTGACACCAAGGGAACAGAGGATCTGTAGTAGCAGGGAGTGGTCGACAGTGTCAAAGGCTGAGGATAGGTCTAGAAGTAGGAGTATAGAGAAGTGGTTGTTAGCTTTGGCAGTAAGTAAGTCATTTGTGATTTTAGTCAGGGCAGTTTCAGTGGAATGATGTGGACGGAAGCCGGACTGTAGATTGTCAAAGTGACAGTTAGAGGAGAGGTGGGAGGGAAGATCAGTATAGACGTGCTGTACAAGGAGTTTTGAGGCAAATGGGAGTAGTGATATGGGGCGATAGCTGGTAGTAGAGGTTGAGTCGAGGGAAGGTTTCTTTAGGATGGGTGTGACTGTTGCATGTTTAAAGGCAGAAGGGAAGGTACAAGTTGTTAAAGAATGGATGAAGAGATGGGTTAAGGCTGGAATAAGCATGGTGGTGAGGTTGGGGAGGAGGTGGGATGGGATGGGGTCAAGTGCGCAGGTGGTGAGGTGCACTTTTGAGAAAAGATGCACAAGCTCTCCTTCGGTGATGGTGGGGAGGCAGTTTATGGGGGAGGGGCAGTGGTCTGTTATATGAAGGGGTTGTGGTGGTTGAGCAGAAAAGACTTGTCTGGTTTGGTCGATCTTTTCTTTGAAATGTGTAGCAAATTCTTCTGCGGAGATGAGGGAGGTTGGTTGGTTGGGGAGGGTTCACAAACGAAAAAATACTAACAAAGTATTTTTTTTAGGTTTTTGCACCCAGTTCAGACTTAGAATGGTGTTCCAAACGTTATTCCTATTTGTTAGTATTTTTTCGTTTGTGAACCCTCCCCAACCACACCTATTGCCAATCCATATCATACGCATAAATAGCCTGGGTCTCAGCTTCCCATACACGGTAGGTTTTTTAACTGCATGAGAGGACACACACAAGCTAGGGACCCCAACGTAGAGAAATACTTTGGCGTAGTGTTGGGGCTCTATTGCATTGATCAATTCAGTAGCTAAATTTCTCTTGATTCATATGTTCATGGCAGTAATGCAGATTCCATTTTTCACATATTCACTCTTGCATATAGCTATTGGATTTTTCAAGTCAGTATTCACACAGCAGTTTCTGCTATTTCATGTATTCCCCTTACATAGTCACTGGTGTGCATACCTTATCTCCCCATAACATAAAAAAACGACTTCATGAGAGCAAATACAGAGGGTTCACGACAATGTGCAAACCATTAATCAGCCTTAAAATTAGAAGAGCAAGGTTAGACTTTGACAAAAAAAAACATTTAAAGAAGCCGCCTAGTTCTGGAAAAGCATTCTTAGGACAGATGAAACTAAAATCAACCTGTACCAGGATGATGGGAAGAAGAAAATAAGGAAAAGGCTTGGAACGGCTTATGATCCAAAGCACACCAGATCCTCTGTAAGGCTATTTGCGCATGTTGCCTTTTTTTTGTGACCAGAAAGATGCAGCTTTTTGTGCATCGATGGCCACAAAGAACGCACAAAAACGCACCCACGGCAAAAAACGCAGCGGTAAAACGCATGTGTTTTTGCACGTTTTTTTGCTGCATTTTGCTGTGTTTTCTTCTTGCTTATTTTCCAATGCATTGCATGGGTATAAAACACAGAGAAAAACACAGAAATGATAGACATGTTGCATCTTTGTGGTCACGACAAAAACGCACCTTAAACAAAACTGCACTGTGCGGACAGCAAAAATGAAAACTCATAGACTTTGCTGAGGAAGGGAATTAATGCAGTTTTTAGACCAAAAACGCACCCGAAAAATGCACAAAAAAGCCGCAAAAAACGCAACATGCGCACATAGCCTTATACATATTGGAGGCAGTATGATGGCCATGTATGCATGGCTTCCAATGGCACTGGGTCACAAGTTTTTATTAATGATGTGACTGAAGACCGAAGCAGCCGGATGAATTCTGAAGTGTACATGGCTATACTTTCTGCACAGATTTATCCAAATGCAGCAAGGGTGATTGGACGGCGCTTCACCATACAGATGGACAATGACCCTAAACATACTGTGGAAGCAACACGCCAGATATCAACTCTATCAAGTATGCATTTCACATGCTTAAGACAAAGCTTAATGGAAAAAGATGCACAAACAAGCTACTACAGTAAAGGCCTGGCAAAGCATCGCAAAGTAGTATACACAGTGTTTAGTGACGTCCATGGCTTCCAGACTTTAGACAGTCATTGCCTGCAAAGGATTCTCTACAAAGTATTAAAAATGGACATTTTACAATAATGGAAATTTGTCCAATACTTTTGATCCCCTGAAATGAGGAGGCTTTGATGAAAAATGCAATTCATAAACGTTTCACAGGATATCATTGTTCAACACCTTTCATTAAACCTGAAAGTCTACACTTTAATTGCATCTCAGTTGTTTCATTTTAACTAAAAAATTAGCATTCAGAGCCCAAACCACGAAGATTCAGTCACTGTCCTAATATTTCTGGACCTGACTTATGTACCTATAACTAATAATTATGCACGAGAGCTGACTGATCTATGTATATTGCATCTCGAAACTTCAGCGCTTCTATTATCAGTTTACAATCAGACATACTGGACATAATACTTCCTGTTCCAACACAACACTTTGCAATTCCATGTATGCCAAAGGACTTCGAGATACTAGCACTGCTACTGACGTCAGTGGAAATTGCCAGGAGAATGCTAAGCAGGGTGAAAGGATACTGGTCTGCAGAACAGGCCCCACGAATGGACATGTTCATCTGTAACCATATGGAAACTTACTCTGTTGACCTTCCATGTAAGTTAAGTGAGTTGAAAAAGGAACATGAGAGTTTCTTACTAATTGTTTATGATAACTAAATGACTTTATGAGCAGAATTTCCTGCTGCACTTTCTGTATCTACTATAATAATAAAGATACTGTAAATATTCATTAACATATACATTGAGGTTACTAAACCTTGACATGAGGGTAAATAAAAATGAACCCTCCTAAGTTAACCTTTATAAAAACTCTGGAACTGCAAAATTATAATAAAGCCTCATCCAATAACATGGGGACACAGCTCTCCCAGTATTAGCATATTACGGTAAGTAACACCACCTGGTGGGTTCTTCTGGACCATCAAAAGCTCTGCTATCAGAATAATTAAAGAATATCTGTCACTGTTACATGTCATATCAGTTCCTGAGAGAATTTAATTAATGTCCCTTACATTATATTTTCTGATTCTATTACAGAGTCCAAATTTGGTGCAAATAATTGTTGAATTAGTCCTTAGCCATGCACATAATATAATAATAATAATAATAATAATAAATAGAGTGAATATGAATTGATAATTACTGCAAGAATATTTGAAGCTTTCTTACATAAACAATTGCCCAGTATTTATTTAGTAATTTATTGATTTAACTATGCAATGATTTAATAGAACCAACCAGTGGCATAACTAGAATTTGATGGGCCCCACTGCAAAATCTGGACTTGCCCCCTCCCCTGCATGTTGGTCAGATGTACGAGCCCTTGCAGTATTCTAAATCCTATAAAGAAATGTGTTGCACCCCCTCCATCTTCATTATGGTGTAATGTCCATCATCCTGTACTAATGTCCCCCACCCTGGGCCCTTCCTGGGAAATATGTCCCCCATCCTGGTAAATATGTCCTCCATCCTAGTGTATATGCCCCCCTTCCTGTTATATGTGTCTCCCATTCTGGTAAATATGTCTTCCATCCTATTATATGTGCCTTCCATCCTAGGGCCCATCCTGGTAAATATGTCCCCCTTCCTGGTATGTATGTCCCCATCCTGGTATATATGTCCCCATTTTAGTAAATATTTCCTCTTTCCTAGTAAATATATTCCCCATTTTGATGTATGCTATATTTTTTGTTTTATAAGACGCACTAGATTATAAGACACTCCAAATTTGAAGGAGGAAAATAGGAAAAAAATATTTTTACTGTTAAAATGAGGGTCCATCTTATAATCTCAAAGGAGACACAAATATGATAAAACTTAACATTTTTTAAGAATTCCTTAAGAAGTGAACAGGGTCACTAATAAAACGTGAATATTAAAAGACTGAACACATATGGTGCCTGGTCATCAAACAGCCCCTGATGCAGAAAAATTAAAATGTTACAGGTAAATTTTGCTTTCACAAATTTCTTATTTTTTTCACCAGTTAAATAAAACAAAAAAACATGTCACATGTTTTGCATCTGCAAACTCGTACTGATTTTGAGAATCATACGAGGGCGATCCGAAAGTAATTGTGGCGCTCTGGACAAGCCAGGATGTCACAGGTACTGCAACAACACACCCCACACCCCGGTTAGGCACATCAGTCACACACAAATCCTTGTTGCCTCCCTCCAGGGGCTGATGTCCACACCAGGTGGGGTGGAGCCAGGCAGTTGGCCCCACCCACTGAGGAGTTCACAGTCCTGGAGGTGGGAAAGGAAAGGGAGATCTGTTAGGGAAAGTGGAGAGAGTTGAGTGAAGTGGTAGAGGAGCAGACTGACCATGTCCGCGTACGTGGCCCGGGCACCTAAGAGCAAGGTTGGCAGACGGTGGTGACCGCCTGCAGGAGAGGCCGATTGACGCACAACCGTAAGGACCGGGGTCGGGCGGTGGCCCGCCGATACCGAACCGGGGAGCGAAGAGAAGCCAGCACCATTCAGCAGGGCCTACGGACCCCGACCAGGCTTGGAGTCGCCGTTAAACCGGTCAAATCCATCAGCGACGGGAACCTCCGGGGTTTCCCAGCAGCCACGACCCGACTGAAGGCAACTGCTCAACCGTGAAGGGAAATACAGGTACCGCCACAGCTAGAGTTCCCAGGGCCAGAGCCTGTGGGCAAAAAGGAGCTCCTCTGGCAAACACACCGCTGGGGAGCGGGCTACCGGTGGGAAGCCATCAGGGCCGAAAACACACTAAAGGTGCAGGGAGAGGCAGTCACCGCCAACCTACCGGGAGTGACCACCGCAGCCGGCTGCGGGACTCGTCCATCCAGCCGTTTGTTTTACCAGAGAGTCCGTCTACGTTATAGGCTGAGTGAGTACTACCCTGCCATCCACCTTCCAGTCACCATCACCGGGCCCCGGGACCACCAAATCCCCCTACCCACGGAGGGGAGAGAAACATCTCGGCTGCTCCCTGTCATCACTCCCGGGATCCCCGTCCAGAGCAGCGATGGTGTCCCCAACCTCACCACACACCGTGGGTGGCGTCACGGACCAACTTCCCAATCCCAAAAACTATCCCCTTTCACTCACGGGCGATGAGCGCCGCTCGAGTTCCCGGATCCGGCCCACCGCTCAAGCCACTGAGCAGCAGGCAGCAGTGCTGGACCCGAGCGCGAGCGAGAGCGCAGCGGCGGCGGCCTCCTCCCCGCCCGCGACATAATGATAATCAATAATAAACACAATGAATATATTAAAAAAAATATATTTTTCTACATAGTCTCCTAACAAGTCTATACATTTAGTCCATCTCTTTTCTAAACTTAGAATTCCCTTCGAAAAAAATTCTTGATCTTGACCCTCAAAAAAATCCCCAACAGCAATTATCACGTCGCTATTGTCGTCAAATTTCTTGCCCTGGAGGTGTTCCTTGAGGCGAGGAAAGAGAAAGAAGTCACTGGGGGCTAGATCTGGCGAATAGGGGGGGTGTTCCACCAGTTCAAAGCCCGCTTCTTGAATTGTTGCCATGGCAAATGCAGCTGTGTGAGCCGGCGCGTTATCTTGGTGAAACAGCACTCCAGCCCGCAGTTTGCTGCGCCTTTTCTCCTTGATAGCCTCCCGCAATCTTCTTATTTGTTCTGCGTAGTAGGAGCCCGTAATAGTGGCTCCCTTCTCCAAATAGTCCACCATAATAATTCCTTCTGCGTCCCAAAAAACGGACGCCATAACTTTCCCTGCTGAGCTTGACACTTTGAATTTCTTCGGTGTCGGTTTGTCAGCTCGTTTCCATGTCATCGATTGTTGTTTAGTTTCGGGATCAAAGTGGTGGATCCAGGTCTCGTCCATGGTCAAAAAACGTGACAAAAAATTCTCCTTGTCTGCTTGGAACTTTTCGAGATTTGCTATTGAAATGTCAACTCGTTTCTTCTTTTGCTCGTCGGTTAACATTTTTGGCACCCAACGCGCGGAGACCTTTCTCATATGCAATTCTTTTGCAAGCATTCTTTGAATACTGCCATATGAGATCCCTGTGACCTCAGCTACATGCGTGATAGTCACTCTTCGATCAGCCAATACAACTTCTTCAACTTTTTTCACGTTTTCTTCATTGAGGGACGTGGATGGGCGTCCGTCACGATGTTCATCTTCCGTCAATGTTCTTCCCAGCTTAGATTCCTTGGCCCAGCGTGCAACTGTGGAATATGGAGGAGAAGAGCCCCCCAATGTTTCCACCAAGTCGCTGTGTATGTCTTTGGTAGTCATTTTTTCAAGCAGAGGTATTTGATGACAGCTCTGAGCTCGTTTTTTTCCATTTTGATGTTTACTCCTCGGTAGTTCAGATTCAAATGAATGTAGCTCCCGGGAATCGTGGCTTATTTAAGTGATTTTTTTTCCTGGACTAGTGGGTACCTAAGAGAGAAGAAAACATTTTATTTTCATTTCTGTGTGCAATAGAAATAACCGATTATCATTACTTTTGGATCGCCCCTTGTACTGCCTAGTCAGTTTTACCATCAAGGGAACATGGTAAGTAAAGAAAAATTGTCGAATTGAACTTCTTTCACAATTGCCCTACAGTTGGATTTTTTTTTTCTCATTTTCCAGTGTCCTACAAAACTTCTAGACAACACAGATCTTTGTAGTGACATGAAGCAATACTTCAGGAGACTGAGACTGAAGAAGTTCTTAAATGGTAAAGGACTTGAGGCTTCTAAATAGCCAAATATAAGTCAGACTAGATAACAAGAAAATCTCTGACTGGACACCACATACTGGCTGCAGCACCATTTTGGATCAATATATTGTTTCATTTTTATATTCAGTACCATCCATGACACTAAACAAAAAAAGGAAAGGAAACCGCTAATATCAATGTGCAGGAGAGAAGAGCAATTCACAGCCTAAAAAACAACAAGGAGATCACTATTAAGCCATGGTGCCATGGTTCTCCTGAATACATTGGACTACATTAAAGAAGCACACACTCTCAGCTGATGGTTATACAGTACTTACTACACCATACTGCATGATGACCCAACCCCATAATATATGAAGGAGTTGTTTAGACTTATTAGATGTCTGTGTGCAGATTCCACAAAACTTTTGGACTTCATACCTGAGAATCCTAGGATGAAAAATATGTTTAAAAGAACTGAGAGTCCTCATTGGTTGATACCTTTTAATGTCTAACTGAAAAGATGGTAGTAATAGCAAGCTTTCAAGACTACTCAGGTCTCTTTTTTTAAACAATGTTTTTTTATCTCTACTGGCAACACAGTGCAAAGATATATTAATCCTAGGATGGGAATTTACAATATGCTTCCAAAGATTCAAAAGCCAGGTAACCTAGGGAAGCCAATCATCTCAGGGGTGGGAACACTCACTGACTCACTCAGGGAAGGTTGAAAATGTTCTTAAACTACTGGTAAGATAGGCAGCCAACTACATACAGACCACCACTAACCTTTTAAAAAAGCTATTTACAATAGGTCCCCTACCCGAGAGTACCATCTGATCCACCATGGATGTGGAATCCTTATACTCTAACATCCCACATCAAGATGGACTAATTACCTGCCGAATATTACTTGAAGCTAATGTCGCGGGCGGGGAGGAGGGTGTCAGCACACCGCGCTCACCCCTTCTGCTCGGGTCCGGCAGCTGCTCAGTGGTGGCTCGAGCTGTGGGCCGGATCCCGGGGTTTCTCGAGCGACACTCCTCGCCCGTGAGTGAAAGGGGGTTTTGTGGTTGGGTGTGGGGATTGTTATAGTTCGTGACGCCACCCACGGTTGTGGTGATTTCACCACCGCTGCTCAATATGGGGATCCCGGGGATGGTGATGCGGAGCAGCCAGTTGTTATGTTGCCCCTCCGTGGGTAGGGGTTGGTGATCCCGGGGCCCGGTGATGGGGAAGTAGGTGCGGGGCCTGATGGGCGCAGGGACGCAGGGGCAGGGCTGTGCCTTGCGGCACTGTGGTACTCACTCAGCCTGAGACACGGACACAGTTTGTACGGTAAACCAAACGGCTGGTAGGACGGTCCCACAGACGGCTGCACCTGCACTCCCGGTAGGTGACGGTGATGTCCCTCTTCCTTGCACCTATGTTTGACTTGTGGTAGCGGTGGATTCCCTCCGGTTACCCGCTCCCCGACTGCAATCTGGGCCGGAGGAGCTCTACACTTTGCCCGCAGGCGCTGGCCCTGAGGAACTGGTGCCGTGGCGGTGGCGGTGTCCCTCCAATACGGGTTGGGCTGTTGCCTTCAATCGGGACTTGGTTGTTGGGGGATCTGCGTCCCCGTCACTGACGGATTCGGCAAATTTGGCGACTCCTAGCCTTGCCGGGGTCCGAGAGGCCCCTGCCCTGGTGCTGACTGTCCTTCGGAACACTGCTCCAGACCACCGGGCACACAGCCAACGGGGTCCTTCCAGGAACTTCCAAACGGTCCCCCTCCAGACAGTCACCGCCGTCGCTGACCTTGCTGATCTGGCCCTCCACAAAGCTGGACCCTTCAGGCTTTCTTTCTTTACTGTCACTTCACTTTCTCACTTAGCTGTTTACTTTTGCCCTGTCTAGACTACTCCTCCACTCCTTCCACTTCCTCCTCCCTGACTAGACTGCCTGGTTTTCCCGCCTCCAGAGTTGTGAGCTCCTCGGTGGGCGGAGCCAACCGCCTGGCCCACCCCCTGGTGTGCATCATCAGACTCCTGGAGGAAGGCAACAAGGATTTGTGGTTAGCATAGATGTGCCTACCTGGAGTGTGGGGTGTGGTGGTGTTGTGACCCGTGTCCCCTGGCTTGCCCAGGGCGACACATTCCCCCTTAGCAAAATGCAGACCGTCCGCGGACTGCCGTCCTACACCAGTTTTATTTTTCTGTAAAAAGGGGTAACAAGGTTAAGAAAACATAATAACATTTTTAATCAAAACTCTTCCCAAGACGGGAGGCACATTTACTTAAACGTTGCAACGGTTTACGGTCACGGTTTCCGCTCTCTCCCACCCAAGCAACCTGGCCCTGATGCTGCCCCTAAAACCCAGGCAGCACCCCTTGACCCACAGTCCAGCACAAGTCACCCGAGCGGGATCTGTCCTTCCCCTCCAGAGGGTGGCCACCGGCTCCTTTGGTGGCTGGGCCCTGGCCTGCTCTGCTCAGGGCCCTCCCTCCAACCTGCCTCTCCGGAGACGGTATTGCGGAAACGGTAACGGTAACCAACATATTTACAAGCCACTTAACGTTTGTGGTGCCCTGAAAGTTCACGGGCTTGTCCATGGATAGTTCCCATGCAAAACTTAAACGGTCCCCACGGGGACAACGGTGCCGGCTCCAGCCGGTTGCAATCACAAAAGCAAATCAGGTAAAAACTTCGGTAATTTTCATTTTCTTATCATTTTCAACTTTTAAACTTTTAAACAAACTACAACTCAGTGGTGGTCCCAACGGGGACGGTGCAACGGGCATCCGCTGCCCTACTCCGGTTCTCCAGGCTCCAGTGCTCCTTCCAAGGGAGGGGGCGCGGCGCTTGCTAGGGCCTCTGGGCTGCCCTTCAATCTAGCGTCCAGCGCAAACCACCCTCGCTCCCCAAAGAACCGAGTGTACTGGACTATATCACCCGGCATCAGATTACGGCCAGGATGCTCCTCGGGCAGGTGGGCATTCACATCCCGCCGGGCTACAAAAACTTCGGCCTCCAGGCCCGGCTCATAGATGAACCCGTAGCCCCGGCGGACATCAAACCGCCTCACCTGCCCCACGTACAACGGTCCCCGGGCACGGGAGGTTGCCCGCCGGAGGTGCTCCTTATCCCGGATCGCTCTGGCCACCAGTTCGGCCTTTTTCTGCTCCCTCTCGGCGATCTCCAGGCCCAGCGGTACCGGCTCCCTATCCCAGTATGGCGCTGCCGCCAGCGCCGGCGCACGGGTCGGGCCCCGCGGGACATCCAGAACGTTACCCACTGTCAGGAAGGTGGGCGGCGTATCCCGCGGTGTCATGGCCTTGGGCGCTGCCTTGCAACAACAACCCGGCGCCACCTCAGCCGAGGTGTGGGGAATGGGCATAGGGGCTTTCCGCTGCCGGGCCTTGGGCTCGGAACGGGTCATCGGCTCCGGCTCGGGGAGTTTTTCAAAGGATGCCTCCGGTTCTACTTTCGGCGTCTTCCACGGTAACACCTCCGGTGTGCCGCGGGCTCCGGTTGCAGGTCGGCCCGCCTGGGCGGGGACACTGGGTACTGCTACCGGTTGCGGTGGTAGCAGGCCTAGTGGCGGGGTCACGGCCTCCGGGACGGGTGGCGAGGGAGGCAACGGGGGGAGAGGGCTTGGACCGGGCCCCACAGCCGCGATGACCGGCCCTTCAAGGGCATCGGGACGTGGGTCACTCACCCTCCCTTTCTCCGCCTCCTCCTCGCGTCTCCGCACGGTGGCTACAACGTCCGCCATGTCGGCCTCCCACTCCTCCATGAGGAGCTGCATCCTGACCTACAGCCTTTGATAGAGCTGCGCGGTTCGGATCTCCACCCACGCCGCGGTTCCAGGCGCGGGGGCTACGGTGTCGCGGGACGGCATCCACATGATGGCTTCTCTGTTTGCTTCCAGGAACGGTATATCCGCAGGGTCCTGGCGTCCCTGCTTTTATAGCCGCAGCTACATGCGTCCAGCCGCCATCGCGTCCCCCTTAGCTCTTTCCGGCCCCTCCTCTCTCGGGGCGGGGTTTTGGCCTTCGCGCCTCTACTGCTCGAGAAGACGCTCGAGCGGGAACTTTTCGCGCCAAAGATGGCGGCTTCTGAAATTTTCCTGCCGGACACCTCCGGCGGTAACAAGGCGCACCTCTACCAGACGGCAGAGCGGTAAGATCCTGTTCGTGACGCCAAGTTGTCGCGGGTGGGGAGGAAAGTGTCAGCACACCGCGCTCACCCCTTCTGCTCGGGTCCGGCAGCTGCTCAGTGGTGGTTCGAGCTGTGGGCCGGATCCCGGGGTTTCTCGAGCGACACTCCTCGCCCGTGAGTGAAAGGGGGTTTTGTGGTTGGGTGTGGGGATTGTTATAGTTCGTGACGCCACCCACGGTTGTGGTGATTTCACCACCGCTGCTCAATATGGGGATCCCGGGGATGGTGATGCGGAGCAGCCAGTTGTTATGTTGCCCCTCCGTGGGTAGGGGTTGGTGATCCCGGGGCCCGGTGATGGGGAAGTAGGTGCGGGGCCTGATGGGCGCAGGGACGCGGGGGCAGCGCTGCGCCTTGCGGCACTGTGGTACTCACTCAGCCTGAGACACGGACACAGTTTGTACGGTAAACCAAACGGCTGGTAGGACGGTCCCACAGACGGCTGCACCTGCACTCCCGGTAGGTGACGGTGATGTCCCTCTTCCTTGCACCTATGTTTGACTTGTGGTAGCGGTGGATTCCCTCCGGTTACCCGCTCCCCGACTGCAATCTGGGCCGGAGGAGCTCTACACTTTGCCCGCAGGCGCTGGCCCTGAGGAACTGGTGCCGTGGCGGTGGCGGTGTCCCTCCAATACGGGTTGGGCTGTTGCCTTCAATCGGGACTTGGTTGTTGGGGGATCTGCGTCCCCGTCACTGACGGATTCGGCAAATTTGGCGACTCCTAGCCTTGCCGGGGTCCAAGAGGCCCCTGCCCTGGTGCTGACTGTCCTTCGGAACACTGCTCCAGACCACCGGGCACACAGCCAACGGGGTCCTTCCAGGAACTTCCAAACGGTCCCCCTCCAGACAGTCACCGCCGTCGCTGACCTTGCTGATATGGCCCTCCACAAAGCTGGACCCTTCAGGCTTTCTTTCTTTACTGTCACTTCACTTTCTCACTTAGCTGTTTACTTTTGCCCTGTCTAGACTACTCCTCCACTCCTTCCACTTCCTCCTCCCTGACTAGACTGCCTGGTTTTCCCGCCTCCAGAGTTGTGAGCTCCTCGGTGGGCGGAGCCAACCGCCTGGCCCACCCCCTGGTGTGCATCATCAGACTCCTGGAGGAAGGTAACAAGGATTTGTGGTTAGCATAGATGTGCCTACCTGGAGTGTGGGGTGTGGTGGTGTTGTGACCCGTGTCCCCTGGCTTGCCCAGGGCGACACACTAATGGGATCTCTTCTGAGTCTGTATTAAGACTCGCATAACTTATTTATCTTATTTTATATGTGATTTATCCTCACATAACTTTTTCTCTTTTGGCAAAGAGCTTTATCTACAATGCAGCAGAACTGCTACAGCCAGCATAATGACACCTCAGTATACCAACCTTTTCATGGCTATACTGGAAAATGACTTTTCAGTATCTTGCGCCATCAAACCATTGGCCTATTTCTGTTACATCAATGACATCTTAATAATCTGGACCGAGTCTGAACAATAACTTCTAAAATTCCATGACAAATTCGATGCATTTTATCACAAACTTTACAATTGACCACTCAAAAACAGAAATCAACTTCCTGGATACCACCATAAAAATGCAAAATGGTTCAATCCAGACATCAGTATATTGGAAACTAATTGACTGTCCCACATACCTCAGATTGGACAGCTTCCACCCAAAACACATTAAAGATTCTATTGTCTACAGCCAGGGCCTCAGAAATAATCATATCTGTTCCAGCCCAGCAGACAGGGATGAGCACTTAACTCATCTTAAAAATACATTTTTAAACCAAGGCCCCGATTGATGATCAGATCATTAGAGCCACAAGGACCCCTAGAAGTCAATTGCTTTAATACAAAGAAAAAGAGGAAAATAATCATGTACTTCTGGTGGTGACCTAAACCCACAGCTCGAGGTACTGAGAAAAATGGCTAAGAAACTTCACCATGTCCTGAACAAGGATGACAGGTTAAAAACAATATTCAAATACCCTCCCTTGCAGACAACATCCTAATTTAAGGAGCGTCATGAGCTGAAGCTCAATGCCCTCAGACACACCAAGAGGAACTTATCCTTGCAATATAAAGAGCTGCAAAACCTGCTCTCATGTAGAGAGTAAAGACCGGATACAGATCTCTAACACACAGCAGGACATTCACATGTTCCTCTTCCAATATGGTGTACTTAATCCTGTGCACTATATGTCCTATTGGGTTTTTTTTGTTGGAGAAACAGGACAGAGACTGAAAACAAGAATGAGGGTTCACCGTCACACAATTACAGACAAAAAAAGCCATTTACACAATTACAGACAAAATAAACCATTTACCTGTGGTCAAACATTTCTGTGGTCCAGGACGCAAAATAACATAAACAATATGAAAGTTGTCATATTAAAAGGCAACTTCAGATCACAAAATCATCGAAGGGGTTGGGACTAAAAATTCATTGCAATGTTTGATTCTGTCCACACAGGAATAAATCTGTCAGGAGGATTTATGACTCACTATAGAATCTGAAGAGTCTGCTCCAGAGTTGATGAGGGCACCATGCCTCTGATCTTACATAGATATTTGGTACAGGTATAATATATCTTTGTACCGTGTTAGCCAATAGAGAAAAAAAAAATGTTTAAAAGAACTGAGAGTCCTCAGTGGTTGATACCTTTTAATGGCTAACTGAAAAGATGGATATTGGGACAGTAAAACGTTCACACCACTAATCTAAGCTGATTAAGGACTCACTCTCTCTGAGCTCAGTGTTTATTTAAATATCCATTTATTATGCCATCGCTCTGCTCTGTGTATATATATTTGTGTTTCTTCAGATATTTTGTTATACCATGCCTGATGAAGACGCCTGAGAAGTCTGGAAGTTGCTTTGTAATATTATTTATTTTAGATTTGTTAGCCATTAAAAGGCATCAGAACTACAAGATTATATTTTTGGTTCTCCCACTGAGACCAATCAAAAGTGCACTATGTGGCAGAATGAATGGTGTCATTCAAAAATAACAACCAATCCTGCAAAAAAAAAAACCCCTCGTATAGTAATATTGATGGAGAATAAAAATGAAAAATGTTTTGGGTCTTTGAAGAAGGGGAGGAAAAAATTACAATGAAAGACGGAAATTCCCCGAGGTGAAGTGGTTAATATTTTAAGGAAACAAAATAATATATGTATTATATATAATATATATATATATATATATATATATATACAATTCTTTAATGGGTTCAATAAATATACTATATATATATATATATATATATATATATATATATATATATATATATATACTCGTGTATATATATATATTTATTGAACCCATTGAAGAACTATGCTCGCTATTTTCATTGGAACTGTGGGAGAAATTGCAGTCACCTCATTTGTGTAGTTTGAAGCCTTGCGTTCTCCTACGGCTCATTGCCATCTGGCACACTATCATCTTGCACAGCTCCATATCAGAAACTGGCCCAAGTAACCATGCACATTCATCCCTTTCCTTTTCCCTATGAATTACATTTTATTCATGTCTAGGGTATCACTCGGAATATTGCCAGATCCCACCACCATCTAAATCCTGTGTACCTTACACTCTCACACGTCTGCCTGTCAGAAGCATGGGAACTTTGAGTTCTTGGCTTGTTTTCCCTGCAGGGTTTTCATCAGTCCACTTCCCAATAAGAGCAAAGTGATATGTTCAATGATGGGAGGGGGAACAACAATTCATAGCAGCTGACACAGACAATCTGTCCTGTAGTTTATTTCAGTAAAAGAAAATTATTTTAGTAGATTTTTCCATTAAATCTTAGCAGACCAAATAATATAATAAAACAATTTGACAAATATAATGTTTAACCAGTTTCTTTTTTCGTGTTCTTGTGTAAAGTTAAAACAATACACGGCAGACATAAGAATGATTTGTTAATTACATTTATAATGCAAAAAAAATATACACTTTCTAAGGCTTTCTTTAGGTATACTATTGATATCTCTTTGCTTCTAAAAAAAAATCATAATTTTATTGCAGTTTTTACAAGCTTTTTTATATTAAGCTGTTTTTTCATGTGACCTTTAAGATCTATGAAGAAGCCCAATGGAAGACAAATGGAAAAAGACCCATCTCGCATAGTATATTAAAAAAAAAGAAATAAAAAAGGTAAGCCAAAAGCAACACAAATACAAAAATGAACCACAAAATAAATACTCCTTGATACATCTTATATTTCTCTATTTGTTACTAAGCTAAGATCTGGAATCAGTATTGTTTTCATTTCTATTTGTTTTTGGAAGTCCCAGCCTAGCATGAAGAACGGTGATAAGAAGATACAACAAGGACCAGACAGGTGATCATGAGTGGAGGAGCAAAAGTGGCGAGTAGAACTGAATTCCACTAAATTCACTCATTTCTTGTTCTGGCAACATTAATCTAATGACTGGTTCCCTTTAACAACAGATCTGCCAAGTGGGATCATGTATCTGCATTCATGACTAGAGATGAGCCGTTCCGTCAAGGCTCGGTTCACTGGTAGCAAATGAGCCTAGCTCCACAGTCTCGAGCTTGAACCGAACCCTGGATCCAGTCACTGATTGGGAGTTTGAGTCTCCACCCACATACAACCTGCCATAAGTAGATCACTTTCGAGGAACGGAGAGCAGACTTTTTCAAAGAATTTTTTTGGGTTGCACACTACATGAAATCGTGCTGATGTTACCCCCAGTGTGAACCGTTCAAACACTGCAAGCGGCTCGCACAGGGCTGAGCACCAAGCGTACCCAAGCACAGTGTTGCTTGCACGAGTTTTGTTCGCACATAAAGCATCTAATCCCCGAATCCGAAACTTGAGTTTTAAATTTGGCGTTCGGTTCGAAGACCAAACCTCAGATTTGCTCATCTCTATTTATGACACTAGTATGTTAGGCAGCATGGACTGCAGTGGGCTTTTTTGTAATTTCCTCAAGCTGAAAATTCAGCTGGAGACCTCAATAGGTACATGAATGTCTGATGACCTATTTTTCTGTACTAAGAAATAAAAGTTCCTCCTAGGAATAGATTCTCTCTGATTCTTTTCTGCCCATCCTACATAAATGAATAGGGCAATGTCACAGAAAGATACACATTTAGCCTGATCATTTGTGCTCTTTGATGTCACTGTACGTTTCTGTACTCATCTGACACATATAGGCAGCCCAATCTTGTATTGTGACAGTAAGCAAAACAATCTGTTCTCTGTCACCTCAGACAGATACAAGGCAATGTTATGATGTAATTTATAATGTCAATGGGATTTTTGAGTTCCAGTAGGGTGTGCATAGAATATGTGATGTATGTGTAAGAGGTTCCAGAAGAAGATACTCAGATTCAGCGCTCCACAGCATTTGTACACCAACATCCCCATCTGGCAGAGAACCAAGGACAGTGGAACTAATCTGTCAGGATTCTCGGATTGTAACATAAACTTCAACCGAATGCTTTAACCAGAATCATCCCAGCCATGCCAACTAATGGTATGGCTGTGATTGGCTAGCGCACCATGTGACCTGGCCCGTATAAATATAGAATCATGGGTTGCATCGCCATTTTGCGTTTTGATCCTGGTGCAGTGAAGAGTGCCATAATAATGTCTGCTTTAATCAGCTCTAATATCACCTGGTTCAAACAGCTCAAGTATAGCCTGGTGCTCTACTACTCTAATACTGCCAGGTGCAATACTGTTGTAACACCAGAGGCTTTAATCAGATCTAAAGCACCTGATGCAAGCAGCACTAATATAGCCTTGTGCACTGCTGCTCTAATACCGCTTGGTGAAACGAATGCCATTTTCTTGTATACTTTTATAAATAACATTTTCTGCATTTGGGCATTTGGGAGGGTAGGCTTGCTAGTCTTGAAAGCTTTTTCACTCAGATTAACTTCTTGAGATCTGAGTCAACCTTTGTTCTTAATCACAACATGACAAAGATAGCTTTCCTTGACACCGTCGTACTCAAAGATCAAAGAGGTATCCTGTCCACAGACCTCCATTCAAAACCAACCAATTGCAAATCCACAAAAAATAGCTTACCCAGATCACAGTTCCACCATATTAAACATATAGTCTTTGATACTAATAGTCTACCCACACAACTCAAATAAATGTCCTCTTTAATCTCTTTCCTCCTTGAAGCAAACAATGTGTCTAATATACGTAGAATTCCATTAAATCGAAGTCCCTCCTCTATGTCTCTTCCAGGGTGTACTGCAATGCATCCCTGTAATTTTTGCTAGGCCTTGCAGTGCATAGGCTTTCCCAGTTTCAAAGTCAGAATTTCTTTAACATTGTACCAGAATTGAATTACAGTCCCCCTCTATATCTCTTCCATAGTGTACTGCAGTGCCTCCTTGAAATTTTAGCTAGGCCTTTCAAGTTTTGGAGTCAGAAAATGTTTTTAAAATTGTACCAGAATTGAATCACAGTCCCCCTTCTACGTCTTTTCCAGGGTGTACTGCAGTGCCTCCTTGTAATTGTAACTAGGCCTCGTACCAAGTGCATAAGCTTTCCAAGTTTTGGAATCAGAGAATGTATTTAAAATTGCACCAGAATTGAATCACAGTCCCCACCTGTCTCTTCTAGTTTGTACTGCAATGCCACTGTCATGATTCTCGTGTGGCTCTGCTCTCTGCAGAGCCAGTGTGTTATGTGTGTGTTCTCGTTGTCTGTATTCTCATTGTCTGTGCATGATGGGAGAGGCCTATTTGGCCGTGCCTCGTTACGAGGGATCGATCTGCCTTATCTTGGAGCCGTTTTACCCGGAACACCGCCAGTGATAGTTCCTGCTCTGTAGCGTACATTTCTGATCTTGCTCTGTTACCTAGTTTCCCATTCCTTTTCCTGTTTCCCTGCCTTGTCTCTAGTCCCTGCCTCCCTGACCTCTGGATTGTTTTGTGAACCTGACTCCGCTTGCTCCTCTGTACTTATGAGTCCTCCCGGCTTCCGACCCTGGCTTGTACTCTGACCACGGCTCTGCTCCCCATCTGTACCTGATGGTACTTCGTGGGTTACCGACCACCGGCTTGTCCATGACCTAGCTTCTCTTGCCCCCTTGTACTCACGGGACCTCCCGGCTTCTGACTCTTGGCTTGATCGACTACTTTGCAGACCGTTCCCGCTTGGGTACTGGTGACCCCCAATTGGATTGTACCTCACTACATCATCTTGGTGCTTAACTTCATTTTAGTGTACCTGCACCCCTTGGTTGTTAGCATCCCAGCCCCCTTGTAATTTTAGCTAAGCCTCTCCCTCAGTGCATTGGCTTTCCACGTTTTGGAGCCAGAGAATGTTTTTAAAATTGTACCAGAATTGAATCACAGTCCCCCCTCTACGTTTCTTTCCAATATTTGCTATTTCTTGCATTGTCTGCATAGCTTTGTGAGTTTCAGAGTCCCTCCTTCATAAAATAAACAGGATGTGTCTGACCATGTCACACATACCACATGCCCAGATAAAGTACTAAACTGTTAAAATTACATTTACCAGTGAATATTTTTTTTCACAGTTGAAAACAATGAGACTGTTCAAAAACAGTATGTGTGAACATAGCATAAAGGGTGGAGGAAGCTTTTTTTATTTTTTTTTTCCTCTCTTTTAATTTGCCTTATTTGCAAGTCATTATACAAGAAAGAATGTTTCCAATCATTTTTTTTCCACTAAAATCCATGTTGACCTTAGTTTTGTATGTCTTATTGTCAGTCTGTAAAAGTGGTATAATACTCTAATTATGTTCCCAGCAGCCTCCTGGGAGTCAGGGAAGCAGTCAGCCATCTTTCCCATACCCTTTCCATTTGAGCACTGTTTCCATCCATTTCAGCGATTTTCATGCCTCTAAACACATCCTGGAGGGTCTTCTGTAAAAATGCTTGGGTTTCCCATTGACGTCCATTATACTCGTTACTTGAGATGAGCACCCAAGCAGTCTGATTTTCTCAATTTCAGTACTAAACACCTGAGCATTTTAGTTCTTGCTCATCACTAATACCAACCCATCCAATCCACACAGGCAAACAAATCAAACCATGGAGGTCTATTAATTTAGTGATGTGTAATAATGAGAGATGACTAGGGATGATTGAATACCTCAAATATTCAGCTTCGCGAATATTTTCCGAATAGGTCACCGCTATTCGAATATTCGATGCACAATGTAGGTCTATGGGAAGCCTGAATAGTTCCGAATAGTTGTTATTCGGGTTTCTCATAGGCTTACATTGCACATCGAATATTCATGAATAGTCGAATAGCAGCGACCTATTCGGAAAATATTCGCGAAGTCGAATCATCATCCCTAATCATCATCCCTAATTATGACATATACAGTGCCTACAAGTAGTGTTCAACCCCCTGCAGATTTAGCAGGTTTACACATTCGGAATTAACTTGGCATTGTGACATTTGGACTGTAGATCAGCCTGGAAGTGTGAAATGCACTGCAGCAAAAAAGAATGTTATTTCTTTTTTTTTTTTTTTTTTTTTTAAATTGTGAAAAGTTTATTCAGAGGGTCATTTATTATTCAACCCCTCAAACCACCAGAATTCTGTTTGGTTCCCCTAAAGTATTAAGAAGTATTTCAGGCACAAAGAACAATGAGCTTCACATGTTTGGATTAATTATCTCTTTTTCCAGCCTTTTCTGACTAATTAAGACCCTCCCCAAACTTGTGAACAGCACTCATACTTGGTCAACATGGGAAAGACAAAGGAGCATTCCAAGGCCATCAGAGACAAGATCGTGGAGGGTTACAAGGCTGGCAAGGGGTACAAAACCCTTTCCAAGGAGTTGGGCCTACCTGTCTCCACTGTTGGGAGCATCATCCGGAAGTGGAAGGCTTATGGAACTACTGTTAGCCTTCCACGGCCTGGACAGCCTTTGAAAGTTTCCACCCGTGCCGAGGCCAGGCTTGTCCGAAGAGTCAAGGCAAACCCAAGGACAACAAGGAAGGAGCTCCGGGAAGATCTCAAGGCAGTGGGGACATTGGTTTCAGTCAATACCATAAGTAATGTACTCCACCGCAATGGTCTCCATTCCAGACGAGCCCGTAAGGTACCTTTACTTTCAAAGCGTCATGTCAAGGCTCGTCTACAGTTTGCTCATGATCACTTGGAGGACTCTGAGACAGACTGGTTCAAGGTTCTCTGGTCTGATGAGACCAAGATCGAGATCTTTGGTGCCAACCACACACGTGACGTTTGGAGACTGGATGGCACTGCATACGACCCCAAGAATACCATCCCTACAGTCAAGCATGGTGGTGGCAGCATCATGCTGTGGGGCTGTTTCTCAGCCAAGGGGCCTGGCCATCTGGTCCACATCCATGGGAAGATGGATAGCACGGCCTACCTGGAGATTTTGGCCAAGAACCTCCGCTCCTCCATCAAGGATCTTAAGATGGGTCGTCATTTCATCTTCCAACAAGACAACGACCCAAAGCACACAGCCAAGAAAACCAAGACCTGGTTCAAGAGGGAAAAAATCAAGGTGTTGCAGTGGCCTAGTCAGTCTCCTGACTTTAACCCAATTGAAAACTTGTGGAAGGAGCTCAAGATTAAAGTCCACATGAGACACCCAAAGAACCTAGATAACTTGGAGAAGATCTGCATGGAGGAGTAGGCCAAGATAACTCCAGAGACCTATGCCGGCCTGATCAGGTCTTATAAAAGACGATTATTAGCTGTAATTGCAAACAAGGGTTATTCCACAAAATATTAAACCTAGGGGTTGAATAATAATTGACCCACACTTTTATGTTGAAAATTTATTAAAATTTAACTGAGCAACATAACTTGTTGGTTTGTAAGATTTATGCATCTGTTAATAAATCCTGCTCTTGTTTGAAGTTTGCAGGCTCTAACTTATTTGCATCTTATCAAACCTGCTAAATCTGCAGGGGGTTGAAGACTACTTGTAGGCACTGTATTGGCATGTGCTAATATTATACGATTTTATTTTAATTTAGGCATAATCTTGGTAGCCAATATCCTTTTTTTCATTTTTTTTTATAGCATAATGAGTCATAATGAATCAATGCAAATAACAAAGTGCAAAGAAATACAAACTAGTATACGTAACAGTGCTAAACAGAGGTTTCATGCGTCAATGTTTAAAATCATGTACAATTTAGTTTTCACTAAATGATTGATGCTAAAAACTGAGGAATATAAAGGAGAGATCCCACGGTTACTTTATACAGTTTTCAGTGTACGAGTATGTATGTTTTAACATTGACTACCTTATCATTTACACCTACTTCTGCTCATTATACCTATGCAGGATGTTCCTTCAATCTAATTCATACGCCCACTCCTTAATCACATTGTCAGACTTCACCCACAACTGGCAGTTACGTCAGCAAATAGTTAAAAGGATGCTTGGGCGATGTACAATAGCACTGAGGTTCAGATCAATGTGAAGTAATGAGGTAGAGAGAATATCATGGAGCATAGTGCGCATAGTACTAAGCAGATAAATGGAAGGACAGATGTAGAAATGAAGAATATAATAAAGCAGTAGAGAAAATACAAAAGCATTGTTACAATGATGAATGGTAGATAAGCTGAAAGAAGGGGCTGCAATACTTATACAAATACGCAATACTTCAAACAGTCTGTCTAAGGAGCAAAATTAGCGTTGTGAAAATATTGCCTTTCTTCATTACGGTAAATGAGCTGTTCATGTTCCATTTTAATGCATTTATCATGTGGGCTATAAATAAGGTTTACCAATGAAACAATGAAGGATAGAATGATAGCATCATTGGGAAGCACTAGAAAACAGATGCTACCCTTAAATTGGATTTTCATGAAGTCTTGTAGATGATTATGACCTTTTCAATAAACAGCTTTCAATGAAGTAGGAAATACCTCTCTAATTTAATTGAGGTAAAAAAATCTATATATCATCACAGCTTCTAATACAAGCGCAGAAAATCTGACATGCATGTGGCATAATGGTACATTACTTCCAATGCATAATTCTTT